>NC_089815.1:7993625-8311125 GCF_029633855.1 Hoplias malabaricus | reverse complement strand
CTAGTCTACAAATATGCAAGCTGAATTTTTCATTTAATACTCAAAATCATAAATCAAATTTAGTAGGACAAGATGTTCTAGTGAAATAGAGATTATGCTCATCATTTCATTAATCATTAATAATCCTCATACTGTGAAACTAATCTTCATGTTAATCTAAGGGCAAAGGTCAATGTGCACAGTGCTTGCATGAAACACATGGAGTATTTCCTATTCTTCTTACCTGTTCAGCAACAGATAAGGTTTTAATATTCTTTATAGAGAAGGGATTACTCGTTTACAAAATCATTCTCTGAGCGACTCTTAAAAGCACCTTTCCATCTTTACTTATATATCAAACAAATAACTGCATAATTACATACCTTCAAGTCTCCTTCAACAAAGATGCTCAAATCTTTTCCAATCAAACATGAAATGAATAATATGCATAATATGAAATGCATAATAATAGGAATTTGGAGGGTGAGCACATAGTTCATTTATGTAATTGTGTTTATTCCACTTGAAAATTATAGTTTATTCAAACATATTCAGAGGTTTATAATGATTAAATATACCTCTGACAATTCACAGCCTCATGGGTGGCTTAAAACACAATGCATTGAGATGCAGGGCAGTAAACATTTGTTTTTTGTTTTTGATTGTATCCATTTGTCCTTTTTCAGTGTTAGCAAGAGGAGGATTGTCAGTTGTGGTTATTTTAAAGGGAACATTTCAAAGGACAAGAAAATATCAGTCATCATTTCTTCCCTAATAATTAATAAATATCCCTGGGGTCATTATGAAACATCTGTGAAATGTGTTGGTCAAAACACCACAAGGATCAAACAACACAGCACCTTCTCCTATCTAAAAAGCCCTGTTCAAAACAATGGTTTAATCATCAGCTCCTTTAAATCAGCTACTGATACACCCACCCTCAACAGTTTACCCTCATGCAGCCAGACCCCACCTTTGCACTTTCATGTATAACAGTCCAATACTCTTGAATGCAGATACTCAGCTGAAGTTCTAAAGTCTCCACACTTGACAACGGAAGTGGAGCAAAAGCAGAGCAGCTCTTATTTCCCACGGAGTGGGTTGTTTTATTTCACAATGAACATGTTGGTAGGAGCTCCGGGTGGCACTTCTGCTTCAAGCCTGGGCAAGAGGCTGGTATAATCCTTTCCTGACATTAATTATTTCTCTTGAAATGTTTGGTTACTATCACAATAACAAGTTTTCTGAAAGGTTGGCCAAAACTGGCCTGAGGCTGTAACCAAATCTCTCAGGAATAATTGCACAATCATAATAAATATACTTTATAGAATTTTATTCTATAACTTTATAGGACAATCTTGAATGGTAGCAAATTACAGTGATTTTGACTTTGAATTTGATGCAGGACATTATCAAACTTAACAGGTTACTCAAGTGATTTGATGTATTTCTCATAAGCAGCTTCATCCATGAGGGTTTCAAGTTCTCCAGGGTTTTCTATGGTCATCTTAATCAACCATCCTTAAACACAGGAGAAAGAATTAAGGAGTGCATTAGGGAACAAGATGTGGACCACTCAGATTTTCTGTTACTCTCTTGCACACTCACCACGCTCGTAGCAGGATGAATTTACGAGTCCGGGGTTTTCTATCAGCTCTGTGTTGATTTCAGTTACTTCTCCGGTCAGTGGAGAGTACAACTCACTAGCAGCCTTCACACTTTCTAAAGCACCAAACTCCTCTGAAAGACAAGGAAGAAGATTGTTTACACTATGCTGCAACTTAAAAATCAGGAAAACATGTCTCTTGACAGACATTAGTTGACACTATTTCTCACCCATTGGTTGAAGCTTTGTCCCAACCTCTGGCAGTCCACAGTAAACTACATCACCTAATGCTTCCTGTGGTTAATGCATGGGAGATAAATTTAGCATGACAAACAGCACAAAGTGACTTCACAGTGTAGTGGGCAAAGGTCAAAGGGCAAAGCTTGGTAAGATTAAATGGTTGAACAAAATTAGTTAAATATTTTAAAAGTTAGTGAGCACAAATTAAAGTTTTTAAATAGCTTGATAAGCAAACGTACCTGAGCAAAACTGCTGATGCCGACTGTTCCGAAACTCCCATCTACCCGTACCCATTCATGTTTGTCTGTAAATTTAAGAGCTGAAAAAGAAGAGAAAGTATGTGATTTATGAGTTATGAAAAAGTCTAATTTACTTACCCCTGCAGATTCACTATTGCCTTTATATTTTCCTCCCACGGTCCAAAAACACACGTTGATAGGTGGATTGGCTACTCAAGTATCCATAGGTGTGAATGAATGTGTCGCCCGGTGAAGGAATGGTGCACACTCCAGGTTGTGTTCCTGCCTTGCGCCCAGCGACCTGAACTGGATAAGCAGTTACAGACAACTAAATGAAATGAAATGTATGTTAATGTTTTCAATAATATTTTGAGTGCTGTTGTGTTTCTTGACGCAATAAACTCTTCAGATATTATATTTCTATTATTACAGTTATGAAAATTAATCAGCAAACTTCCCTAAAACCGAGCATTACCCACTGAACCGTTCAAATAGCTTTTTCCCAACCTAAATCTCCAATAGTCACCAGACCTGCAGGTTACTTTATTAAAGAATGTCCTGAATGGTCGCTTGTGCTATAGCAGACTTTACTCATTGCATTTTCCAAAGCTCATAACAAAATGTTTGATTCCAAACCAAAATTGAGGAGTTCCAATCAATCAATCAATGATTGATGAACAAACGTCGGCTAACGTAAGTAATATACATTCATTCATTATCTGTAACCGCTTATCCAATTCAGGGTCGAGGTGGGTCCAGAGCCTACTTGGAATCATTGGGCGCAAGGCGGGAATACACCCTGGAGGGGGCGCCAGTCCTTCACAGGGCAACACAAACACACACACACATTCACTCACACACTCACACCTACGGACACTTTTGAGTCGCCAATCCACCTACCAAGGTGTGTTTTTGGACTGTGGGAGGAAACCGGAGCACCCGGAGGAAACCCACGCGGACACGGGGAGAACACACCAACTCCTCACAGACAGTCACCCAGAGCGGGAATTGAACCCTGGAGCAGTGTGAGTGCAACACTACCTGCTGCGCCACCGTGCTGCCCAAGTAATATACAATGTATGTGAATATTATTTTGTTCCTATAAGTGACTCAAGCATATGTACACTAGGGGCACTATTTAGTGCTTCCAATCTATGACGCTGTTTATACTTATATATACTTGTATTGGCAAGGCCTTACAGATTCGACATTATGAAATTGGGCACTTAGTGTAGGTCATAGAACAGGTTTAAAGTCCATGAGACTGCACAGGTTGACATGTTGAAAAATGAAATATGGAATATAGGTATGCACAAATTTAGGGGAGAAATCTGTAGAACTGGCATTTAACATAACGCCCCGTGGCAAATCCTGGCAACACAGACAAAACACAAATGCAAAAGACATCAAAAAGTGCTCCAACACTGCAATGACATGACATAGTGAGCTAAAGGGAATGGAACACAAAGCTGAAGTAGTCATCATTAATATTCAATCTTATTTGGCAGGAGCAGAATATTTCCCTGACATTAAGTGCCAGTCAAGTGTAGTACAGCTCAAAGGACGCTTTAATGTATTCTGGACTAAAGCCAGATGGTCTTGTGCAACACAACAGTCCTTGCGCACCTCCTCCTCATTACTGACCACAGAGTCCATCCAAAAACTGGGCACTCCTTGTGGTGAAATTAAACCCTGAAATAGACACACTGCTTAAACCACGAGACCTCACGAGTAGCATATTTCTGCTCACTATACACAGGAGAAGTTATTTCACTGTCATCCAAGCCCCTAAATATCGGCAGTACATGAAACCAAAATGAGAAAACTACCAGAAGGTGGAACTGAAACGATTCCCCTTCTACAGTTGCATTAGAATTCATCATCAATGTGAATAAAAGATCTTGGTGGGAAAAAAAAAACAAGGAAGACCATCAAGTGTAGGCCTGATTAGGATTCCCCAAGGGGCAATTAAATGCCTCAACAGTTTCCAACGCTAGCATCAGCCCATGCAGAAAAATACAGGTTTAAACCAGATTGTGAACAGTAAGGACACTGAGACATGGCTGTGGGAAGCAGCCCCCTTTTGTGCTTTGACTGGAAGGAATTTCTTGTTTTTTTAAAAGCAGCCTGTCACATACAGCAGCAGTGCAGTTCTGAATCAGGAGAGATCAGGAGAGAGGGAATTTTACAAACTTCCAGGTCAGATATGCTACTGTTTCCAACCAGCCTGAAAATTAAGAAGACACTGCTGCTTTGTTCAGTTTTCCACACTGTAAAATGTGGAACAGGGCAGAATCTGCTTTGATGAACACTTTGTTTCACTGACAGTGGAATGGAGTTGAATAGGAGCAGTCATTCAATCACTTGTTACAACACTGAGTGAATCAAGTTGAACTGATCAATCACTTTTACGGTGTGGGTGATCATGAGGTCTGTGTTTGAAGTGATAGCTCTACTACACAGGGATAATTCTGCCCACATGGACAATAGAGTACAAACATGTCCCATATTTATATCCTATGGCAAACTAAGGCCTGATCAGGGCTGTGTCTTTATTGTCAACACAGGCTGCAATGCCAAAAATCTCAACCCAATTCCACTCTTCATTCGCAAGAAATATAATAGAGTAAAACAGAACTCCAAATACAAGAAACAAAGATTTAAGGTTTAACGTTCAATTCAGACCTGCAAACTACATTTCATTTCCATTTAATACACCCTTACTGGTCTTGCACAAGAACTTGCTAAACTTGACTGAACACAATAACAAGCGCAATTTAGACCCAAGGTAAAAACAGCTTGCTAAACATTTTTGGTATGACCGAAAAACCACACCAGTGTTAGAATGAAGACTTTGAAATGTCCATTTTAAGCGTCAGAATAAAGTACGGGACTAAAATTTAGAAAACACATGTGAAAACAGCCCACAGCCACAGTCCGCTGGGAGTCCGTTAGGGAGTTGGTGGCTCGCTATTCTCGATCTCTCGTTCAGTTTTAAAACGTTTTTTTGTGCGTCTACCTTCCTCGAGTCGCGAGCTGGTGCTGAACCCCCTCCAAGCGGCAGCTCTCCGTGCGGTGTGTCCCGAGAGAAGCGGCAGGACTGCGGAGAAGTTGGAGGAGAAGCGCCGCAGTACCGCGCACATCGCCATCTTCAGCTGCTCAACTGAAAGCCAGCCAAATAACAGGTATCCACTACTGACTCCTCCACGAACCGACTCTTTGGGATTATTCAACCGAACCGACTCACAACTTCAGATGTAACGGAACCTTTGTAGCGTAGAAGTACGGTTTACCCCACAGTAAACACACTTTCAGTGCATGAAACGACTCCCTCAGTTTATCTTTTAGATTGCTCGTCAGTTGTGTATCCAAATTGTGTATCAAAAACCAGTTAAAGTTTTTCTAATGGCATATTCAAAGGTTTGCGTACACTGAATTATGGCAATGTAAAATTGACTATACACTTTAGGGATTTACTTTTTTTAAAAAATAACTTCTAAATATGTGGTTTTGACAAAGGGACTGATGTTTTAAGGAGTTATATACTGATCATCAAGGGAGACATTCATTACTTTCCAACAAGTCAAATAGAACGTGAATTATTCTGTGACTAAGTAAATAGATGTAAATAAATATAATATTAATGTAAGTAAATATATTATTTCAGCACCATAAACATGAGCCTTACGTCTTTGCTAAATACAAAGTGCCAAAGTTAGAAGTAAAATTTCACTGAATCAATGAATGGTTTATTCGTTGTGACGGAGAGTTTGAAAGAATCGGTTCAGTAAAATGAATTGAACTTCCAACACCAGAGGAAATCGAGCGCGTTGTAGGCGCGCTTCAAGTTCCCCCGGGGCTCTATAGGAGCACACCAGCGTCAGTATTAATACTGAAATGTAAATTTTTGCCAAAATCCCTCGCTTTAGGTCCCTAAATTATTTGCATATTTTATCAGCTGATCAATTTGTGTTTGTCATCCTCTATGACAAGCTGGTGAGTATTTCCAGTCCAGGAGTGACTCTGAAGTGTTGTAATACTCCAGCAGCACTGCTGTGTCTGATCAACATACGGACCATCGCCACATCGGTATCACTGTAGTGCTGAGCATGATCCATCACCCAAATTTTACCTGGCCATTAAATAACAGGAAGAAATGGTGCCAACACCTCCATACGTGCTGCCCTAACTGTACAAATACAAAGTGCAAACGTATGGTCAGGGGAGCTAACAAGGTATGTTTAAACAAGAAGGTAATTTTAATGTATTGACTGATTGGTGTAACGCAATCACAGATACAAACAGGTATATAGCATGGTTTGATGTGACAATAACACGCCTCATTTTTGCATTTTTTCGATAATGGAAAAAGTTTAATTTCTGAAAATTATAATTTCTCTGGAGGCTACTGTGCCTTACAACATAATGTATAGAATATTTTATGCTTCATTTACATGTATTATGTAAGCAGATTCTATGTACTCTTCAGTAACATGTTAAATGCTAAACATCCACCCACCTTCTGTTCCAATTCACCTTAAAGCATACTAATATTCTAAACAAACACCATCAAATAAAATCTTGTTTAATTATTCAGTTTATTTCTGACCATTTTGAAGATTATTAAAAATACAGTGGACAGTAGATTTTAAAACCAGTATAACACCAATAATATGGCCTGCTTGATTGCTTAAAGCCACTAATTGATGTCAGGAAAAGACAACAGGCAAAAACAATTGTAAAATGGGGTTCATTCTTCCTGCCTGACTCTGTGCATCTGTGCATCAGAGACGTTGATATAGTCCCCTTTTTACTTCACGTGAAAACTTTTACTTTGTTTACTGTGTAGAACCCACAACCTTAACAGTTACCTGAACAGTTCAGTTAGAAAACAAGAACCCCAGTATGGACGAATCATTTCTATGTTTCATCACCATGTCACTTATTTCTCAGCAGGTGGCACCAGAAATTACAGTATTAAACTGAAGTGCCCTCTGCTGGAGGGGAAGGCTTATTATCATCAGGTTTCATGGCAGGGAAGAGTAGGACTTCCTGAAACAGAAAATAGTGACAGATTAAATTTTATTTTTAATTAAATATTTATAGATGAAAGATTTTGTGGTTAACACAAATGTTTTATGATTTATTTACCTCTATACATATGTTTTTAATGTTCACTTTTTATTAAAGTGCACAATGTTTTAAAAATTTTTGGTTTACCTATTAGAAGCTATAGCACTTCCTATATATACCACATCAGGAAATATAGTTAAAGCCTGCTGATATCGCAGGCTTCAGGAAGTCATTGTATTTAAAGGATAAGCAAGACAGTATTATGTGCCAAATATTATGATGGCTTCCAAATTTTTAATTTTTTTTTGTAAGTGAGCAAGTCACCTTGATGTTATTTGAGTCTGTGAGGAACATGGTAAGGCGGTCGATACCCATGCCCCAGCCTGCAGTAGGTGGAAGGCCATATTCTAATGCAGTGCAGAATGTTTCATCGATAAACATAGCCTCATCATCACCTTCTGCTTTGGCCTGAGAAATTGAGGTCATGAAGTTAATATCTGCATACATATTTATCAATATTCAATTATGCATTTAAAAGAATCAAAATAATTCACCTTGGCCTGCTGTTCAAAGAGCTCTCGTTGCCTGATTGGGTCGTTCAACTCTGTATAGGCGTTGCAGATCTCTTTCTTCATGACAAATAGTTCAAAGCGTTCAGTCAGACCTTTCTGTGATCTGTGCCTGGGCAGAAATAGTTCACAGAACAAAGAGGAAAAAGAAAAAAAAAAGGATCCAATCAGTTTACAACTTACCAAATCATAGACGATTTTGGGTCATAAACGGTACAAAGGAACAGGGACATTTTTCTGGACTGGCCGTAAAGTAACAGAACAAGTACTTACCATTTTGCCAGAGGGCTCATGATTTGAGGGTGATCACAAATGAATGTTGGGTTGATGCACGTCACTTCCAGAAACTCTCCCACCAACTGTAACAGAGTAATAGACCACAGAGCACTGTAATATTTGCAAAATATTAATTAAAACTACAAATGAGTTTCTCTAATGACATTTTAACACTGTGAAAGCACAAAAAAATAACACCATTATGGTGCTTTAAGACTATGTTACATTTCTATTGAGTTAGACAGATGTTAAAGAAGAGATGTACCTTATCTAGCAGACGAGCTGTTGTTCTGGGAGGTGGACATTCCACTCCTTTCTTGGCACACAGCTCATCCAAGAATTTGCGAGTTTCTACACAAAAAAATACAAATGTTAATTAATAATAATTTGACTTAGCTCAGGTTTTCCTCTTTAAAACTGTTACCGTTATTGAATTATTCTGTTAAATAAGCACATTCTGCTCATAGTGTAAGTCAGTGCATTAATTAGAATCTCTAGTATATTATGTGCTTCAGTTTTACCATCGGAGTCATAGGTTTCAGGTGCTGGGAACTTCACTCCCATCACTTTTTCCAGATCATGGGTCATGCTTATTCTTCTGAAAGGTGGAGTGAAGTCAATTTCATAGGCCTGACCCTCTGGGCCATCAGGGTGATAAGTCACCTTATAACCACCTGTAATATATTTCACCATTCCTGGAAGACAGAGGAAAGATTTTAAGTGGCACTTAACTGTATTTAACCTGGCATACAACCCATATCCTGCAGCCCTATTGATTTACTTTTTTCTACTTTTGCCCATCAATGTTCTTTCATCTAGCATGAACTGCACAAATCACCTCCTTACATCACTGAAGAAAAAAAACACATTTCAATAGCTCAAACATTTCTATATATGACATATGAGAAATTCAGCATTATGTAATTCTTGTTGCTTATGGACCGATGGATGTGGAGAGAATTTCACACAAAGCAGGAACGTGTTCTGTTCATATGTGCAGAAAATAGACTAAGCTCTTATTGTGACAATAACAGTAACAACAACAATAATAATAATGTGCATTTTAATTGCACAGAATATATTTTAAAGATTCTCAAATGACTGCAAAATGGCACAAAAGCATGTTCAATAAACACTTTATAACAGAAGTCCTATTCACAAATTAGTCAAATTTGAGTTTAATATGGGAGATATGTCGTTTACGCATATCTGATATAATTTATTACATGTGAATAACTATTCATCAAACCATCTTTGCATGTCAACAGGCATATTACATTACTCCTGTTACAAAGACATGCAAATCTACTTATTCAAAATATTAACCATAATTTCATATTTGTAATTATGAAAATACGATGAACTCTTATTCTGCTAAAAGAGTTGTCCTTTATCAGTAAAACAAGAACAAAACCTTTTCAAAGAATGCTTCACTGTGAAAAATTAAAACCCTTGGGCAGGGGAGACGGGACACAAACCTGAAAGAAGTTTCTCTGTGATCTCCATCAGGTCATAATAGTCAGCATAGGCCATGTAAAACTCGCAAGTGGTGAACTCTGGGTTATGGGTGAGATCAATGCCCTCATTACGAAACTGACGGCCAATCTCATAAACACGGTCAATGCCTCCAACCACCAGCATCTGAACAGTAATCATCCAGCATAAGCATCTATCCATCTGTTTGAGATTATTGATAGTTAGTCAGGAGCATACTACTGTACCTTATGGTAAAGCTCAGGGGCAATCCTCATGTACAGGTTCATGTCAAGTTCATTGTGGTATGTGACAAAAGGTTTAGCCACAGCACCTCCCGGGATCAAGTTCATCATTGGAGTCTCAATCTAAAGAAGACACAGAAGACAGAGTAGTGATGTCAACAATAGTGTTAATAGAACAGTCAATCCACATCTGATTTCTAGGAAAATTCAATGCATATAATTGCATTCTTTCTTATTGTAATTGCTGCATTTTCCCTAGTGAATTATAGACTCACCTCAAGGAAGCCGAGTTGGTCCAAGAAACTGCGCAGGTAAGTGATGATCTTGGCACGAGTCATAAACTTTTGTCGCACAAAATCGTTGAGAATCAAGTCCAAATATCGCTGACGGAACCGTGTTTCCTGTCATAAAAACGCACCAAGAACACTCAGGAGACTCCTCTATCGTAATCACCATTATAAAAATATATTATAACAACTGTAACAATAATAACTAAAGCAATCAGCTGAAACTGAAGAACGTATTGCAGTTCTTCTGGACTAATGATCTAGGATCAGACTCATGCAGGGATTTCCAAATTGTTTTCAGGACTGACCTTGTCTTTCAGGCCAAAGTGGAGATGGGGAAGCATATGCAAACATGGTGACAGCAGTGTCATCTCAACTGGGATAATGCTTAGTTCTCCTTTCTTTGTCTTCCCAGGGTTTCCACGGACACCGATAATGTCACCACGTCGTAATTTGTTGTTGATGTGAACAAAATCTTCCTCTGATTTGTAGTTTCTGAATGCCAGGATGTAACCACAGATGAATTTACATGTATGAAACTGACACAGTAATAGAACAACAAAAAAAGCAGGCACTCCTACAATCTGTGTGTATGTTTGCCTAAGAAGAATACTTGCCCAGAAAATGTCACTCTTTAAAGAAAACTTGTATTTTCAAAAGTGTTATTCTAGAAGTACATTAAATGTACAATAAATAATTATTTTATTTGGATTAATGTTTTAAAAATTCTACTACAAATTAACAATGGAGGCACTCTCTGCCTATTACTAGAAATCTTACAAAGTGTTAATTAAAACATTTATGAACAGCCCAGAGACATAACTTAATTGAGCAGTATGTTAAATCATACTTGGAATTTGCCATGACTTGCAACTTAACCCCTTCTCCTCGCAGGTCATAGAAGAGTAATTTGGCACCTGAAGCCCTCTTGGCATGGACACGGCCTGACGAGAAAATGACATTTGGGTTAAGAGTTCAACTTTAGAAAATAAAAATATAAATCATCAAATAATAAAAAACAAATGTGTACCTGTCACATTAAGCACAACATCTGTTAAGTGGTCCCCTGCCTGTAGGTGACTGTACTTTTCGATGAATTCAGTAAGTGATAAGTCCACATGGAACTTGTGGGGATAGGGATCTTCCCCAGTTTCTTTCAGTGCCTGAACGGCCTGTGTGCGGATCTTGAAGTATTGCTACAACAGAGAAATATTCAAATAAATCAGTCTGCATATGGGCCATGTGTTCAGAAACAACAATGTGTTTTATGCAACCAGACATACAGCGAATACAAACGCTCCCATCTTCACTCTGAATTAAAGTTATATAAACCCATGACTTACATTTGGGTCCAAGGACTCCTCATCAGCCCCATATGCATTCTGCTGAGACTTGTCATTGGTTTCCTTATTAGTCTGTGTTTGGTCTTTAACCTTAGCTTCTTTCTCAGCAGCCTTCTTCTCTGCTTTCATGCGCCTTTTCTGCTCACTGAAAACACAAAGGAACAAGTGGTGTGACTGCAGGTCTCGTGTTTGCAAAGGAACAGTGTGATTGTCTGATGGTGTAAAGCACTTGACAAAGCATTATGTACTTCGGTGACAAAAGGTTGGTTGTTTTTTTGTTTTTCTTTTCCACATTAGATGTAAACACCACCAACCTTTTGTCACCTCTCCATCGACATCCTTGAATAAGGAATGGCGCGGTTTGCTGACTTCTAGGAACAAACTTCTGAGAGGGCAGCCGAATGGCATGACACACCGGCTGCCTGGCTGCTCTGATAAGGGTCAACATTCTGAGTGTGACCTATTTAAACGAACCAAAAAAAAAAAAAAACGCACGTCACATTCATGTGAAAATCTGAGTGCAACATGAATAAATATCACTGTTCAAAATCCATATCAGGATGAAAACACTGGGACGGGTATTAGAGGGAAAAAACCATATCCTGTAACAAACCTAACCTGAGGGAATCTTTAAAATTGAAATCATCCATGTAACTCCTGATAACTTGAAGGTGCTGACTTCTGATAGTGAGAAAGAACAAGCTAAAATATATCAAAAACGTAATAACATACACATTTCCAGGGTTTTTAAATCAGCTCTAAATTAGCTGCGTGTTCTATGACAAGAAATCCCCCGATTTGAAGTTTCCCCTGATGTGTGGGTACCCTCTGAGTATGACAGAATAATAATTTGGTTTTATAAGAAAAATTACCAAGCATTAGACTAATGAGAAATATCTAGTTGACCAATTTTGCAACTGTTATTGTCATTTAATCTGTGATTATTTTTCTATAAATTAAGATCTAGGTTTTTTTTTAGAACCAAGAAATCCAATACAATCTGGCTTCAATTTTGTGTTGCCTGTGTTGTCTAATACCGTTTCAGGTTCTTAATATACCCCTAAACTGGAGAAATGAAAATGGGTTTGGCGCCATTTGTGGCTACAAAATAACCCCGTTTCATGACACTACCTAGAATCTTTCAGTTGTCAAATGATTGCATCAGCTCCACTGCTGGAGAACACACACAGTTGGGCGTGTATACCATGTTTAGTTAAATGATATATAACATCTCCTAAAAATTCAGTGCAAACAATAACCTTGCCAAAATGCAAACTTTCACATCTTTCTTTTGTCAGTCTTGGGGTTTAGGATCATTAATAGCAGTGGATCTGGACCAGTATTTTATCATCATCAACTCTGATGAAAACTTAAAGCAGATGCTTTATGTTACCACTGTGGTTTTCCGTCTCAGGGCCCTACACAGTCTCAGTCATCCTCTGCACACTTATCATCACCATCTATAGATACCACTGAAAGTGAATGCAGTTTCAGTTCTGTCTTCCTGCTTTATTGTTCATTAAACAGGTTTGTTTGGTTTGTTTAACGTTATCATAAAAGCACTGATGTTTACGCCCTCTATGTCTGCATTTATGGCATTTCTGTCTAAAAATAACTGCTGTATTTCAACAGTTTTCAAGAACATCACAAGTTCTGTGCTGATTTACAGGAACACATGGAGAAGTCCTCAGTTACATAAAAATTACAACACCTGTTATTTCTGTGTCTAACCCGAAATGAGCTTCTTTCACTCGCACGTTATGCTGTAAAATGCTATATTTACACTGTGGAATACCCAACAAAGCTCAGCGTATGTTTACAGCCTTTTACCACCAACGCTAACTTAGTTGTCAAACCACACACCAACACAACTGAAGTGTAAATGGCGCTAGGCTAAGCTATGCTAAGCTAAGCTAAACTAACCCACCACGTTGCCTCACGAGGCTCAAATGTGCTTACAATTCCCAGCTTTTAATGGCAATTTTACGCTCCATTTTAAATAGTGTAACACGGCGCCCGAATGTAACTTTTAAGTCCGGTACAATTTAAGGTGGAACGGAGAATTCCAGTATGAAACCGACAACTAAGAACTGAAGCTCCACGAGTCCTAGACTTGAAACAACCCTACATTTCTAAAGCGGAGGCCTTAACAGCGCACTTCAGACCTGCTAATGTATCGACAGGTGCAGTTCGCTTACTTTTTACTGAGTGTCTCTGCTTCCAAAGCACCGTCTGCCATCTCTCTCTCTCTCTTGCAGTCCTTCACACACCGGGACAGGGGAAAGGCCGGTGTTGTGCCGAATTCGAGAAGCCTCTCGCTGCTAGTGATGTGTCGGTCGCGAACGAACCGATTCAAAGAGCCGGCTCTCGTAAGTGAACGATGAGAGCCTGTTCCCGTCTAAGACCGAGCCATTTTTTTCTAAGGCTTGTCATTTAACCAATTACAGAACAACAAGCAAGCGCCAACCCTCCAACCCTCCAAGCTGAGACATTTGGTTTTCCTGAATGCCAATCTGCCTTCCAAAAAATAGTTGAAGAAAATGTTAAATCAGTTGTGTTTGTTGACAGTTGTGGTTGTTTTAATCACTACCGTTAAATGCTGCTGTTTTGCACTTTGCCGAGTATTTGTTTATTTTATTACCCAGAAATGGATGATTATTTAATTTAATAAGCTATTTTGTAATACCTACCTTTTGGGTTCCATTGGCTGTACTTCAGAGTTTACAAGTGATTTTTATTAAGGTGTTTAAATAAAAATCCAGTTATTTATACAATTTAATGTGTGAGTGCAATCAGTGAGTTATTACAAGACAGCCATAAAACAATTGGCCATTGCAACACTATTTATTATTTTTAATATTGAACAATAATATTTTGTCCATATAGGCATGTAAAATGTAGGTAATATTGTTCTGTACAAGTGGAAAAAAGTGTTAAAACAAAGAGCCATTTAGGAACCGAAAGAGCCGGCTCTTTATGAAGAGCCGAGCCAAAAAAGCCGGCTCCCCAAAAAGAGCCGAAATTCCCATCACTACTCGCTGCAGCCTGTAGGAAGGCGGAGTTGAACATCCAAACCCGCCCTCTCACCACGTCAGACTCTGTGTCCCAAATGGTGCTCTAGTCACTATATAGTACACTATTTTAAGGTAGTGTCTGAAATGGTTCCCTACCCTCGTGAATTCGAACACACTCACGCTCACGACCAAAACACTCTAACAGAATTTTAACGGAAAAAGTAACAGCGCACGTTATGTCGGTGAGTAAAAAACATTTAGTTTGTAAGTATAATTACAAAGCTCGTTGTTGTCAGTGTTTTTGCTAGATACACGAACACGTTATAAATACGTTATTTCAGTATATATTAGTAGGGTCGTAGATAAATACACGAATATTCAACTGCGGCACGCGTGTTGTATGTGGTTTAGCCGGCCGTCTGTCTAGTCAAATAAGTAACATTCATTCATTCATTATCTGTAACCGCTTATCCAATTTAGGGTCGCGGTGGGTCCAGAGCCTACCTGGAATCATTGGGCGCAAGGCAGGAATACACCCTGGAGGGGGCGCCAGTCCTTCACAGGGCAACACACACACTCACGGACAGTTGCCAATCCACCTGCAATGTGTGTTTTTGGACTGTGGGAGGAAACCGGAGCACCCGGAGGAAACCCACGCGGACACGGGGAGAACACACCAACTCCTCACAGACAGTCACCCGGAGCTGGAATCGAACCCACAACCTCCAGGCCCCTGGAGCTGTGTGACTGCGACACTACCTGCTGTGCCACCGTGCCGCCCCAAATAAGTAACAGAGTTACTTAATTACACACAGAAAAAAACTTGCTGATAATATTGCCTCCGTGTAAGTAACAAGATTTTGATAACTTAAAGAAAAGCTTACAAATGTCGCTGTGGTACCATATTGTTGTATCAGGCCCATATAGTTACATTGAACATGCATATCACAGATAAATTGTAATCTCCTTTTATGTTTTATTTTTTTCAGCATCCAGCCCACGTTCAGGCCACTTTTGACCCTTCAATGTTCAATGTTCCCAGCTGTATGTATGGTATGTTTCAGTATGCATTCTACATGGCCCTTGGTTGGCCTTTTGACTTCAGTCAGGTGATTACTTCAGATTATGACTTTTTTGAGGATACATTTCCAGTAAGGCTTTAAACTGCATTCTAAACTTTGTCATTTGTCTGTTAGAGTGACACCCCACAGCTCCGTAGATGGTGGTGCCGGTTACTTTTAGGGAGCATGTCACCTGCAAGGTATATACACCTGATACTCAAACAAAAATATTTACACATACATGCAGCTTTCTCTTCAGACACATTGTGCATTGTACTGTGATGTTTTGCATTTTGGAGAGACCACTTGTTAAAGTCGTTGTATTGAGTTATTTAAGTTGTTTTTCTTTGATTGGTATATTGCAAACAACTTAATGTTTTAGCTTACATAATTTAAATTCCAACTGTACTTTAGAATAGTGAGCTCTAATGTACAAGGAAAGGCCAGTAAGCACAAGAAGGGAAAGACTGAGGAGCTTTCAAGGTATGATGGTTTATTTGAATTTATAAGGGCACATGTCGGTGTGTAACTAGTCTGACTTAAAAGCAGTTATTTATAGCATCTGATAAGCTCAAATTAGATGACATGGTCAATTGATAAAAGTATTTATATTAATTTCAGTCTGGATTTCAACTTGTTTTTTACTGTTAACAGTAAAGGAGATAAAATGTTTACCATCTCCATTGAGCAGGTATTTATGTGTCTGTTCTTCAAGCTGAACTGGGCATTTCAACTTTCATTTTGCTTAATGTGCAATAGCCTTCACAAATGAGAAAACTGTGGTTTGTTTTAATAAATTAATTGGAATGTAGGTTCTGTGGTAAATTTATATTTAGCTTTTTTGTTTCACTAAATTTAAATAAACTGTAAAACAATATCTGCATTCTTCTATAATGTCTTTAACAGATGCCCCTTATGGTCCTGGAGTAGATTCTATTAGAGGTTGTCCTGGAAGAGGGTGACCAAGCTTTTTTAAAGCTCTCACTGGTGTGTCGCCTGTTCCGGGACACTGTTGGAAGACAGTAATTCCGGGCCCAAGCACATTTCAGTGGCTTGACAGTAAGTATAAAGTGCATTATTTTATTTCAGTAAACTTTATTTTAAGATGTTTGTATTCCTTATAAGAAGAGGTGGTAATCTGATTATTAATTCTCAAATTCGACACATACAGCTGTTGTGACTTGGAAACTCTACAGCACAGAATACAAACAACAGTTTCGCACAGTGTATTTGGTTTTATAAGAAAAATTGCCAAGCATTAGACTAATGAGAAATATCTAGTTGACCAATTTTGCAACTGTTATTGTCATTTAAACTGTGATTATTTTTCTATAAATTAAGATCTAGGTTTTTTTAGGACCAAGAAATCCAATACAATCTGGCTTCAATTTTGTGTTGCCTGTGTTGTCTAATACCGTTTCAGGTTCTTAATATACCCCTAAACTGGAGAAATGAAAATTGGTCTGGCGCCATTTGTGGCTACAAAATAACCCCGTTTCATGACACTACCTAGAATCTTTCAGTTGTCAAATGATTGCATCAGCTCCACTGCTGGAGAACACACACAGTTGGGCGTGTATACCATGTTTAGTTAAATGATATGTAACATCTCCTAAAAATTCAATGCAAACAATAACCTTGCCAAAATGCAAACTTCCACGTCTTTCTTTTGTCAGTCTTGGGGTTTAGGATCATTAATAGCAGTGGATCTGGACCAGTATTTTATCATCATCAACTCTGATGAAAACTTAAAGCAGATGCTTTATGTTACCACTGTGGTTTTCCGTCTCAGGGCCCTACACAGTCTCAGTCATCCTCTGCACACTTATCATCACCATCTATAGATACCACTGAAAGTGAATGCAGTTTCAGTTCTGTCTTCATGCTTTATTGTTCATTAAACAGGTTTGTTTGGTTTGTTTAACGTTATCATAAAAGCACTAATGTTTACGCCCTCTATGTCTGCATTTATGGCATTTCTGTCTAAAAATAACTGCTGTAGTTCAACAGTTCTCAAGAACATCACAAGTTCTGTGCTGATTTACAGGAACACATGGAGAAGTCCTCAGTTACATAAAAATTACAACACCTGTTATTTCTGTGTCTAACCCGAAATGAGCTTCTTTCACTCGCACATTATGCTGTAAAATACATTTCCAGTAAGGCTTTAAACTGCATTCTAAACTTTGTCATTTGTCTGTTAGAGTGACACCCCACAGCTCCGTAGATGGTGGTGCCGGTTACTTTTAGGGAGCATGTCACCTGCAAGGTATATACACCTGATACTCAAACAAAAATATTTACACATACATGCAGCTTTCTCTTCAGACACATTGTGCATTGTACTGTGATGTTTTGCATTTTGGAGAGACCACTTGTTAAAGTCGTTGTATTGAGTTATTTAAATTGTTTTTCTTTGATTGGTATATTGCAAACAACTTAATGTTTTAGCTTACATAATTTAAATTCCAACTGTACTTTAGAATAGTGAGCTCTAATGTACAAGGAAAGGCCAGTAAGCACAAGAAGAGAAAGACTGAGGAGCTTTCAAGGTATGATGGTTTATTTGAATTTATAAGGGCACATGTCGGTGTGTAACTAGTCTGACTTAAAAGCAGTTATTTATAGCATCTGATAAGCTCAAATTAGATGACATGGTCAATTGATAAAAGTATTTATATTAGTTTCAGTCTGGATTTCAACTTGTTTTTTACTGTTAACAGTAAAGGAGATAAAATGTTTACCATCTCCATTGAGCAGGTATTTATGTGTCTGTTCTTCAAGCTGAACTGGGCATTTCAACTTTCATTTTGCTTAATGTGCAATAGCCTTCACAAATGAGAAAACTGGGGTTTGTTTTAAAAAAATTAATTGGAATGTAGGTTCTGTGGTAAATTTATATTTAGCTTTTTTGTTTCACTAAATTTAAATAAACTGTAAAACAATATCTGCATTCTTCTATAATGTCTTTAACAGATGCCCCTTATGGTCCTGGAGTAGATTCTATTAGAGGTTGTCCTGGAAGAGGGTGACCAAGCTTTTTTAAAGCTCTCACTGGTGTGTCGCCTGTTCCGGGACACTGTTGGAAGACAGTAATTCCGGGCCCAAGCACATTTCAGTGGCTTGACAGTAAGTATAAAGTGCATTATTGTATTTCAGTAAACTTTATTTTAAGATGTTTGTATTCCTTATAAGAAGAGGTGGTAATCTGATTATTAATTCTCAAATTCGACACATACAGCTGTTGTGACTTGGAAACTCTACAGCACAGAATACAAACAACAGTTTCGCACAGTGTATCGACTGGAGTGCTGCCCGTACTGTAGAGGGACATATAAACACCTCTTACCAGGTTTGTGTACTCATATGAATTTTGAGAATTGTTTCTTTTGCCAGTGGTTGCAAAAAGTTGACAAATAAATGTTTTATGATCAGAAGATTTTGTTGGAATTTTGCAGAGTCAAAAGCAGTGTTGCTGGCTTTAATAATAATAATAATAATAATAATAACAATAATAATATAATAAATACATTTTAATTATACAGCATTTTTCAAGGACTCAAAGCATTATGCATGCATTACGATACAGAGTACAAAGAACATCAAAAGACAGACAAGATAAGGAAGTAAAATAAGAGAACATATTAAAAATATGCTTCTGTTTATTATTTGTTGTCCACAGGCTACTTTGTGCATGGGAGACGTAGGGAACTTGTGGGGTATTAAAGCGAGGACATGCATCCTGGGTTCTGCAGCCCATTCTGCCAACAAGTTTATGAAGATTTGGGTGTGTGAGTGAGCCAATGTTTGTGTGGGGTGTGAGTGTATATATATATATATATATATATATATATATATATATATAAAATGTTGTATAGACTTGAAAAAAAAAATAAAACTACTGTGCCAGACTGCACACCTGTGACTTAACCACATTTTAGAGTTCTACATACCAATGCCAATAAGGATATTCTATTTGACTATATTTCAAAGCGAATGTAGGGAGTTGTGAATGGAGTGCTAAGTTGTGTAATGTGTTTCTCTTTTTCTTATTGAAACCAATCCAGCACAACTGGACATCTGAACATGTGTTATATATTTTATTGCAGCATTTTCTTCACTTGGACATTTGGAATATTGTCATTATCATCATTATCTCTTTACTTTTATTTCACAGCCTGGCTAATTACCCTTAGATATCTCTAACAACTCACAGGTAGTAATTATTAATCATTATGAAATAAGTGGTACCTCTAATATTTGTGAATACTTATTTGTCTGAACCTCAAAACACAGACATTTAAATACATATGAAAATTGTATAAGCTTCTAATAAATTTTATGCAGACAAATAGCATTACCTATGGAAATCTGTATGTTATTAAAATTAGAAGATGTTCATGACCAGGCAGTGATGCTTATTTTTTCAAGGCACTGTACACTTAATAGCACTGGATTTTAAGGGAGAGTCCAGACACCCTGCGGAGAAAACTCATTTCAGCCGCTTGTACCCGCGATCTCGTTCTTTCGGTCACTCCCCAAAGCTTGTGACCATAGGTGAGGGTTGGGACATAGATTGAACGGTAAATCGAGACCTTTGCTTTTCTGCTCAGCTCTCTCTTCACCACAAGAGACCGGTACAGAGCCTGCATTACTGCTGACGCTGCACCGATCCGCCTGTCAATCTCCCGCTCCATCTTTCCCTCACTCGTGAACAAGGTATTTAAACTCCTCCACTTGAGGCAGGATCTCACTTCCAACCTGGAGAGAGCACTCCACCCTTTTCCGACTGAGTACTATGGACTCGCACTTGGAGGTGCTGATCCTCATCCCTACCGCTTCACACTCGGCTGCAAACTGGTCAAGCAAGAGCTGGAGGTCCCGGCTCGATGAAGCCAACAAGACCACATCATCCACAAAAAGCAGACATGGAATCCTGAGAGCACCAAACTGGACACCCTGCGCCACTTGGCTGCGGCGAGAAATTCTGTCCATAAAAATTATGAACAGAACCGGTGACAACAGGCAGCCCTGACGGAGTCCAACACTTACTGCCAGCCATACGAACCAGACTCCTGCTCTGTTTATAGAGGGACTGGATAGCTTGTAGCAAAGAGCCCAGTACCCCATACTCCCTGAGCAAAACCCCACAGAATACCCAGAAGGACATGGTCGAATGCCTTCTCCAGATCCACAAAACACAAGACTGGCTGAGCAAACTCCCATGCACCCTCCAGGATCCTAGCGAGGGTAAAGAGCTGGTCCTGTGTTCCACGACCGGGGCGGAATCCGCATTGTTCCTCCTGGATCCGAGGTTCAACTATAGCCTTGAGGAACCCGGGACAAACTTCATCCACCCCCGGGGCCCTACCGTCAAGGAGTTTCCCTACCACCTTGGCCACATCAGCCCCAGTGATAGACGAGCCCCCCCGGGGGTCCCCAAGCTCTGCTTCCTCTGCGGAAGACATGCTGGTGGGATTGAGAAGATCCTCGAAGTATTCCTTCCACCGCCTAATGACGTCTCCAGTTGAGGTCAACAGTTCCCCACCCCCACCATATACAGTACTGGTGGAAAACTGCTTTCCCCTCCTGAGTCGCCTGATGGTTTGCCAGAAACTTCTCCGAGCCGACCGAAAGTCATTTTCAAGTCATGTTCTCACCGAACTCCTCCCACACCCGAGTTTTTGCCTCAGCGGCTGCCTCCGGAGTCCCCTGAGCCAACCAGGTTTGATAAAACTCTTTCTTCAGCTTGACAGCCCCCCTCACCCGACAGGCACCAACAACCTTGCAGCCACAGCTCCATTCAGCCGCCTCAACAATGGAGGTCCGGAACATGGCCCACTAGGACTCAATGTCACCAGTCTCCCCTGGGATGCAGTTGAAGCTCTGCCGGATGTGGGAGTTGAAGATCTTTCTGACAGGTTCCTCTGCCAAATGTTCCCAGCAAACGCTCAGCACATGTTTGGGCCTGCCAGGTCTGTCCGGCATCCTCCCCCGCCATCTGATCCAACTCACTACAAGGTGGTGATCAGTTGACAGCTCAGTGCCTCTCTTCACCCGAGTGTCCAGAACATATGGCCACAGGTCAGATGATACGACTATAAAGTCGATCATCGAAATGCGGCCTAGAGTATCCTGATGCCAGGTGTACTTGTGGGCACCCTTATGCTCGAACATGGTGTTCGTAATGGACAAACTGTGACGGGCACAGAAATCCAATAACTGAACACCACTCGGGTTCAGATCAGCTGGGTCGTTCCTCCCAATCACGCCTCTCCAGGTCTCACTAATATTACCCATGTGAGCATTGAAGTCCCCCAGCAGAACAATGGAGTCCCCAGAATGAGTGTTCTCCAGCACCCCCTCTAGGGTCCCCAAGAAGGCATGGTACTCTGAACTGCTGTTCGGTGCATAAGCACAAACACCCGTCAGAGTCCTTTCCCCAACCCGAAGGTGCAGGGAAATTACACTCTCGTCCACTGGGGTAAACCCCAACGTACAGGCACTAAGCCGGGGGGCTATGATTAAGCCCGCTCCTGCCTTACGCCTCTCACCCTGGGCAACTCCAGAGTGAAAGAGCATCCAGCCCCTCTCAAGGAGATTGGTTCCAGAGCCCATAGTGTGTGTATACTCCGGGCAAAGGAGGCTGTGTCCCTGTTCTTAACCTATTTATCCTTGTCTTTATGGACAACTCTTTGTCTGGCTGATCACCTAGGACCAATTTGCCTTGGAAGACCCTACCAGGGGCTATTGCTCCGACAACATAGCTCCTAGGCTCACGCAGGCACGCAAACCCCTCGACCACGTTAAGGTGGTGAGCCAGGGATCCACACACTGTTCGAAGGGAAATTCTTCAATCTGTTTTTCAAGCAGTGGCGATTGCTCTAAGACTGCAAGGGAAGCTCAGCTTCCCCTAAAATGCCAAAAATAAGTGCTCAAATATATACTGTTGTGTGTACATGTCAATTGAATAAATATGCACTACAACGCAATTAACTTTTGTTCAGAATCAGCTTCTTATCGCTGGTAAAGACGTGGCTTTCGTCTCAATCATTTGCGCAGATTCACAGTGATTTAAACAGCGCGGACGCTGAGCGTCCACAGAGTTCAATGGAGAAGCAGCAAAGTGCAGGGAAACGAGACGAGTGATTGGATAAATGCTGGGCTTTGTCCCGCCCATCGGACGCTCAGCGTCTCTGGGGGTCTATGGGGCAGTGGGCTGGCCTCGGCTGGCCCGGACCCTCAGCTTCTGCATGATGATTGGATGATCTGTCTGAGGCTGAATCCCTTTTTGATTCACAGCGAAATGAGCGAATCAGCGACCCTTTGGTGTAAAGATCCGAGGGAGCTTTACATTTTCATTCTGTTCTGCGTGGAACCAGGCTATCTTAAACCTTTTAGCGGGATTTTCTTTGTTAAAAACTACTAGCGACAAATCGAGCTTCTATTTCTGGTGGGGTTTTTTGTAGCTGCTTGTGTTTGGAGACTGACTTCTATCACTCTTTCTGACTTCTATCGCAGTTTCTGACCAGCGGGTGCTGCTGAGTCCCTCCACCGTCACAAAGCACTCACAGGCGGACACACTTCACATGGGCCAAGGCCGTTTAAGCAGCCTAGCTCTGCTGGCCATTGAGAGGACACTACTCAAGTCCCTGGAAAAGACGCCTTGTTGGTACGACCGGGTCACAGATCATTTTGTTGAAAAGGAATGGAGGGTAGAATTTACGTATAAATAAACCAACACATTTTATGATGTAGGCCGAAATTGAGCTTCCCCTCCTTGAAAGACCAGCATCCGCCACTATTTTCAAGGTAGCAGAGCCTTTTGAACTGCTTGGTATGGACCTCATTGGCAAACTGGTGACAACCAAAAGAGGGTATCAGTACATTTGTGCACTGGTTGACTACCTCACTAAATGGCCACAAGCCTATCCACGTAGATCTAAGTGTGCAGATGAAGTGACTGAGTGCTTGAAGCTTTGAAGCACTGAAAAGGATTCTCACTGACCAGGGCCGGGAGTGTGTCAATGCGGTAATTTTGAACTAACTGAGAATTTTCTGCCCCAAAATAAAATGATGCATGCATTGTTGAATGTTTGTATTTACAAACCGAATTCCAAAAAAGTTAACACTAAACAAATTGTGAATAAAAACTGAATGCAATGATGTGGAGGTGCCAACATCTAATATTATATTCAGAATAGAACACAAATCACAGATCAAAAGTTTAAACTGAGAGATTGTATCATTTTAAGGGAAAAATATGTTGTTTCAAAATTTCATGGTGTCAACAAATCCCAAAAAAGTTGGGACAAGGCCATTCTTTACCACTGTGTGGCATCCCCCCTTCTTCTTACAACATTCAAAACACGTCTGGGCACAAAGGAGACCAGTTTCTCAAGTTTAGAAATAGGAATGCTCTCCCAAATGTTCTCTGTAGGTGAAAGATCTGGACTGCAGGCTGCCATTTCAGTACCCGGATCCTTCTCCTACGTAGCCATGATGTTGTGATTGCTTTAGAATGTAGTCTTGCATTATCTTGTTGAGAATCTGTGTTCTCTGCCCATGCCACAAGCACTCATGCAACCCCATACCATCAGTGATGCAGGCTTCTGAATGGAGCGTTGATAACAACTTGGGTTATCCTTGTCCTCTGTGGTCCGGATGACATGGCGTCCCAATGTTCCATAAAGAACTTCAAATCATAATCCATCTGACCCCAGAACAGTCTTCCATTTTGCCACACTCCATTTTAAAAGACCCTTGGTCCAGTGCAAACATCTGAGCTTGTGGAGCTTGCTTAGAAATGGCTTCCTCTTTGCACTGTAGGGTTTCAGCTGGCAATGGCGGATGGCACGGTGGATTGTGTTCACTGACAATGCTTTCTGGAAGTATTCCTGAGCCCATTCTGTTATTTCCTTGACAGTGGCATTCCTAAACTTTTGATCTGTCATCTATGTTCTATTACGAATAAAATATTAACATTTGCCATCTCCACATCATTGCATTCAGTTTTTATTCACAATTTGTTTAGTGTCCCATCTTCTTTGGAATCCGGTTTGTATTTGAAAAGATCAACAAGGGTGTTTGTGACAAGCTGGGAATAAAAAGAAGTCTGTGTTCTCTCTATCATCCTCAAACAAATGACTTGGTGGAGAGGATGAATGGGACAATCCAGAGGTTAATGAAAAGGACATTTTTGTTCCTGAATCAATGCATTTATACATAGTCCATTTGTGAAATCCACAAGAATATAATATTTAAATCTATATTTGTTCGGGAATGGCTAATAAGCAATAAGTCACTTTTTTTGTTTTGTTTTGTATTTCAGCGCTCTGAGCAAACTTGTGGGAGGGAGGCCGGAGATGTGGGATGAGTACTTAGATGCAGTAATGTTTGGGTTATGTATCAAAAAAGAAATTACTACAAAATTCTCACCTTACTACCTTATGTTTGGAAGGGAGGCTCGCTATCCTTCAGAAGTCCCTGAGCACTACCAGGTGTTTTTCAAGAACAGTGTGAAAAAGAAAGAAATGCAAGCCGCAACCAGAGAGCTTGTCCCAGACAAAATTATATTTGTAACTCTAAAATGAAGATAAGTTGAGTCATCAGGACATAATTCATGTTTGCACTTTACATCTGTCAATTTATGAAGCCCAGAGAAGTCGGCAGCGTTTCTGGACTTTGATATTTGATTTCCACTGTGCATAGTAAAGTCTTAAATGTATTTTGAATAAGCAAAAAGTGTTGTTATTGATGAGATTTGGTATTCCTAAGATTGTGTGGCTATATTCATCACTGAAGCATGTCAAACACATTTTATTGGACATTCCATATACATTTATAAACATAAATATAGTAAAAATCAAAGATTTGTTTTAAAAAAGTTATGGATTTCCACGATATGGATAATTAAAGAGAATTTAGGTCCCTTATATTTATTGCTAATCATTCATTGCACACCTGCACACCTTGTTGAATTCAACACTTTTGCACATTGTAGTATGTAATTCTCAACTGTGTACGTGAGCGTAATTGTCTTTACTGCAAAATGTTCCTATATAACATAACAATGTATTATGTCACTGCTTTAAATGTTCATCTATTTGCTTCTAGGTAGACAGTAGTGTTGAGGCCGTCATTAGTGAAGAGGCAGTGTCAGAGGACATTAAACAAATGGATGAAATAAAATAAAACGTAGTAAAAGGAAATGTTGAAAAGGTGCAGGACTCCAAACAGCGGAGGTTAAAGTCTGGCACGCCCAAGTCAGACTTTAAAGTTGGAGACAGAGTGTGGAGGCAGAACAGAAGAAAACAGCAGAGGAAGGGTGGCAAGCTGGAAGACATTTTTTGATCACAGACATACAGGGCAAGAGTGCAGACCTGTTGGGGGAAAATGGTGCTGTTTTCGGTAAACGTGGATCACCTACAGCTTGCCAAAGACCAGCTGCCACGTATTCCACACAAGCTTGCAGCACCAGCCATATCCCCTTCAGTGTCAGCAGCACCACCAGCAGTATGGTCTTCTCCAGCACCACCAGAAGCAGTGTCCTCTCCAGGACCTCCACCAGCAGTGTCCTCTCCAGCACCACCACAAGCTGTGTGTGTGTGTGTAGGGTCAATTCTCAGCATTTAGGTGCAACATTTGACCAAGGCTTTTTCACCATATCGTCACTATTCAATGAAAAATATCTCCAAAATAGCAACTTTACAGGGAAAAAATCTTACATTAAAAGATGTCATTTTGGAGAATTTCTATTGGTCCATTCATGTGTTCAAATGATGTATTAAAATTAAAATGGCCAAAAATTCAGATACACTTTTCATTGGACAGTGCGGATGTGCTTGCCACAAAGTAGCATGTTAACTGGTGCTATTAGCTTAGCTGTATAATGCAATATGAAAGTGCCTGTGTCTATTTTTCCTCCACACATTTATGCAGGTTTCTATTCATCTGTAACTCATCTGTCTATATGTGTTCTTGTGGAGCCATCTGGTGGAACTTCTAACAAGAATCTGCCCTGAAGGTTGCCATTATTTTAGACTCTTTAAATAACAGACATACACAGATGATTAAGTCAGTTTTGTTTTATTGGGGCTTTTAATTTCAAACCCAGATTTTATAAAGAATTATTTATCATTCATTCAAACCTATATTCCTTATAGATAAGGTATTCCTTTTATAGATGATGTTTAATCCTTTTTTAACTCCCAAAACATTGATTTTTCAGTACATTCTGTCTTCAATTCAAGCATATACCACAACAAAAGGAAGGCTTTTTTGCTTCTGGTTTTATGAGGCAGATTGGCTCTTTTTTCTCCGTATACAGGCGCCATGTTGAGCCGCTCAAACTTTCTCATTCATTCTCCAAATGAAATCAGCCTCCTCTTCATTTATGTAGCGTTTATGTTACAATATATAGGTTTGAATGTTATGATATTTATACCGCATCTCTGTGTGCAAGGTGCAGACAGCTTCAATCTATCCATTTCCGAGAGTCACAAGGTGCTGCATGCACTTCTTCACTTCACACACACACACACAAACTGGGAAAGGATCTCGAGTCAAATTAATAATAACACTAACACAGCGCCTTTACATCTCTCTATTGGAAAATGATGGCTGCACTTCCTTTTATAGCTCACTATGCAATTATACAGTCATTACAGTCAGCAACCCTTCCCCTTGCTCCAAAACCAAATAAGATTCAAGATCCAGTGGTGGTCTCCATGACATCTATAGAACGTGGGAGTAATGACAGATGTCCTCATACAAAGTATGAGAACAAGTGTTTCTTCGTCTCAGCCGTGGACATGCTGGTGCCTGTTGCAGACCAGTCCCCACGCTGGACTCTCCCAGCTCTGAGTCAAAGGCAGACACTTCAAATCATCCCCTTCTTTACTGACTCCTCCTGAGGAAAACAACAAACAGTATGATTAATATTCCTCATATTCTGAATGTTATATATCTTCTTACATTTTGTATACAAATCAAAATAGGTTTATCTTACCTTGTCTGTAATGTTGCCAGTTGTAGGCTACTCCTTCAGCTGGTCTTGGTATTCCAGAGCTTCTGAAGCTGAAGATAGAAAAGTAAAGAATCTGAATACTCAACTGTATCAAGATTTACATAGAGAAAATAAACATGGGGAACATGCAGGCAAAGAGTGTTAAAATACTGCAGGATTTGTTACCATATCACACAGTGGCCCTCCCTGCTCTCTGTCTCGGTGTGGAGGCTCCTGTCAAACACACATAGAGAAAAATAGAAGGAGGACAATGGTTAACACAGGATCACACATACTTAAAATATCTTTCACATCCATACATATAACACTATATATAAAACAGCAGTCAACTACAGAAAAGTGATTACCTGGAATGTACGTACGGGGGGATGTGGTGGAGGTGCTGTGGGGCTAGAAGGCGGTGGATGACATCACGGGAAAGGTCTCCTCATTTGATCCCCATTTCAGCGACTGGAACCTAAACACAGTGAGCGACATTCCCTGCAGACAGAGAGGAAGAGTCAAAGGCCAGGCTACTCCTTAAGACGTGCTATATATTACTGCCAATATTTATATCAATAAAACACAATCACATATTCAACCCACCTTGCGTCTCACAGCATGGTCAGGAACAGAGAGAAAAGAGAGAAACGAGGAACTTGGGTTAGAATTAGCATTAGCATATATTTTCAAACTCATTACAAATACTAAAGCAGTGGGTGAAGAACGAGAATGAGATTAAAAACAGTTTTACAGTGAATTCTTAAGTTTCTATCAGTAAAAAACTGTGCTGTAAACACAGATTGCAAATGCTTAATTATAAACTACATGCACAAACTAACAGATCAATAATAGCACAACTATAACACAGCAATAAAGGCATTAATATGTCATTGATATATAATGTTTTTCTTTGTTTTGTTTATTTTTTAATTTTTTTAAATTTTTTATTTTTTTTAAAGGAATGTAGGGAAAGGACAGGGGTGGGGTGTAACTCAGTGTGTCTCAGTGCTTGTCCTGGGGTAGCCCTGTCCCACACATTTCTCTGCTCAGACACACCAGATTCAAAACATCAGGTCTTTAAGGAGGCCTTCATACACTGAATACGGTGCACTGAGGAGGAGAGAACACCCAGCTGCTCAGAGCAGAGGAACTCTAGGGGAAATTTAGGACCAGGACTGAGAAACACTGGACACACGGGCATAGGAAAGGATAAGGAAAAGGCTGTGAAGGGATGAGAGGGTGATCAGGTGCTAGATTAGAAATGAGGGAGTTCTAGAAGTCCTCAAGCCTGTCCAGGAGCTGCTGGGTGTGGTACTCAATATACTCCCACACTGCAGAATGCAGGGTCCCCGGATCCTCATACACACGCTCCTCCAGGGCAAAGACGTCATCCAGGAGCTGCAACAGCGTGCTCTGAGAGACGAAAAGAGAGAGGCCAAGTGACGAATTATGTACAAACTGAATTTCACTCTGAAATAACAGTCTTTACTTCATTTGACTGAATCAATGTGTGTGAGTGCAAAACAAGTCACTTAATGTTCATCTAAACTGATTAAAGACAATTCCTGTAAAGCTCTCTCATGGTGGATAATGACTGTTACCTGGATGGTAAGCTGGAATTGGTCTGCCCTGGGATATCTCTGCTCAGTTGAGGAAAAGAGAGAGTGCAGCATGGCCATGAGGTAACTGAGAAATCCCCCTGGAGTCTGAAAGAGTGTGAGAGATAATGAAGATCAGAGTAATGTCATAGATTTGCTCTTGTAGAATGAATTTCTACATGTGAAAAGTCCTGATCCTCCATCAGGGCTGTAAGATATTCTATTTTTCAGGTTTACTCAGTTCCAGTGCTGTGATACTGGTTAAACCCCCTGTTCTCACTACACACTGTACAGCCTTTAAGATCTAACTCTATGTAGTCTCTACTGCTATAAGGAATCTCTCTTACTGGACAGTTCTGAGGCCTCATTCTTCCAAGAACTCCAAATAGCACCAGTTCAAACACCACATCCATGAGGTTGTAGTGCATAATCTGAGAAAACAAGATAATCCGGTGTCAGAGTAAAATCAGGTTGGTAAATTGTGTTCTGATTTTGACTATAATCTAAACTCACCCCAATCTGCGCCAGCTCTGCTTCGATAGCTTCACGGTTGGAGGGACACTGAGCTACCGCCAGCAAGCTGTCAAACGCCACTTGGAAGACAGTCAGATTCTGCAGGAAGGAGACAGATGATCAGAATGTTTCAATTAACCCCTCAGTTTATAATGATTCAAGATGCATGTGTTTTAGGTCATGCTTTCTTACCTTGGCATTTAGACTGGCCAGTGCACCAAGGATCATCCTGCCAGCCACAGAGACGTGATTGCAGCAAAACTGGTCACTCATAATGGCCTACAAAGTGAAGGGGAGAAAAGAATTCACAGAAAAGTCAAGCCTGGAGAGACTTTATTACTTAAAAACAGTGAGAATTCATGTAAAAATTCTTATCTTCTGAGTAACACTTACAGAAAAAGCATGGCGCAGGGCATCCAGTCTAAGAGGGAAGTTGGTAATACTCTTAGACAACATGTAGGTACTGTGAAAACAAAGATCATTCCATATGTACTCATGACCCAGATGAGATAGAGTAGAGTTTTAATCTTTGAGAGAAAGGAGAAATGTACTCCACTCTGAGAACACAACTCAATGCTGTGGATGTATAAAGTACTCACAATAAAGCAGGCACTTCACAAGCCTCAGCACAGTCACCCTCAGCCTGCAGAACCAAATATACAGTGTTTCTTACAGCCATGTTGAAATTCTGAAGGTAATTACACCTTATATAGAGACATTTTAAATTTACCTCAGCTGAAGGCCTGGACTGTTCATATGGAGGGGAAGTGCACGTAGGCTGTGGCTCAGGTGGAGCATTTTCTGGCTCAGAGCAATAGGTAACAATCCAGCTATCATCGAAGATGTACAGTTCCTGATAAGTCTGGAAAGGCTCTGTGACCTGCAGAACAACAGATATCCAATCTATAGCACCTTTGGCTAAAATGCAGAACTGGGACCTTGCTTATGAGGGTATATGATACAAGCAGAAATGAGTTAGCATCAACTGGAACCTACTTACCTGCACACCATTCTCAGATGAAGTGCGGAGGTGCTTGGTCAAGCTGTAGGAGCCCACTTTAGCCAGCCGGCCATCAATGTGCTAAAGTACACAACATAAAATTCCTGTTAAGTGACACCTCACACCATTTATCATGTCTATCATACTTTAAGACAAGGTCATACCTCAGCAATGGTGACTCTGTGCACTGAGGCATAGAAACAGGGGCCCTGTGCGAGAAATTAAGAACTTTTGTGAATAACTACTGAAAACAATATAGGAACATTAGCATAACTACAAAAGAAGTGTAATTTCACCTCATCAGTGAACGTATAGAAATCATTGGTGAGGATCCACCATGAGTGAGACACTGTCCCATGCACCTGCAGCACAAAGTGCCGCCTGATGTAAATGCTCTGTAAAATAGAAGTATATTAAAAACACTTCTAAATCAGTCACATCGTGCTGTTAAAAGCAACTGCTGTGTAGCTCTGAACAAAGGTGGAGGTGTGTAAGCTACCTGCAAGTGTCCACAGAGCCAACGTTCATGGGAAAGGTGCAGAGTCCTGTTAGATTTCTGTATCTCACTGGAGAGAAAAGTAGGGACCAGCCTCTCCAGGAAAAGCCTCAGAAACTGCAAACAGGAAGAATCCTGTTGGACACAGTTATGGAAGTCACAATCACCACATACCAAAAGTGTGGCCTGTCTTCACACTTACATCAGTGGTCACTGGGCAGAGTGCAACCTGCCAGTTCTGGTCAGCGATGTCCTGCAATCAGAGGAGAACAGAAAAGACATTCGTGACAAAATATTCACAGATAAGGGACTTAAACTAGTGTAAATTAGAGATGATGCCAAACCACAGCAACAACATACCAACACCCTAACAACAACCTGGAATAATATATGAACTGCTAAGCACTACACCCAGACACCACAGCCAACGCCAAGAAACACATAACAACCACCTTAGATAACTCCCACACACATCCTAGCAAATACACGAAACACATACAGATTCCATAGCAAGCGCTGAGTAACACACTATCAACTACATAGCAATGGTTTAAAATACTATAAACTGTTTAGTTACTGTTGCTGAGCTGCATAATCACACTTTACATTAATAAAAAATCTTATATGCAAGCATCTATAACCACCTACACAGTACATTCAGCAGTGTTAAACCCACACTATTAGTGTTAAATTAACAGTTAGTGTAATAATTTAACACTCTCAGTGTTAACACCTATAGTGTTGATTTAACACTGTTGAATTTACTGTGTAGCAACACCTTAACAACAACTACATGGGATAACACAGAAACTGCAATTACACACCAGCAACCAATTGAAAAACGAATGCAACTACCTAGTAATGCCATATTAACCACCTGCTAAAGGTTAAACAACCATAGGAACGACAGGGCTTCTTAGCGAGCACTTTATACGTAGCAACTGCTATAAAAACCAACTGAAACACTTTAGCATCCAAACGCGTTTTGTTTGTTCGGTTGTTTATTTTCAAAAATACTTACTGTAAATCACACATTAATATATTAAACTACAGCTGTGATTCATACAGATTAAACATTTTGAAAACTCACCTCAGCCTGGGCACTGGAGAGAGGTCCAACATCAGGCTCAGGAACAGCGGACAATACGCTGGGCTCCGCCTCGTGCAGCGCTGACTGCAGGGTCTCTACGGGGTCTGAAGACAAATGAATTAAACACGAATTAAAGAAAATCTTTTTGAATTTGTGTAAGTTTGAGAACAGGCTCGTGTGAGCTCCCGTTTCTCTGTTCCGTGCTACAGAATTTAAACAAGGGCACATTTTGCAGCTTTAAAAATTAATGGTTAAAATTTGACAGTACCCTCAGGTTCGGCCTGAACGTGGAGGTCCCCCGCTGTCGTGGGCCGATGCCGAGCTCTCCTGCGGGAGTAGAGGACGTAGAGTCCAGCAGCGGCGGAGACGGTGCCAGCCGCCAACAGCAGGTGGCGCAGCTTCAGGTGAGAGAAGCCGCGGGAACCGAAAAACTCCATTGAAACAGTGGAGAAAATCTCGGAAAAGTAAAAAGAAACTGTAGAAATCTGTGGAAAGCTGGAAAAAAGAAGAATAGAAAAGTCTGGAGCTCTGGAAAGTTCAGTTGATCGCTTTAAGGGTCCGTTAAGAACTGAAGCAAATCGCAGGTAGAAGCGCTTTACGTTCAAATTAAACACAAACATGTTTACTTTTGTTTACAAACAAACAGTGTCCAACTTCTCCGGGGCGACGGGAGTGTAACTAATCTACGTCATCACTGATCACGGAAATGAATAGTTATTTAGAATTAATTATGATGTTTTAATTAAAATGTAATAATGAATTAAATAAAAAGATCAATACTTCACCAGTTTGGCATTTTAGTGTGGAATTTGTGTTTACAATTATCTTCTCACAGCATGATCTTTGTAATAATGTCAACGTAACTGTCGGCTAAGTGTCTTTATTTTTTGCTAAATTGTTTAAAATGCCATTATCCTTGTTCCTGATTGTTGAACAGGTGTTGTGCCGAAATCAGCACGCCCGCCGCGAGAGGCATCCCCTGATTTGTTTTGAAACCGGAAGTAGCCCGCTGCATATTCTTTGGATTATTGATTTTTTTGTCGATCAAAAATAAAGTTAATGTAATGCATATCAGTCAAAAATAAAGAAAAAAATCACTTTGTGGGTGTCAAATGGTAGTCTCTGTGTTATTTAAACAATGATGTATAGTAAATAATTCAATTAATTTTAACTTTGAATGTTCACTTTGTACCACAACAATTTCACTTTACTCAATATTAGGGTCAATATTGCCTTTTATATTTATAGTCATTATTGAGATGAGAAACTCATTTGTGTATTTGTAAAGCTGTAATAAAAAGACATTTAATATTTAAAAGTCATAAAAAATCACTGGATGTTGATACCTGAGAGATATAAATAGAATCATATCGTGTCATAAAGTAGAAAAAAAAAATCTTGAACTAAAACCAAAATAATTCATTAATTTATTTAATAGGCCTTATATTTCATGGCTTCATACACATTGTCACCAGGGATGCACTTCCTGACTAGCTATCCTGTTTCATAATCTAACATAATATCTGTTGGACTGAGGTGTTGGTTGAGGTTGCTGAGAATGAATTAGAAAGAGTCACGCGCGTATGAAGAGTAAGGATGGAATTAAAGTAGAGATGGAAAAGTTTACAGAGATGTTTTTGGTCGCAACTTGGTTACTGTCTCCCACCTTCAGTGGGAGCGCACACAATTTATAGAAATGTTATCGCCCTCAATTGTTCCATAAACAATCTTCCCCCAAGCATCACGGTTATAAACCGATGATACACAGGCAGAGAAGATATAAACAACTCTGAAAGAGATCACAGTAACATAAGAGAATCCGAATAAAATATAGGATTAATATGAAATTAATCACTTTCCAACATATCCTTTAAGAGCCTTTAAACCTCATTGTAGAGTGGGCTAGATTAGGCTACTTTTTTTCCATAGTTTCTGCAACGCGAACTTGCGCAGCTCGATCATTTCAGTGTGGTCTAATGATCTTACCATCATGGATCCTGACTTGTACCAGAAAATTGTCAAATATAAAACAAAGGCAGAGTATCCTGGTGGTATGTCAAAGGCAGAAAAATGTGAAATTCGCCGTAAAGCCTACAAATCTAATGTAGAAGGTGAGATAGTTTGGTGTGCCGAGCCAACCAGAACATAATAAAACAGGTGGTGGAATATACTCCCATTACGGTAAATATGGTTTGTTCAGGTCTTTGGTTCTAGTAATTGTTGAAATTTTGAAGGGTGGATGAAGTTAAGAACTACTGCTCTAAACTATGCCATTTATATCCTGTTGAACTGTTCTAACATTTTCAAAATATACATCTCTACACAGTTTCTGAGTTGTCAGAATATCAGAAAGAGGCTTAAACACTAACTGGAGATTAACAACCACTTACTCACATCATCCATAATTACATTTCCATTTCTGTTGACAACCAATGATGAGAATCCATCCATCCATTATCACATCAAATCAAATAAAATCAAATAAAATCAAGTTTATTTGTATAGCGCCTTTTACAACTGACATTGTCACAAAGCAGCTTCACAGTTTCAGAACAGAACATTTAAATCAAAGCCCAATGCGAGCAAGCCGAAGGCAACAGTGCCAAGGAAATACTCCCTCGAGGCTGGAGGAAGAAACCTTGGAAGGAACCAAGACTCACAAAGGGGACCCATCCTCCTCTGATCAAACTGTAGATTGAATTTTAAATTATCACCAATGAAGTGTCATTATGCTACTTAATAATAATAAGGTGAGCAGCTGGTCTGGTCTGGTCTGGGCCACAGGAGAATCCAGCAAACAATCTTCCATCAGTGGGCCACCATTTTCTCAGAAAACAGTAAAGGGAAGCAGTTAGTTTAGTTGAGTGCAGCAGAGAAAAAGAGCATGTGAATATTGTCATTAGTATAGTGACGGATCTGACTGTAACAGACTGGGAGGAGGGAAACCAGAAGGAGCTCAGGCAAAGACGTCCTTTCGTTCCAAGCAAGAGAAATTGTGAGCACATCATCCACGTTTACCCTGAATCTCCATGTCCATGAGTTCCTGAAATGACAACCTTAAACTAGACAGAGGTTAGTTGCCAAAGGCTAAACTGAACAAGTGTGTTTTGAGCCTAGACTTAAACATAGTGACTGTGTCTGCGTCCCGAACACTAGCTGGAGTATTGTTCCAGAGCTGAGGGGCTTTGTAGGAGAAAGCTTTCCCCCCCGCTGAAGTCTTATGAATTCTGGGTACTAGTAAGAGGCCGGTGCCCTGAGATCTGAGTAATCTTGGTGGTTCATAGTGCGTGATGAGGTCTCGCAGGTATTCAGGGGTGAGACCGTGTAGGGATTTATACATGAGTAAAAGAATTTTGTAATCAATACGGAATTTAACTGGAAGCCAGTGAAGGGCCGATAAGACTGGGCTGATATGATCAAATTTTCTAGTTTTAGTGAGAACCCAAGTTACTCAAGTTTCTGCTGGAGCATCCTAATAAAAGTGCATTGCAATAATCTAATCTTGATGTAATAAAAGGATTTTCTTAACTTAGCGAGGTTCCGAAGATGTAGGAAAGCTGTTTTTGTAATGTTACATATATGCTGATCAAATGACAGGTCTGAATCAATTATAAGACCCAGATTTTTAGCCGATGAGCTCGGGAGAACAGGGAAGTCAAAATTATGTATTAAGTGTGATACCTTATTTATAGCAGGTTTTGGACCTAGAAGGAGAACCTCGGTTTTGTCGCTGTTTAGCAGAAGGAAATTGTATGACATCCAATGCTTCACTTCTTTAACACAGTCCTCCATTTTCTTTAGTGTAGGTTTGGCTGATATGTATAACTATGTGTCATCTGCGTAACTGTGGAAGGTAATGCCATGCCTGCTAATAACTCTGCCCAGTGGCAGCATGTATAATATGAATAGTAAAGGTCCTAGAATGGAGCCTTGGGGAATTCCAAATCTTATTTTTGTATGAATAGAAGAAACATTATTTACTTTTACAAACTGATAGCGATCTGTGAGGTAAGACTTAAACCATGATAGGGCCGTTCCTGTTATTCCAACCATGTTTTTAATCTTTCTAGCAGAATAGTATGATCAAAAGCTGCACTGCACTGATACGCAGCCTCGATCAAAGGCGAGGTCGTATGTTATCTTAACTAAAGCCGTTTCGGTGCTACGGTGTGGCCTAAAACCAGATTGAAATTTTTCATATATGTTATTTTTATGCAAGTATGACCTAAGTTGTTGGGCCACAACTTTTTCTAAGATCTTAGTTATGAAGGGAAGGTTAGAGATAGGTCTGTATTTGGAAAGTACACAAGGATCAAGATTCGGTTTCTTGATCAGGGGTTTAATAACTGTTAGTTTAAATGGTTTCGGTATGTGACCCAGTCTAAGGGACGAATTTATGATTGTTAAAAGCGGATTGATTATGACTGGTAATACTTCTTTAAATAGTTTTGTTGGTATTGCATCAAGTGTATGTTGCAGTCAGCGCTGCACGAGGCGGAGCCCAGCGTATTGTCCGCTGTTCCTGAGCCTCTCTCCAGTGCCCAGGCTGAGGTGAGTTTTCAAAATGTTTAATCTGTATGAATCACAGCTGTAGTTTAATATATTAATGTGTGATTTACAGTAAGTATTTTTGAAAATAAACAACCAAACAAGTTGTTTGTCTAATATTTTCAATCTTCTTGTTAAAAAAGTCCATAAAAGCATTGCTGGTGTGAATGGCTGGGATCTGTGTATCAGTAGCTGCCCGATTGTTTGTAAGTTTAGAGATTACATTAAAGAGTGCTCTAGGATTGTCTTTATTATTTTCAATCAGTAAGGACAGATGTGCTGAACGTGCATTGACGAGCGCCCTTCTATATTCGATAAGGCTGTATTTCCAGGCACAGTGAAATACTTCCAGTTTAGTCGACCGCCATTTCTGTTCTAATTTCCTTACGATTTGTTTTAAGGTGAGGGTTTCTTCATTATACCAGGGAGTGAGTTTTTTCTGTCGTAGCTTTTTACGCTTAAGTGGTGCTACACTATCTAAAGTTGATCGAAGTGTGTTATCTAAGTAGTCCATTAGTCTGTCCAGCTCCAGTGGGTCTGCTGGACTACTGACTGAGGTCAATAAATCAGTGATGTTTTCAGTAAATTTAGGGGCTGTAGATGGGGTTAGTGAGCGCTTAATATAGTAATGTGGGCGTGTACATTTTTTAATATCTAAACTCAGTTCATATGAAATTAGGTAGTGGTCTGAGACTGTAGAAGACTGAGGGAGAATATTTAGGTTTTTTATGTCCGTGCCCAGGGTCAAAACCAAGTCTAGTGTGTGATTACAATAATGAGTAGGACCTGATACATTTTGTGTGAAACCAACAGAATCTATGATTGATGTGAACGCCTTTTTTAGGGGATCATCACTTTTCTCAAAATTAATGTTAAAGTCTCCTACAATTATTAACTTATCACAGGACACTGCTAAATTAGCAGCTAGTTCACCAAATTCTTTTATAAATTCTGAATAGGGCCCTGGTGGTCTATAAATGTTTAATAAGGAGATTGTGTTCTTATTTGTGGTGGGGTTAATTAAATTATGTTAATGTACATGATTTCAAAGGAAGTAAAGTTTTAACCATGTGTTTGGTTAATAATTAAATTATTTTTGTAAATTATACATAATCCACGCCCTGTGCCCGTCAGTCTGGGGCTGTGTACGTATTTATAGTCTGTAGGAGTGACTTGATTTAGTGCTAAATATTCATCATTTCCGACCCAAGTTTCATTAAACTCAAATTTCTGATCCATTATTATTTCATGTATAATGACTGCTTTAGAGTTAAGTGCTCTTATATTGAGTAGGCCAAACTTTAGGTCTGAGGGGAAGATACTACGCTCTGTTTCTGATGGTTTAATAGTGATAGGTTATTGGGGCACGCTGTTTGATATTTTCTGGGTTTACGCTTGATTTGGGGGACAGACACAGTCTTGATACTGTAACAAATATTTATATTTCTTAGAGCAAGCTTTGTAGATACACCCTTACTATGGGCAAACAAATGGCCATTATCTGTAAGTGTATCCTTAAAATCACTTACCTGTTCGCTGTGTAATCTACTTGCCTGGTTTGTGCTGGTGGGTGGGATTAGTCAAGACTGGCGTAGAACATCCTCGATGTTCCCAGAGAGAACTGCAGAACCTAGACCACTAGGGTGAAGCCCATCCTGGCAGTAGCGGGCAGGACGTTCCCGAAAACACTCCCAGTGGTCGACGTAGTCCACACTGACAGTGCCACACCAAACCCGGAGCCAGGAGTGGAGTGCGAAGAGCCTGCTGTACGCCTCACATCCTCGTCTGTAGGTGGGTAGGGGGCCGGAGACGACAATCCTGGCGTCCGTCTTCTTCCGAGTACACACAAATATGGTTTGTTTCTGTCAGTACATATGTAGGATCAATATAAAAAACCTGTATAAGATTCATGGCTAAAATAGTAATGCAGCCAGAACTAAAATTGGTTACATTTCTTTCTAATTCAACTATTAATATTGCAGTTATGTTCACGCAGTGGAAGCATGTGTACATTTTCATGGATATAACATTTTAGCAAATACAATAATGAAGTGGTCATTTTATTTACAATTTGCTGCTTTTGTCCTAAATTCCTGTTTATTTCCAGTGTTTAATCTAAATATTCTATAAAAATTGCGACAGGATATGTAGGAGTTTCATTGTGGTCAGAAAATGGACGTACACTTTGTTGTAGAATAAGTCGAAGCTGACCTCAGAAAAAGCCGTCGTGCGTGTAGATTATATGATTTAATTATTTACAAGCGACATTTTCTTACATCTCAACATCTAGAGTGTGTCTACTCTGGGAAATGTATGTAATGCATATCAGTCAAGAATAAAGAAAAAATCCTTTTCTTTTTCAAATGATGGTCTGTGTGTTATTTAAACAATGATGTATAGTAGATAATTCAATTAATTTTAACTTTGAATGTTCACTTTGCGGCACGGTGGCGCAGCAGGTAGTGTTGCAGTCACACAGCTCCAGGGACCTGTAGGTTGTGGGTGTGTTCTCTCCGTGTACACGTGGGTTTCCTATGGGTGCTCCCACAGTCCAAAAACACACGTCGGTAGGTGAATTGGCGACTCAGAAGTGTCCGTAGGTGTGAGTGTGTGTGTTGCCCTGTAAAGGACTGGTGCCCCCTCCAGGGTGTATTCCCACCTTGCACCCAATGATTCCAGGTAGGCTCTGGACCCACCACGACCCTGAACTGGATAAGCGCTTACAGATAATGAATCAATATTAATTAAGCACTTTTGATATCACTGTGCTGGAGGAAATAAGGACGTGTTAAGAATTGAAATCTAACAGAGCATTTGCAATTAGAAAGTAGTTTATTAACCTTAAGGTGGTCAACACACAATAGCACAGAGTACTATGTGAATGTGGACAAAGAAGATGTTTTCACAGAGAGTTTATGTAGGTAGTTTATACGTCATAAGCATAAGATAATCACTCTACATTTCTGCAAGCTTATTTTCCTTAGCGACATCCCAGTTTGATAAACAAGATGTAGGACAAAATGTTTTGTTTTTGATAAAGCACTGACCTCGAAACTGACCTGACACACACTTTTTCTGAGTTGCGTTGATGGTTAGAATTGAATATACAGACAAAACATACAGACAGGGTCTTTCAACAGAGACATATAAAAATGTCCATTACAATCACAAGCAAATTTACAGCACATATTAGGTTATATATTACTATGCATAAATTATTCAAAAACATGTTTAACTCTAACAACAGTTTCATTAATTAGGTTAGTAGATGAATCCTCTTTATATAATCCAATGTGCAGTAACAAAAATAAAAATATCCTGGTAAAAGTATTAAATAAAACCTTTATAAACTCTAAAAAAAGTCTTGTCTGACTTTCATTTACCAGTGTGCTCTTTATTTGTTAGCATTACGATCATGTTATATTAGTTAAATACAGCTCGAGAGAATGAACAAATCACATATTTGTTTTACAAGAAGTACCACCTTTTCTGGAAATGAGGTTTATTTCATTCATTACATAAGATTTTGCAAGACAAACTACATGTCAGTTAGGATTGTATGTTGTGTGAACTTGTGTTTATTTCTTTGACCACGTAGAAGACATTAGATGTAGAAGTGCAGACAAAAGAGGAACCTGTGATTTGTTCACTGTCTTGAACTTTTATTTAACTGACAGATTTCCAGTGTTTTCAAATATCAACTTGACTGTATTTTATAAACATTAACAAATTTCATATCTGCAACACACTCAAAACATAAATAAATACATTGGGACAGGGTAAAATAAGAGCGAAAATCTATAAAGTTTACAAGAGGTTCTGCGTTGTTAGATCTTTGTTGCATTTTGACAAGAGCATGTAACAAAATTTCATTAAGACCCCAGAACTGTGTTAAAGAAACAGTACGTATGATCTGGGTTTTTGGCTTCTTAGTCTGCCCCTATTTTTTTTCCAGCACTGTACTGGGGACGGAGTAAGTACATAGTGTACTCTCTGCAGTGCTGAACACACACAAAAAAAGCAAAAACAGAGGCTCTGTTCTCCATTTTACAGCTCGGTGTAGCATTAAAATGAATTTGAAGCTGTAATTGTAAAGTAAAAATATCACGTTCCTTTAACTTATAGAAAAGGTGTAGAATATGTCTCTTATCAGCTGTTGTGAAAAATAATTTTATTACTTTGTATTAGTGGACAAATATCCTTAAATGATGATTAGTTAAAATTAGAAAGTATAATTACATATTCATTGTATTAAACCTTGTATTCATATGAATGATTAACCAGTATTTTAACCATGCATTTAAACAGTTTAGAATCTGCACACTAACTGGCATGCTGACCTCTTTGTACTTAGGAAACACATAAATTACAACTGTTAGCCAAAAGGGGGAGTTGAACTTTAGGGCATCTCAGTGACCTTAAGTCCATTAGTGACCCCTCTGAATCTTGGTGACAGAAAAGGAATGTGGGTAATAAAACCTACAGTGTCAGAAGGGCATGATGAGTGTTTTGGGGTCATAGGTGCATGGGAAACCTGCACGCGAGGAACCTGAGTACTGACATGTCTAATTATGCATATTAATATATGTTAATCAGCCAGAAACGCCTTGCCAGCAGGGTATACGTCATTTGGGGTATAAAACTGTGGAGTCAGATAGGAAGGTCAGAACTTTGCGTGGAAGGGCACTAGGTTGCGTTTCTTATGTATTAGTTTTCCTGGTTCCAGTATTAAAATAAATACTTTGATTTGCTTCGAACTTCACTCGACTGGTCTTTGTAAAACTTCCGGAACGAGCACGCCTCCCTCAGGAGAGAGGGTGTATTTTGGATCTTTTGGAGATCTTCTAAATTTTAATTACTTTGGGAACGGTCCAAAAAGAACATTAATTCTACACAGCTAAAACATCCTTGTAGGGAGTGCTTCTGCTCTGTGTTTTCTTTTTTCCCGTCTGTGAGAGCTACTCAACACAAGCAGCCACTGTGGTCTACTAATGAACACAATCACGTATTATCCAATGTTTGACACATCAAATAACTGGACACAACAAGATCCTGCTGAACATACAGACTACTAGTGGACACTAGTGAACACTACTTGAGATAACTGGGCATTGTTGGATTCTACTGGACATTACTGGATTTAGCTACACACTATTGGATGCTACTGATCACTATATACTACTGGAATTATTCTGTATTCTTGGAGGTACGTAGGCTTTAATTTCTGAATCTATTTGGATCAAGGCAGTGACCTAAAACACGACTTCATCTCCCAGGCTGAAGGAAGCTACAGTAGAACCTTGGTCTGTACCATGGAATGTACGTAATAAAACTTAATGTTATTATTCAAATTTCAGTCGTTCACCGACTTTTCTCAGAGACAGACGCACACTGCTCTACTCTCTAACACTGCGCTTTCTAGGATGGATTTTCCTTTTTTTCTTCGTGGGCTCAGTCTGCGTCCAGTGCTGTACTTCACTGGATTCACCACTGCAGCTGTAACTGCCTGTGTTTTTCTTCACAGGAGGCTCAAGTCGAAGCGGTCAGCTGAAACGGACCACTTGGAGGGTAAGTATCTTTTCTCCCAAAACTTCACTCAGTAATTATACTTAGCAAAATACTTAAAAAATGACAGCCCTGTGGGCTTGTGTCTTGTTTAACCCTTTGATAGCTTTAGTGTGTTTACGAAGCTGTAATGGCGTGCATCGACCAGTTAGCGGCAATGCTAACCTTTTGAATGTAATTTTCTGAGGATTTGTTGGACTTCTAAACTCACAAGTAGATGCGGCTGTGGACTAAAGTAATTTGTTATATTTTGTTATTGCTTCAAAATGGCAAAACATTATGTGTTTTAGCATTTTAGTTATTTGTTTCCATGGCAAACGACGGCCTATGATTCGAGTAAGTGTCGATACCCTGATATTCAGTGTCGATTCTTTGAATCAGTTCAAATGCTCTGACGCCACATAAAACAATGGTGTAGAGTATTTCTCTCTCTCTCTCTCTCTCTCTCTCTCTCTCTCTCTGTGTGTGTGTGTCTCTGTGTATGTATATATATATATATATTACACAGAAGCTGAAATGCTACTATTTACATGTTGCTAGTTCATCTGTTGTAATGATGAATGTGTTTATTCTGTTGTTTTAATCTGACCACAGAACTACAGGAGCTGGCTGTTACTTTGCCAGTGGCTGACAACAGCTATGAGGTAAAATCACATCATAAACCATCCATAGATTTCAGACAACATAGTACTACTTGCTCTGAATTTCATATTTAACAGCAAATATATTTTCTTATTCAGGATCTCGTTGCACCAGATGCCCAGGGGCCCTCCAGCCGGCTGTGGATCTTACCACGGTTGACGCTGAAGGTGAGAAATACAGCCTGTCTGCTGCTTAGACAAAATTATTATTCTTTAGTTTCTCAAGCTTTTAATCAGAAGTGTTCTGGTTGTCCATAAAGTTTTCATTTTTCTTTGTTCTGGTCCAACAGGAGAGCTGTGGGTATGTTCTGCGTGTCCACAGGATGCAGGCCACAACTATCTCTCAGAGTTTTTCTAATGGTGAAAAGGTTTGTACTTATTTATGTCTTAAGAGTGGACATCTAAGAACAGAGTGATAATACCATAGTTATAATTCTTTCTCCATGGGTCATTACTGTTCATTACCTCTCTCTTAATCTTCACAGCAAGTGGAGGTGACAATGCAGCACAAGTCTGTGTATAGAGGCCTGGAAAGTGAACATTGGTGGGTGCTCACCAATGACTTCTATCACCTGTTTCCAGAGGTAATGTTATAGAAATGAATGGAAAGTATTTTTACGGTATTCATCAGTCTGTCAATGCTTTTATAGTTTAAAGATTATAACTCACGACTTGATAAACTTTCTTTAATGGCTTTACATCTGCTTTAAGAATTATAAATAAAGCATTGTTTTCCAGGTCTGTGTGCTAGTGCTAGCTTTGTGCTAATCAAACAGCTGAATGGAAATTTAACTGTGTGCAACCTCACATGCGGTTGCACCGGTGAGGTTTCCTCATCCTGAGGAAAATCTGTCTATTATTTGTGCAGTGCGAAAATAGAATGTCTATCTCTTTTTCAGGACTCACAGCTCCCTCCCATGTACTTTGCCACTGTGAAGGCTGTGGTCTACATTAAGGTAAAGCTAGTACCAGTTTCAATAGTGGAGCTTTTCACCAAACAGTGATCAGTGGCAAAATGATTGTGGAGTAATTGTGATAAAACACTTCCTCTGCTCTTTCAGTGCGTTGGACACCAGATTTCTGTGCTGACCGCCAACCTCAGCTCAGAGTCGAGCATCACCTCTGTGACCCGCTCACAGTTTCTTGTAAGAGTTTCCTGATAATGTACTCTCACTAAATAAGCAATTACTCTTGATATTCTGACTTCTTGTACCTTATTTATTCATTGTTTTTCTGTGTGTTTTTCCAGCAAACTAAAGTGTCCAAGACGTACAGAGGAGTCACTATCGAGGATGGGTGCTTTCGTTTTTCTGAGTCCAGCAGCACCCATATCCTTGAGACTCCAGTGGTTCCACAGCTAGCTTCCAGACCTCTTGGACCACCACCTGGGTTCCACTGAACCACATTTTTACCGTATCCTTTAACGCATCTTTCATTCTACTTACTTTTTAATTAGTGTATTGTGTAGTATACACAGTTTACTCTGTGACAGCTGTTCTTATTCTGCTTTAGTCATTTTATTTGTACACAACTGTTATTTTACATGTTTATTAAAATGTGTTTTTTTTTTTTTACAGGTGCCACAGACATTCCACCATCATCTCTCTCTCTCTCTCTCTCTCTCTGTATAATTAAGCATTTGCAATCTGTGTTTACATCACAGTTTTTTACAGATAGAAACTTAAGAATTCACTGTGTAAAACTGTTTTTAATCTCATTCTCGTTCTTCACCCACTGCTTTAGTATTTGTAATGAGTTTGAAAATATATGTTAATGCTAATTCTAACCCAAGTTCCTCGTTTCTCTCTTTTCTCTCTGTTCCTGACCATGCTGTGAGACGCAAGGTGGGTTGAATATGTGATTGTGTTTTATTGATATAAATATTGGCAGTAATATATAGCACGTCTTAAGGAGTAGCCTGGCCTTTGACTGTTCCTCTCTGTCTGCAGGGAATGTCGCTCACTGTGTTTAGGTTCCAGTTGCTGAAATGGGGATCAAATGAGGAGACCTTTCCCGTGATGTCATCCACTGTCTTCTAGCCCCACAGCACCTCCACCACATCCCCCCGTACCTACATTCCAGGTAATCACTTTTCTGTAGTTGACTGCTGTTTTATATATAGTGTTATATGTATGGATGTGAAAGATATTTTAAGTATGTGTGATCCTGTGTTAACCATTGTCCTCCTTCTATTTTTCTCTATGTGTGTTTGACAGGAGCCTCCACACCGAGACAGAGAGCAGGGAGGGCCACTGTGTGATATGGTAACAAATCCTGCAGTATTTTAACACTCTTTGCCTGCATGTTCCCCATGTTTATTTTCTCTATGTAAATCTTGATACAGTTGAGTATTCAGATTCTTTACTTTTCTATCTTCAGCTTCAGAAGCTCTGGAATACCAAGACCAGCTGAAGGAGTAGCCTACAACTGGCAACATTACAGACAAGGTAAGATAAACCTATTTTGATTTGTATACAAAATGTAAGAAGATATATAACATTCAGAATATGAGGAATATTAATCATACTGTTTGTTGTTTTCCTCAGGAGGAGTCAGTAAAGAAGGGGATGATTTGAAGTGTCTGCCTTTGACTCAGAGCTGGGAGAGTCCAGCGTGGGGACTGGTCTGCAACAGGCACCAGCATGTCCACGGCTGAGACGAAGAAACACTTGTTCTCATACTTTGTATGGGGACATCTGTCATTACACCCACGTTCTATAGATGTCATGGAGACCACCACTGGATCTTGAATCTTATTTGGTTTTGGAGCAAGGGGAAGGGTTGCTGACTGTAATGACTGTATAATTGCATAGTGAGCTATAAAAGGAAGTGCAGCCATCATTTTCCAATAGAGAGATGTAAAGGCGCTGTGTTAGTGTTATTATTAATTTGACTCGAGATCCTTTCCCAGTTTGTGTGTGTGTGTGTGAAGTGAAGAAGTGCATGCAGCACCTTGTGACTCTCGGAAATGGATAGATTGAAGCTGTCTGCACCTTGCACACAGAGATGCGGAATAAAAATCATAACATTCAAACCTATATATTGTAACATAAAAGCTACATAAATGAAGAGGAGGCTGATTTCATTTGGAGAATGAATGAGAAAGTTTGAGCGGCTCAACATGGCGCCTGTATACGGAGAAAAAAGAGCCAATCTGCCTCATAAAACCAGAAGCAAAAAAGCCTTCCTTTTGTTGTGGTATATGCTTGAATTGAAGCCAGAATGAGCTGAAATATCAATGTTTTGGGAGTTAAAAAAGGATTAAACATCATCTATAAAAGGAATACCTTATCTATAAGGAATTTAGGTTTGAATGAATGATAAATAATTCTTTATAAAATCTGGGTTTGAAATTAAAAGCCCCAATAAAACAAAACTGACTTAATCATCTGTGTATGTCTGTTATTTAAAGAGTCTAAAATAATGGCAACCTTCAGGGCAGATTCTTGTTAGAAGTTCCACCAGATGGCTCCACAAGAACACATATAGACAGATGAGTTACAGATGAATAGAAACCTGCATAAATGTGTGGAGGAAAAGTAGACACAGTCACTTTCATATTGCATTATACAGCTAAGCTAATAGCACCAGTTAACATGCTACTTTGTGGCAAGCACATCCGCACTGTCCAATGAAAAGTGTATCTGAATTTTTGGCCATTTTAATTTTAATACATCATTTGAACACATGAATGGACCAATAGAAATTCTCCAAAATGACATATTTTAATGTAAGATTGTTTTCCCTGTAAAGTTGCTATTTTGGAGATATTTTTCATTGAATAGTGACGATATGGTGAAAAAGCCTTGGTCAAATGTCGCACCTAAATGCTGAGAATTGACCCTACATACACACACACACACACAGCTTGTGGTGGTGCTGGAGAGGACACTGCTTCTGGTGGTGCTGGAGAAGACCATGCTGCTGGTGGTGCTGCTGACACTGAAGGGGATATGGCTGGTGCTGCAAGCTTGTGTGGAATACGTGGCAGCTGGTCTTTGGCAAGCTGTAGGTGATCCACGTTTACCTTCAGGAAAACAGCACCATTTTCCCCCAACAGGTCTGCACTCTTGCCCTGTTTGTCTGGGATCAAAAAAGGTCCAATGAGGTTGGTTTCCAGCTTGCCACACTTCCTCTGCTGTTTTCTTCTGTTCTGTGTCGTTACCACGACGTGTTAATCTTGTATCTAGTCTAACTATAATACTTGAAAGAATAAGTTCTAATAAAAGTTTCTAGTTCTTTTTAAAAATACTTGAAAGACGAAGACGATTTCTTGGAAGATCAGCAGGTTCCTTATTTGGAGAGCAATCACAGAAGGCCTCCTGCAGACTCACTCACAATGACATACTGAAAACCACAGTTTACATACACTTTTTGGGGTGAGATCATCTCGCCCCTCCGATTTTTTAAATTAAGTTGCATTCCATAGAACCCCAATTAAAATGGTACCCTTATCTTCTAGGGATGCAGTGTATCATAGGAGCCCAATTAAAAAGGTATTCTTATCTCCTAAGGATATCTTATCACGCTGTACCAAACAATCTCATGCTACCATTCTCCTTTTTTCCCCACAGAGTTCAAGCCTAAGTTTTAGACTCAAGTATCCCTTTGACCATTTTAATATTTTTTGCCATAAATCTCAGGGACCTGCAGGTTTTGGGTTCGATTTCCCGCTCCGGGTGACTGTCTGTGAGGGGTTGGTGTGTTCCCTCCGTGTCCGCGTGGGTTTCCTATGGGTGCTCCCACAGTCCAAAAACACACGTCGGTAGGTGAATTGGTGACTCAAAAGTGTCCGTAGGTGTGAGTGTGTGTGTTGCCCTGTGAAGGACTGGTGCCCCCTCCAGGGTGTATTCTGTTGTAGAAAACAATTTTATTACTTTGTATTAGTGGACAAATATTCTTAAATGTTTAGTTAAAATTAGAAAGTATAATTACATATACATTGTATGAGAACTTGTATTTTATATGCACTCATATGAATAACTAACCAGCATTTACACATGCATTTAAACTGTTTAGATTCTGCACTGGCATGATGACTCACCTTTCTAAATTCTTAAACACTTAACATTGAACAGATCTGCACTTAGGCTTTTAGCATGCTGATATAAATTAAAAGTGTTAGCCAGGGGGGGGCTGAACTTTAGGGGCACGGGGTGACCTGAAGTCCATTAGCCAGATCACTAAATTTTATTGTAGACATGGGAGGCATGGGAAGAGAAGGTGTATTGTCACGACTGGGCAGAATGAATGTTTTGGGGTCACAGGTGCATGTGAAACTTGCACGCGAGAAAGTTGAGTACTAACATGTCTTATTATGCATATTAATATATGTTAATCAGACAGAAACGCCTCACCACCAGGCTATACGTCATCTGGGGTATAACTGTGGGGTCAGATGGGGAAGAGGTCAGAACTCGACTGGGAAGGGTATCAGACTCTTTTCATGTATTAGTTCTCTTGGATCCAATGTTGTTAAATAAATACTTTGATTTGCTTTGAACTTCACTCGACTGGTTTTTGCAAAGCTCCCGAAACGAGCACGTCCCCCGAAGAGAGAATTTTGGACCTTTTGGATATTTTTACATTTTAATTACTTTGAGAACGGTCCAAAATAACATTTTAATTTTCAATTCCCACCTTGCACCCAATGATTCCAGGTAGGCTCTGGACCCACCACAACCCTGAACTGGATAAGCGCTTACAGATAATGAATCAATATTAATTAAGCACTTTAGATATCACTGTGCTGGAGGAAATAAGGACGTGTTAAGAATTGAAATCTAACAGAGCATTTGCAATTAGAAAGTAGTTTATTAACCTTAAGGTGGTCAACACACAATAGCACAGAGTACTATGTGAATGTGGACAAAGAAGATGTTTTCACAGAGAGTTTATGTAGGTAGTTTATACGTCATAAGCATAAGATAATCACTCTACATTTCTGCAAGCTTATTTTCCTTAGCGACATCCCAGTTTGATAAACAAGATGTAGGACAAAATGTTTTGTTTTTGATAAAGCACTGACCTCGAAACTGACCTGACACACACTTTTTCTGAGTTGCGTTGATGGTTAGAAATGAATATACAGACAAAACATACAGACAGGGTCTTTCAACAGAGACATATAAAAATGTCCATTACAATTGTCTCTAAGGACACTAAGAACATACAGAAACTCTAGGATCTGCATACCGAAAAAGAAACTTGTATTAGTACACATTGAGGTTAAAAGAGGAAATAAATAATAATATATGAAATGTTTACAGAATATGAAAAAAATACAAGAATTGAACATCCGCTATTACATGTTAGACTTTCTGCAACAGTTTAATAAATTCTCATATTTAAAATAGTAGTAAAGCATTGTAATATCATCACATTTAAACTGAGTTATTTGTTTGTTCAATTTCAACATAGGAGGTGGTTTTAAAGAGGAGGTGGTTTCTGTCTCATATAGGAACCTTTTTGTAGGCTTGACGAGATGAATTGAGAATGGAGAATGGGGATTAAAATGTTCCTGCATGAATTTGCTTGTAAGATTATAACTAATTTGTGTCTAAACCCATCCAAGCTTTATTCACTTTGAGACAGATTGTGTTTTATTCATTTCCAGTTAATACTCATGTAAGGGCAATGTCAAGGGTTAATTGGGGGATGTCACTGTAGCCCTATAAGAAGGGGGAGTAGGAGGACTTAGTGATTTGTTTGCCCTGCTTGGCTCCCGCCCTTTCCGGTGAACTTGACCTTCCTGTCATTGGTTTGGCGTGTGGTTTGGCGTGGTGGGTTCAGGTACAACTGCAACGATTTGTGTGTTTTAATTATTTTAGGTAGGACCATGGGTGTCGGTATATTTTTTCCTATTTGTGTGGGTTTACAATGTGTGGAGTAACGGGGTGATTTTTGTGTGTATTTAGTAGTGATTGCTGTGGGTGTTGTGCCGTGGTCTGAGGCCTTCATTCATTCTCTGCTTCGCATCGTTGCTGCTTAGTGCTTTGCATCTTCACTATTTTGCTGCTTCACAGCTTAATTCCAGGTAGGCATGTTCCCTCTCTAAGAATATTTACAGTCGTCTTTTGTATTTACATTCTATATTTCATTAGAACCGTCACACTGTCAGCTGCTCCTTCTCTCCTATCGGTTGTCGCACCTCCGTGCCGACAGAGATAGATTAACTCCTTTTAAATGGAGTTTAAACATTCCCCTAGCTGCTCCTCCTCTCGTGGTGCTGATGTTTTCTCCACGTCTTGACTAAGTCGTGCTGCTGCGCTGTTATAGATTCGTATCATTTACGGGTCTGTTAAATCGTTTTGTTTGTTTTTGGTTATTTCCTTTTTTTTTTTTCGTTTTTAAGGCGCAGTTCATTCTGCGACAGTTGTATTTTTTGGGAAATTGTTGCTTTTCTCTTGTGTTAAGTTTTCGTTTCTATTTTGTGCCAATTTTTGGGTTTAGTTAGCTGGTTATATCCCAGTTTTGGGCTTGCTCATTTTCTTTTCTTGATTTTTAAGTTTATACTGTCCTTGTTTATTTTGGTTTTGTTGTAATTGGTTATTTCTTGAGTTTGTCCATTTGTGTTATTATTATTTTTTCTGTTGAGTCCTTTCTCTCTAATTTATGGCACCTTGTTGTAATTTTAATATATAGTAATTTTGACAGATTTTTAAATGAATGTTGATGTATTAATTTAAAAGCTGCAGCTAAAGTCTTTTAGGTCAATGTTTGAATGTGTATTGAAATAAATTCTTATTGTGAAAATAAAATTGAGTGTGGACAACGGGTCTCTGTCTCCAACAAATGAACCTGGGATGCCTGGCTAGTTTTACGGGGCTTATTTCCTGAGGTGAAATTCCTCAGGTGGCGTAGTCGGACTATAATCACAGGGTATTTATTTATATATGTATATATAACCCATTCTGTTAGTGAGTATTATCCCTCTTATGACCATTAGGTTTTGGTGATTTAATGGGTAGAAGGTAGGCCATGTCACAAACGGCATAGTCGGCAGGATTTGTTGTGTTGACAGAGACTTGTGGTTCCATTTACATGCATTTTTATTCATTTTTTTTTTTGTCTTTTTTTCATGAGTGTATATAGGTGCTGGTGGAGAAAAAGCAGCAGCACCACAAGGATTGCACATCTTGGTTGGTGGGCGTTAGTTTCTTTAACTCTGTTAACTTGGAGTAAGCCCTGTGCTGACTATGGGGGAGGAAATGCAACAGCTTAAGGAACTTGTAGCACAGCTTCAGGCTGATAACCAGCAGCACCTTCAGGAGAATGGTGCTTCTGGGCCAGGTACTCGCCCACCAACTCCCTTAGTTTATGAGCCTCCTGCAGTGCCTAGTCCTACTATTGAACGACTGGTAGTCATTCCTAGAGAGAGGAATTGCCCTATGTTTAAAGGTAAATCTGGCAGGTGTGAATGCGTGCTCGACACGTTTCCGTCCTTGATCAAGCTTATTTTATTTTTTCTCATTTAGAGGGAGAAGCACGTAGAGAGAGAAAATATCGGAGTAGTGTAGAGCTCAGTGATCCCACGAAAATATGAAGAATTGTATGGTTGAACCTCATCTTATGTCACACTACAGCAGGCCTTTTTCTCTAGACGGCAACAGGAGGGGGAGACAGTATTGGAATTTTCATTAGCTTAAATGGCTTTGATGGAGCAGGTGAAACAACAGGCACCTGCTGGCACCCTTGATGTGGGAATATTGCTCTGAGATCAGTTTGTTGAGCATGTTTTGGATGTTTCCCTTTGTCGGGAACTTAAGTTTATTCGTCAGCGGCCTAGTGCTACCTTGTTGGATGTGCGAGGGGAGGCTATGCGCTGGGAGAGGGTTTACCGGGCGGGGCTGGGGGACGTAATTTCTCTTTGCCGTCATCTTATGGGGTGCAGTATGGCGTGCAGGGGAGTTCTCCAACCCCAGTAGTTACCCCTCAAGCATCTGAGTTGGGAGAACTGAGGGAACTTTTGAAGTAGCAGCAGGGTCAGATTGATCAGCTGACTCAAGCTTTGACTTCTTTGCTGCAATCGTCGAGACCAAATTGGCCCTCTTTTCCTATTCGTGTTATATGACATAGGTGCCAACAACCAGGCCATTTGGCGAGGGAGTGTGAGGGGGAGCATTTTAGCTCCCGTACTAGCATCCCTTCTGGTTCTCCCTTTAATAGGGCCAGACCCTCCTCTGCTGCACAGTTGGAAAACTAAAGCCCACTGAGCTGCAGAGCCAAAGCTCAGAGGGGGCATTTTCAGGCTCAGAGGTGGATAATGTGCACCGGTTGACGTCATCTTGTCCTACTATTAGTGTCGATTGGGGAAGTAGCTTTGATCTGCTTAGTGGATACTGGGTCCATGTTGTCCACCATAACGAAGAGTTTCTTTTTGCAGCAGTTTCAGCCTTGGGGTCCCGCTCGTCTACAGTCCTGCCATTGGCTGCCTCTTTGAGCTGCCAATGGGCTTGATATCCCCTATATTGGTTACATTGAGCTTGATGTAGTTGTGTGGGAAGGTTATCCCCAAGTGTGGTATTCTGGCGGCTAATGACCCACCTGGGGCATCTTCTTTAGCTCCTGGTGTTTTGGGCATGAATGTTATGTCACTGCTACCGGGAGTTGTTTGTGGTGCATGGTTCCTCTTTCTTCAGTTTGCCTTTGGTGTCTCAGGTCCTCTTTTGGATGCACTGCCACAATGTCACTCATCTGCCTTTCAGGGCTCAAGGGATTTCTCTGGCCAGGTCAGGGTTTGTGGTTCCCGAGTGATTCGTGTGCCAGGTGGGGTGATGAAATTGGTTGCCAGCACTTGTCCAGAGCAGTTCTTTGGTGAGGTGGCGTTGCTAGAGCCCCCTAAATGTGTGGGTTGCCAGCAGGGTTGCTGGTCTCTTCCTGTTTGTTGCCAGTGGTCCAAGGTACTCTTTGTTACTGTGGCGTAGGTACCAGAGGTCTTGTTGCATCCTCGGGTCCTTCTAGGCTCTTTGAGTCTTGCCCATGTAATTAGCTTACCTTTTGGGGTTGAGGAAGAGAGATTTACTACGGCAACTATGTCTTCGCAGGCAGCTGCCAATTCTGTACAGACAACAGGAGTCGCTGGATTTGTCGATGCTGTCAGAGCAGGAATAAAGTGAGGTTCAATCTTTGTTACAGAAGTATCAGGCTGTCTTTTCTGCCCCTGAGAGTGACTTGGGCTGCACAGATCTCATCTCTTATGATATTCCTTTATTGGATGAAGTCCCTGTCCGGCAGCGCTATTGTTGGGTTCCCTCTTCTGAATACGAGGTAGTGAAAGCCCATATTAATCAGTTGCTTGAGGCCCAGATCATACATGAGAGCAGTAGCCCATACGTATCTCCAATCGTTCTGGTTAAGAAGGATGGGAGCTTGCGTATGTGTGTTGACTATCACCAGCTAAATAGTAAAACTAGAAAGGATGCTTTCCCTTTGCCTTGAATTGAAGAGAGTTTGGATGCTTTGTCTGGGGCTTGTTGGTTTTCTACCTTGGATTTGGCCAGTGGCTATAATCAGGTGCTGGTGACTGAAGGGGATAAACCCATAACAGTTTTTGTACTCCTTTTGGCCTTTTCGAATGGAATCATATGCCCTTCAGGCTTTGTAATGCTCCAAGCACCTTCCAACGTCTCATGCAGAGGATGTTTGGTGACCAACAATGTCAGTCTTTACTTTGGTATCTTGATGATATTGTGGTATTTTCCTCTTCTGTTTCTCAGCATATTCAGCGCTTGGAGGTTGTTCTTGACCAACTCCAGAGGGAAGGGCTAAAGGTTAAATTAGAGAAGTTCTTTCAGCTGTAGGTTGGGTATTTGGGGCATGTTATTTCTGCTAAGGGGGTTTCCACAGACCCTGCTAAGGTAAATTGGTTTCCGCCCCAGTGTTGGCCTATGCAGATTTTTCACATCCCTTTATTCTTGAGGTTGATGCTAGTTATAGCGGTCTAGGGGCTGTCCTTTCTCAGGAACAGAATGGTTGCCTTAGGCCAGTGGCCTATACCAGCCATGGCTTGCGCCCGACTGAGCGCAACATGACTGACTACAGTTCCATGAAATTAGAATTTCTGGCTCTCAAGTGGGCCATGACAGAGAAATTTTGGGAGTATTTGTTGTATCACCGGTGTGTTGTAACAATCCTTTGAGCTATCTTCAAACTGCAAAATTGGGGGCTATGGAGCACCGTTGGGCTGCTCAGTTGGCTTCTTTTAATTTTGAAATCAAGTATCGGTCAGGTCGAAGTAACCGGAATGCAGATGCCCTTTCTCAGCAGTATGTTTTGGGGTCTAGTTTGACAGAGCAGGGTTTGCCTGGTACCGCTGTTCCAGCTTCTTTGCAGCAGGTGTAGGGTTTGGACAGTAGAGTCACCCAGACCTTATTTTCAGTGTTCCCCAGTTTCTCTCCATCAGGTCTTTGCCAACTTCAGGTGGCAGATTCAGTGTGGAGGGACATCTGGCATTTCTGGAGGGAACAAAGGCAACCCACTCCAGAAGAGAGACGTCAGCTTTCTCGACCAGTGTTGGCCCTGTTGCGCCAGTGGAATCGATTGGTGGAATAAGATGGGGTATTGTTCCGCAGAGTGTTCTGTCCTGAGGGAGGTGAGGAGAACTTGCAGCTTCTCCTACCCTCAGCCCTTAAGGGGGATATTTTGACCTCACTACACCAGGAGCATGGCCATCAGGGTGTAGAGCGGACTTCTGAACTGGTGAGGGAGCGCTGTTATTGGCCTGGAATTGCTTTAGATGTTGAACAGTGGTGTCACGAGTAGTATATATCCTACACCTTTGTGAATGATTTATGACCCCTGATTTATGGCCTAGGTGACAGGTCAGTACAGGATGTCCTTATATGGGTGTGTTCTGAGGGCATGTCCGGGCATGACCTCCCCAGCACTTACAAACCCTGACACCCCACTGCCCAGGTATATATAGTTAACTTAAATCCTGTGACAGACCCTGTACCGATACTATTTAGACACCATTCAGACAATATTTTGGAAGTAGCAATGGATTCCTACATTCTCTGTATGTGGTAAACTACAGATTTCTACCTAATTTTTTGGAAGAATTTCAGTGATATAATCTTTTCTTACTCACTTAACAGGTCTTTTCTTGTCTAAGTACATCTGAGTTAGAAACCATCCGTGCTATTAGGAGTATTGAAGGTTTATCACAACTTTGTGAAGGTGTGGCTCTGCTCCTTATTATTTTGTGTCTTTTGATTTTTAATTGTTATTCATCAGATTATTTTTCAATTCTTCAGAAACTGTGGATGCTATGGGTTATTTAAATCCTCTTGGTAGGTTATCTGATACATTTTATAACTCATGGTGTTATAAATTACACACTATTGCACCACACAATCAAAATATGTTCTCTGTAGTACGGTTGACACGTTTAGTTGAAGCAACAAATCTCTTAACACCGCCAGGGTTTGAAGTTGTTCCCGGCACCTCTGCTGCTGTTGAACCGTTGGATGCTGCGTACGCCAACAACGACCAAGCAGTCCTTCACGACTGAATCAAAGCGCCCCAAGGGACGTCAGGGTGCCTGTTCCACAAAGAAAACGTTAGTTTTGGATCTTGTGGTGCTCAAACATCACGCTCGTAGTGGTTAACGTCTTAGATTGGACGATATCCACAAAACAAACGGTAATAAAAAAAAATACAATTAAATAATATTTTTATTATTTATAGCATGATGTTTGTGTGTTAACGAGTGTTTCATTATTTGATCTGTTCATAGATTTGGACATTTTCGATCTGTCGGTGTATGAGGACTGTGATCCTGGTCTGTGCGCCGCTGGATGGTCTGATGAGTTAGTAGTATATATCCTACACCTTCTGTCAAACACCTCTGTGAATGATTTATGACCCCTTGATTTATGACCCCTGATTTATGACCCAGGTGACAGGTCAGTACAGGATGTCCTTATATGGGCTTCCCCTCACACCTACACCCCACCCCCTGACACCCTGACACCCCCCAACATGTTGGGGTGGGTTGTGCTTGCATGTGGTATTTAAAATGACCCTGGTGGATTTCTATGGCTAAACGCTTTTTAAAATGTCTACAGTGTGTGTAAATCAGTCTCTTTTAAGAGAATCTACAGTTACACCAACTATTAGTTCTGAAACCAACGTTGCTTTTGCGCCAAGGAAGAAACGGCGTGGTAAAGCATTTGGTAGCAGCCCTCGCGAATATTTTAGGGGTGTTAAAATTAACCTGTTTGATTCTCGGGCTTATAACTGACAGGTCAGTACAGGATGCCCTTATATGGGTTTCCCCTCACACCCACACCACACCCCTGACACACCCACAGCCCCCATGTGTATATATATAGTTAACTTGAATCCTGTGTTTGTGACAAAGCCTATACCGACACTATTTGGAAGTCGCAATGGAGTCCTACATTCTCGGTAAGTGTTAAACTACAGATTTCTACCTAATTTTTTGTCAGAATTTCGGTGATATAATATTTTCTTACCCACTTAACAGGGTTTATCTTGTCTAGGTACATCTGAGTTAGAAACCATCCGTGCCATTAGGAGCATTGAAGGTTTATCACAACTTTGTGAAAGTATGACTCTGCTCTTTATTATTTTGTGTCTTTTTTGATTTTAGTTATTCATGAGATTATTTTTTCATTTCTTCAGAAACTGTGGATGCTACGGGGTATTTAAATCCTCTTGGTAGGTTGTCTGATACATCTTATAACTCATGGTGTTATATTTTGATTGTGTGGCGCAATAGTGTGTAATTTATATGTTCTCTGTTGTAGGGTTGACACGTTTGGTTGAAGAAATCTCTTAACACCGCCAGGGTTTGAAGTTGTTCCCGGCACATCTGCCGCTGTTGAACCATTGGATGCTACGTACGCCAGCAACGACCAAGCGCCGCAAACATTTACGCCGTGTTTAACAAGCAGTCCTACCCGATCCAATCAAAGCGTCCCAAGGGACATCAGGGTGCCTGTTCCACAAGGAAAACGTGGTAGTTTTGGATCTGGTGGTGCTCAAACATCGCGCTCAAGTAGTGGTAAACGTCTTAGATTGGACGATATCCACAAAACAAACGGTAAAGAAACACAATTAAATATTATTTGTATTATTTATAACATGAGGTTTGTGTGTTAACGAGTGTTTCATTATTTGATCTGTTCATAGATTTGGACATTTTCGATCTGTCGGTGTATGAGGACTGTGTTGATCCTGGTCTGTGCGCCGCTGGATGGTCTGATGAGTTAATTAAAACATGGAATGATAACAGCTTTACAGTAAAGGAGGACAACGGTGCTGCTGTTGTGCCGAATGATGTGTTAAATGATGCTCTGATCGAACCTGGGGACTCTGTTACGGATGAAATAAAATCCAATCAAGATCACGAACAACAACAACAACAAAACCAGGTGGGGGGTTGTAATTGCGCTAACAACCCTATTGAGCTTATAACGTTGATGAGACAGGAGATCGCTAAAATCTCTATTGAACAGCGTAGGCAGGCTGCTTTAAACCGCAGGCTTGACAATATTATTCAGAAACAGGTTGAACGTATTGAAGCCTTGTGTAAAGAACAAACAGCTAATACCAATTTAGTTAAGGATATTCATGGTTTGTGTAAGAAACAGGTTGAGCACAGTAAAACAGCGTTAGAATTGTTGTATAAATTAAACAGACTTTTGCAACATGGATCCCTATTGCAGGGCTGTCTTTTCTTGTAGATAATAATAGTTAATATTATAATTGTTATTATTATTATTATTATTGTGTTAATTTACTGTGGTTTATTTTTCAAGTATGTGTTAAATAAATCAAATCATTAACGTACATTCAAAAGTAATAGCATTTTAAACCATTGACATTTAAAAACCAACAATTTGTGTATCGAAAACCAAATAGGTCTAAACAGTCATGGCATCTACAGATTTTGCATGTGATGACCCAATATATGAAGCGTGGAAACAGTTGTCTCAGAGTGAAAAAATGCTTTGTCTTATGGACGAATATGATATGGGTATTGGATCGTTTAGTAAAAATCAACAAGACGTAGACATACAAGACAGCGATAACAGTAACGCATATGGCTTTTTACAAACTACACTGGACTAATGGTTAACAAACACAAGGCAAACATCTACAGCGCTTAGCCGGTTGTGTATGTGACCAATCAACAGATTTTGCATGTGATGACACAATATATGATGCTTGGGGGCAGTTGTCTCCAAGTGGAAAAACTGCGAAGTCTTATAGAAGAATATGACATGGCTATAGCAGACCTAGAAAATGATATTCAAAATAACAACACAAACACTGAACAAACAGGTAGCGGTGTGACGACACCTGGACATTCAGCATTTGACTCAACAGCTCCTAACTTTGGTTTATCTGACGGTAATATAGCAGAATTGGTGAGAAATGGTGGTGTTGTAGACGATTATACCATAGTGTCTAGGAATCGGTTTAACAGCGTAGTGCTTCACCGGATGCTGAATTTACATGACGCGCCATCCACAGACATAGCTTCATACACGTCCTATATACACGATGTGTTGTCAGAAATTGTCATTCTCCAGGGTCTTGGCTGGTGATGGCGGTGTTATCGACATCACCCTAAGAGGTAGTAGTTTAACATCTGATGTAAACACGGTGTTGTCTTCAAGGGACGGTTACTGTGTAGACAGGTTTTCAGACGCTATTGAAAGGGTTATGCAGAGCAATAACAGTATTAAAACGGATGAGAGTTTGGCTCTGACTGTCTCGATAGTCGTGGGTAAAAATGGTGGTGTTCGTCGTAAGGTGCGTGACCTAGCACACGATCAGGTGATCAAAAGGAACAGACTGAATCTTTTCTGCCCAACAAATATCTCAAACAATCTGTGTTTTGCAATCTGCATTGCTCTTTTTCTGAATCCGCATGTACCACATAACACATTAGAACCTATAGCCGAACAGATACAGATAAACATTGGCTACACACGTGACCATAGAGTAGGTTTTAATGATATTGGTCGTTTTGAATATAAGTATGGTATTAAAATAGTTGTGTTCCACAAGAGTCGTTCGGGTAAATTAGAAAAGTACCAAACCAAAGACAAACCACATACCAAGACTGCGTTTCTGTACCTCCATGACGGTCATTATTATTTGGTAAAAAATTTGAAAGCGTTCATGGGGGTGCCGCATGTTTGCACGTTTTGTTATATGGGCTACACTAACGCCAGAGATCATAGCTGTAAATATAGTTGCGATGTGTGTCAAGATGCGATGTGTCACTAACACCCCAGGCGTGTGAAATATTGTGATGACTGTTCGCGTTACTGCAAGTCTGTCTATTGCTATGAGCAGCATAAGAAACAAAAACAACAGTCTATTACAGGGGTGATAGCATCCTCATGCAATCTAACGAAGTATTGCAAAAAATGTGGCCATCGTTATCACGCAAGTTTAATAAAACCAAAACCCCACAAGTGTGTGTCGGGTCGTTGTGTTCATTGTGGTGAAGATTTAATATCGGACACCACACATGAATGTTACATACAGCCGATCAAAATAAAAGAACCCAGTAATTCCTACATCTTTTTCGACTTTGAGACACGCTTTGAAAATGGAAAGCATGAAGCTAATTTTGTCTGCGCTATTACATATGATGGTACAGAATTCACTGCAGAAGGGTCTGACTGCATAGAAAGGCTTATGAGAAAGTTTAGACAGCTCAAATATCAAGGGTACACATGGTTAGCACACAATGCGGCCGGTTTTGACAATTTTCTATCATTGGAATATTTTTCTAGTGTGGGTGTCGCTGTCAAAATCACCATGATGGGGTGTAGACTGATCTCCATGTATGATGAAACATACAAACAACGTTACATAGACTCATATTCATTCATTCCAATGCGTTTGGCTAAAACAACATCAGCCTTAAATCTAACATGCTCCAAGAAAGGACATTTCCCACACAAATTCAATTTAAAACAAAATGAGAACTATGTGGGGCCATACCCTGAAAAGGGTTTTTATGGTTATGACACTATGAACGACAAAGGCAAAAAAGAGTTTGACGAATGGTACGACACAGTCTCAAACCGTGTTTTTGACTTCCAAAAGGAGTTGTATGTTTACGGCAGGAACGACGTTGTTTTACTGCGCGAAGCATGTATCTATCACGAAGAATTCATTCAGTGCACAAAGCTAGACCCGTTTAATTATACGACATTAGCATCATGTTGTATGGCAGTATACAAAACACATTTTCTACGAAAAGACACGCTGGCGCTGACACACAACAACGCATACATTAACCAGCACAAGACATTCTCTAACGTCTCTATTGAATGGCTTGAGTATGTTAAGCATGTAAGAGATGTTGATGTGCACCACGCTTTAACTCACGGGGAAATGAAGTTTGGCGCATATTATGTGGATGGTTATTATGAAAAAGATGGTGTGCGAAAAGCTTTAGAATTTAATGGTTGCATGCATCATGGTCATGAATGTCGTTACAACCCGAACCAGTGCCATCCTATGTCAAAGGTCTTGTATGGAGATTTGCGAATGCGGTTTGATACCAAGGTGGAGACGCTTGTTCGTGCATATGGTCTAGAAATTGAAGTGATGTGGGAATGTCAGTGGGCATCTGCTAAGAGGGATGATTTGGATGTTGCCACGTTCATTTCTAATTACACAGCTCCTGAAAGGCTCAAACCAAGAGACGCACTTTTTGGTGGTCGAACAAATGCGTATAATTTGTATTACAAAGCAAAGGAGGGTGAGAAGATTAGATATTTGGACTTCACAAGCTTGTACCCATTCTGCCAGGCCCGGAAGAAATACCCGGTAGGGCACCCCCAAATATTTTTCAAAGACTTTCAACCTCTTGAGGATTACTATGGTCTAGTCAAGGCAACAGTATATCTGCCAAGAAAACTCCTCCACCCTGTTTAACCATACCGTTGTAATGGAAAGTTAATGTTCCCGCTGTGCCGCACATGTGCCTGGCACGAAAACCAGTTGCATTCATGTATGCATAGTGATGAAGAGAGATCTATAACGGGGTCATGGGTCAGTATTGAACTAGTGAAGGCTGTTGAGAAAGGGTATGTAGTTGCAAAAATCCACGAAGTTTGGCATTTCCCAGACAGTTCAGAGACGTTGTTCTGCGAGTATGTAAAGACGTTTTTACAGTACAAGCAGGAGGCCAGTGGTTATCCAGCACATGCTGTCACAGAGGAAGAGAGGGCCGAATACATCAGGGATTATTTTGAAAAGGAAAATATCCAACTGAATCCTGACAAGATATGCCTTAACCAGGCGCGTCGCTCTATTAACAAATTGTTGTTAAACAGCTTGTGGGGGCGTTTTTCAATGAGGGAAAACCTGCCCGTGTCTGAAGTGTTAACGGACCCTGAACAGTTTTCACAACACATCTTTGGTGACGGCTATGAGGTTAAACACTTTTCATTTGTGTCCGACACCGCAGCATTGATTCAGTGGTGCTATTCGGCTGGAGACAGCTGTCCAACACGCGATATTAATGTATTCCTCGGCGCATTTACAACAGCTCACGCTCGTTTAGAATTGTATAATCTAATGGATAAATTGGGAGACAGGTTGTTGTATAGCGACACTGACAGTGTTATTTTTGTTTCTCGTGAAGGTGATTGGGAACCCCCTCTGGGGCCTTATTTAGGCGATTTGACAGACGAGATTGGTGGTGGTGATTACATTACAGAGTTCTGCTCGGGAAGTCCTAAGACGTACGGTTATCTTACAGCTGGCGGTAAAACATGCATGAAAGCAAAGGGCATTACGCTAAATTCTGAAAACTCAAAAGTTATTAGACTCCACACACTTATTGACCTTGTCGATAATTGTGACGAATCGCGATACTAGCCGACACATACTTGCTCGCGCTGACGGCATTGTGAGAAATAAAATGAACCTCACGCTGAAAAACAAATCAGTAGTGAAGCGGTTTAAAGTTGTGTACAACAAACGTGTCCTGTTGCCTGATTTTTCAACACTTCCTTATGGGTACTAAAGACGGTCGAGGTGTGATAGATGTTGACGGGTTGGATTTTAGATTACAACACCCATTTTCGCGTGTAATAAGCGGACCATCAAATTCCGGAAAAACTTTTTTTGTAAAACAGTTCTGATGAGTTTGAGCGTTCTGATGAGTTGATTTCAAATAAAATAGAAAATATAGTATACATTTATGACTGCTGGCAACCCCTTTATGATGAAATGTTAAAGATAAGAAATATTATTTTTGTTCAAGGGATACCAACGTCGCTATGTGACGACACACTTTTACCGCTTAACAGAAATAATTTGTTAATAATTGATGATGTTATGAAAGATGCCAGCAATAATGCCGAAGTGGAAAAGGTGTTTACACAGTATGTACATCACAGAAATTTAAGCGCCATTTACTTAATGCAAAATTTGTTTTTTCAAGGAAAGTCTAGTAGGACAATTAGTTTGAATACAAACTATCTCATATTATTTAAAAATCCAAGAGACAACAATCAGGTTTGTGTATTAGGTAGACAGATGTACCCCGGCAACACCAAATTTTTCATGGAATGTTTTCAAAACGCTGTTAGCAAGCCGTTCGGTCACCTTTTAATTGATTATAAAGCTAAGACTCCTGAAAACTTTCGTCTCAGAACAGATCTGCTTTCAAACACGCCTGTTGTTTACATTCCGAAAATACGCAGATAGATCAGTATGTCGGACAGACTATATAGAAACCTGCCGCTTCTTAAACTTTTATTTAAAGCCACACCAGCACAGAGACAAGTTCATTAGACGCCGTTTGTAAAATAACACGTCTTAACTCTGTGTGAGGTTGCCCTTAATGTTCTTAATGGCACTGTACCTCTCACATCAACACAATATCGTGAGTTAAAGAAGAAGAAGTCTGAAATTAAATTTATCGCTGATAAAAAGGTTGGTGTTTCACGGAAAAAGAAAATAATTAATCAGAAAGGCGGCTTTCTTTTACCATTGTTAAGCGTTGCTTTACCATTTATAGCAAGCTTGATAGCGGGGAGATAAACATGAAGACATGGAGTATGCTGAAAAATTATTTTTGGTACCTCAGCACCAGTTGGATAAGTTAGAGTGATAACAGTCGGGGCGCTGTCCGACAAATTGTAGAAAATGATTTGGACGTGTTGATCAGAGATATTTTGGCCAGGAGGGATCTCGACCCCCACGAGAAGGCCAAACTTTATACATCCGTGTTACAGAGATATTTAACCATCGCTAAACATGGTGATATGGAGACCAATACTTTAACATTGTCATTGCCGCATGCGGATACTGTTAATAAGGAAATAAATGTTGTCGATCAGACTGGTAACAAACATTCCATAACCGATGATGTTCTTAGAAATGTATCTTCGCGAAGCAGACAATGTTCAGTATGTTTTAGATACAATGTCTAAATCAAAAGATGTGTCTTCCTGGAATGAATTAGGAGAATTTGTCTTAAATGGACGTACGATCCCAGGGTCACATATTCTGGACTTGGTGAAAAGCATCACCGCCGCACACCGTGTTAGCGATGATCGTAGACCTCAGGGGTGGAGCGAGTTTCTAGAGGCTTTTGCTGTTTTAAACATCCCTCTTTCTACCATACCAAATAAGTTTGTCAGACAAAAAATTAATTTGTTAAAAAATAAAAAGTCTGCTGATTATGCTACACCAGTGAAAGACACTTTGCAATCGCCTGTTAAGAGTGTTGAACACCCCAGATTTCACTCCCCCGTTTTAGACAGAAGTGTTTGGTTAAACTTCTAATTGTTATATATTTTATTTTTATTTTATTTGATGTGTGTGTGTGTGATTGTGTTGTTTAATTGATTGTTTTGAATATTTTTCACATTGTTTGAAAAACTGTCATTTGTTGTTTTATTATTGTTACATGTATATTTGTAAATAAACGAACCAGAGTTGAAAATCTTTTTGAAAATCAGTGTTTTTATTCGTCAGCTTTACACTACACAGGGTTATACAATAAACATCTCTCCTTTTTGAACATGTTGTATACAAATAAACGACCTGTTCTTACAAACACACGGATACAAATGTTTCACAAAGGCTGAAACCATATTGTCATTTTTAGTTAAATTAAAACCATATTTTGACCTCACTTCTTCATAATTACACAGTCTAACCATGTGGTTATATCTGGTAGAATACCTCAAAGTCATGCATGTTGTTTTAAGGAAATCACTAATAATTTTAGGGAACTTGTCATAGGTAGGTGCATTTCCAAAACTGTCAAAAAAACACCCGACACGGTCTTCACTTATGTAGATAGCAAGCCAATGTTCGCCAGGAAGATCAGATGAGTGTGTATTGACAATAGCCGTCACAGGTAATTTCCATATACCATTTGTTGGTAATTGGTCACATGCTAACACACCGAGAAAATGTGTGTTAACAGCCACTTTGTCCATTACAGCAGACAGCTCCAACATATTCATTAGTAAAAATCCACTAAAACTTGTCTTCGATTAGAGATTTCAATGATGCTGTCAAAAACAGCATACACAACCAAATTTACAGTATGCGGGAGCGGCTGTCTAAAACGGACCTCCAGTCTAATATTACCTGATTTGACCAAAGACACGTGTTGACCGCATTCTTCATCAGGTGTGAGATTAAAAGCATACAGAGTGTAGCCCTGTAGGAAATCCTGCCTATCAATTGGCCATGCCTGGTTTTTCAGATGTCTTCCAGATGCAACCGCTAACTGGAAGAATTCGCGCACGGCGGAACCAGTGTGGAAATCGGGTTGGTGTGGTTTGGCTGGAAATTGTTGGCCGTCTAAATAGACCGCAAGAAACTCCAAGTTGTAATGTTTAAACGCGAAGGGGTTTTTATTATAGGCGCCTGTGAATGCATCATTATCAACCATGGCTATTATCATAGACTTAGGTAGAGTCCCCAAGAACAAATTTTCTTGGTTAGAAACACGTGTTCCAGCAGGTATGGAAATTTTTTTTAGACACACTCTGTCAATGGGGTATTTAGCCGTTGTTGACAACAATGTCTGGGCATGACCCAACCTTACAGCTGGTGACACAGATACTTTTTTGACAAATAACGATGCAGAGAGAATATTCACTTTGTATACTAACGCGTCATGTCGCCCTCTTTGCCAAACCGCGATTGTTCCTTGCGGGGTTTGTTTCATCCATATGCCCTGCAGTGTCCAGATAAAAGAGGCCTGCAGAGAAGACAGTTTCCAGGGTGTCCCGACCATAGTTGGCGAGACATTCTATCATGCTACGGTATGGGTAGGTACTTGAACTCTGTGATACCAGCCTGTCTCCTAGGGACACGTCGACCTGTGAAAATATTGTAGCTCCAGGATAGTTTATCAACCCCACAGCGGCTCCGTCATCAATGTCGCTTCCGTCAGCTTTTGTGATTTTAAGACGAAGGTATAATAGTGTGTTATTTAGATCCATATAATCTTCACCATGGCCGGCTATGAAAAACTCCAGTGGGGCAGTGTCGGATATTGCTGACAGCGGCGGAATTTCGACATAAGTGTTTTTCTCAATAGCGGTTTGTGTTAAAGGTACTGTAAACAAGTCCAGTTCTGATTTAATACACTCCTCAGACATGCGATGAAGTAGAGCCATGATCAGAAAATGGTTTTAACAGGTTTCCTACAGGTCGAGGTTGTTGTCTGCTTCCCCTTACGCTTTCTTTTTGACACTATGTGTTTTTTCATCTCAAGCTTGGTTTTCTTAGCAGGACGGCCACACCTCTTACCAGGGGGTCGTTTCACAGATTTTCGAGCCATCACCAACATACCCGACCCATCTTGATTGTGTGCCATCATACGCGTCAGACCGTTACTGACAACATCGCTTACAATGTTTTTAGCAGCTGTTTTTAGATGTGGTTTGGCTATATTAAAACCCTTCTTGAACAACGGTATAGCCATTCTGAATAAATTTCTAAAAATCCCACCAAATCCCACACCATACATTGTTGGGCTACCTGTATAGCCGGGCATGTGGCCTCCGGCCTGACTTTGATAGTAAGAAACGTAACGTTCAGGATCCATGGCCAGTCTGTTGAAAGATTCCATTTTCAAAACCTAATTCCTTGTTTTACAGGTCTAAAGTGTAGCTTTACAACCACTTTCCCATAAGAAAAATTTACGTGCTGGTTCTGATCGGTTTTCACTTCTATAGCGATATCGTTTATCTGTGATTTTGTTGTCGACACGTAGTGTGGCTTACTGTATCTAACTGTGACAATATCATGGTTGTTCCCTGATATATGTACACATCTTAACAGAGGTACAAAACTGTCACCAATTAATTGGTAATCAACAATGTCTGTGTAAACAAACTTTGAGTAGAAACCACCATAGATGTCGACAGGGTGTGGCGCGTACTCTTTCTGTACGACATCCGGGTCATTTGTTTTAACTACACACTCTAGTATCACACCCGGTTTAAAACCCAAGATGATGGCTAGTTTACCATTAAATATCAAACCGATATCAGATAACGTCTTAATAAATAACCTGTGACTTATTTGGTCATAAACAAGACGTATTGAATGGTCTGCTAGATGGATATTAATCTCAGCAACTAATGCGGGTATATGGTTATAATACCCTGTAGGTAGTGTTATTTGTGTTGTTTTGCCCGATTTTTTATCAATTACGCTAAATGTGGCATCTAGCTCACAAAAGGTTGTCCACGTTCGTGGGTATTGAAACTCTATCACCCCTACTTCCCAGTCACCTTTTAGATCGATTGGTTTCGCTAGTTTTGTTCTATAATTATATTTAAAAATATATTATATTTAAAAATCTATAAATTTTTATCCAAAATTTTTTCAACTTTGAATGCTTTTTCTGTAGACATGCGTATTTTTTGCAACTCTTCTTCATAGAAACGGCCGTGTATAATGTCACCGTCATAATCTTTCAATTTATAAACGGGTGGTTGTCGTCGGATACATTCTGATATAGTGAAAAACTCCTGTGTATAGTTCTCCTCATACCCCTTTGTAAACGGACCCCTGACTTTAGAAATACGCACAACGTCACCAGTCTTGTACTTAAATATGGTTTTCTTGTCTAATTTGTTTCTCACACCATACAGCGTTTTAAACACGCTAGATTCGTTTTCTTTCGTCACATCAGCTGGCTTGGTTTTGATACTACGGTGGTAACTATTATTGTAACCGCTCATAATATCTTGTAAAACATCAATGTACCTTTTGGAGTTTACAGCTGTTAGATAACGCCACATACGACTTTTTAGCGTTCTATTAAACCGCTCTATGACACTGGCTTTTAGCTCACTACCTGTAGCAAAATGTGTGATTTTGTTTTTTGATACTAAATTTTGAAAATGTTTGTTGAAAAACTCTTTACCCCTGTCAGTCTGTAACTTTTGAGGAACTCTGCCTTCTTCTAATATGTTCGCAAATGCCTTTGAGACTTCTATACCAGACTTATTTTTTAACAGTCGAGCCCACGCATATTTGCTGAACACGTCAATACATGTCAACATATATTTATATCCGTCATTTTCCCTAGAATACGCACTCATATCAACAAGATCAGCTTGGAATTGAGCGTCAATGCCATATACTATAACCCGGTTTCTTTTGTAATTATGTCGTATGGGTTTGTGGAGTGTGTATGCATCCTCTCCAGATAACCAGTCTGAAACCTGTTGATCAGACAGACACAATCCTGTATTCTCTAAAACACCCCGTTTCAAACGATTTTTACCGCCTAATGAACCAGAATTAGACGGCGTGTAATATACCGTTCTCATAAGATTTGATGTGTCGATAGATGACATTGTCGAAAATAATGACCCCAGATTTGTTTGTTTGACTGTTTTATTCACAATGCATCGATGAAATCTAAAAAGTTTGCACACACATCTACATTTTTCTCAACTAGATATTCAACAAATGTTTCAATCACTTTACAAACATTAATTGGTTTCTTTGTTTAAAGTTTTATCACACAAATGTCTATTATATATGTACATAGACAAAGCACATAACCAATTTTTACCACATTTTCACTCTTAGGCATGAGAGACAGTAATTTACTAATAGTCACAAGGGTTGTTTCGTCAGAATCTATACATAACTGTGTCAAATGACACCAATCATGCGATGTTGATTTAACAATATTCATTTGGTTCTTGAAATTTTGTAAACGTTTAACATTGACATCATACACACTATTAATGAGTGTAAAATCATCCACACTATCGTCAATACATTTATACAACAAACGTGTCAATTCGCAGTTCACACGGTGTTTCAGCACACGCTTTGACAGACTTTGGTGTCCGCAAACTATCCCCATTTTCACTTAAACAGCTCTGCAAGTCTTTGAATCACCTTCCCAACAATCAACGGCATCGCTGACAAACTGTTCAGAGGTTTGATCAATCAGGCTTTCTCTTAGTTCCTGCAGATTTTCCACAATGTACGGCTCGCATTGTAATTCACAGACGACTGTTTCAACACATCCTTGAATTTTTAGAAGGGGTAGTTCTATTCCAAAACACTTTAGAAGCCCAGCTATGGCATGTTTTAAGGCGGGCGTGAACAATGTCCTTGTTATATCTTTATAGTATTTTTCAAAAAAGAAGATATCAGGATCAAACAGACACGAATGTCAAAGTTGACTAGGGTGATCCACTTCACAACCAAGACATGTTTCCTTCAGCCACATCAATCGGAGCAGATATAGCGTTGTCTTCAGGAGCTTCGGCGATTGTCAGTTGTCTAGCCATCAACGTTGCCAAATCATCCACCGGGTCTTGTCGAAAAACATGCGGGTTCGCAATGTCCACACAACTGAGATCATCACCATATTTACCCAACAAACTGTTGTCTGATACCGCTTTGGCAACCGCCGTCGATTCACCATAGCTGTAGTTTACAAACCCACGACCCGTGTCAATCGGCGTATATTCAATGTCCGACAGTCGATAATTTCCACACCACATAGGTCCACGGGTGTCGGGATGGTCTGCTGGAAGAATGTCCTCAAACATGATGGCTTGCGTGTTGTTCGTGTCTTGACTTCGTGTGGTTTCAGTGCCGGCTTATATTTCTTTTAACAGACATCGCTGGAAGGCGTTGATCCACTTTTGACCATCCCACAAACGTCATAAGCCCGAGAATCAAACAGGTTAATTTTAACACCCCTAAAATATTCGCGAGGGCTGCTACCAAATGCTTTACCACGCCGTTTCTTCCTTGGCGCAAAAGCAACGTTGGTTTCAGAACTAATAGTTGGTGTAACTGTAGATTCTCTTAAAAGAGACTGATTTACACACACTGTAGACATTTTAAAAAGCGTTTAGCCATAGAAATCCACCAGGGTCATTTTAAATACCACATGCAAGCACAACCCACCCCAACATGTTGGGGGGTGTGAGGGGAAGCCCATATAAGGACATCCTGTACTGACCTGTCACCTGGGTCATAAATCAGGGGTCATAAATCAAGGGGTCATAAATCATTCACAGAGGTGTTTGACAGAAGGTGTAGGATATATACTACTTGAGTTAATTAAGACATGGAATGATAACAGCTTTACAGTAAAGGAGGACAACGCTGCTGCTGTTGTGCCGAATGATGTGTTAAATAATACTTTGATCGAACCTGGGGACTCTGTTACGGATGAAATAAAATCCAATCAAGATCACAAACAACACCACCAGGTGGGGGGGTTGTAATTGCTCTAATAACCCTGTTGAGTTTATAACGTTGATGAGACAGATGTCGCAGGAGATCGCTAAAATCTCTATTGAACAGCGTAGGCAGGCTGCTTTAAACCACAGGCGTGACAATATTATTCAGAAACAGGTTGAACGTATTGAAGCCTTGTGTAAAGAACAAACAGCTAATACAAATTTAGTTAAGGATATTCTTGGTTTGTGTAAGAAACAGGTTACGCACAGTAAAACGTTGTTAGAATTGTTGTATAAATTAAACAGACTTTTGCAGTTAAAAAAAATCAACACGGATCCCTGTTGTAGGACCGTCTTTCTTGTAGATAAGTTATTATTATTGTTATTATTTGTGTTGATAATTTACTGTAGTTTATTTTCAAGTGTGTTAAATAAATCAAATCATTAGCGCACATTCAAAAGTAATAGCATTATTTTAAACCATTGATATTTAAAAAACAACAATTTGTGTATCGAAAAGCAAATAGGTCTAAACAGTCATGGCATCTACAGATTTTGCGTGTGATGACCCAATATATGAAGCGTGAAAACAGTTGTCTCCGAGTGAAAAAATGCGTTGTCTTACTTCCGAGTGTGACATGGCTATTGACGAACTAATAACCAGCAAGACGTAGACAGCGATAACAGTAGTAACGCACATGGATTATTGCAAACTACACTAGACTAATGGTTAACAAACACAAGGCAAACATCTACAGCGCTTAGCCGGTTGTGTATGTGACCAATCAACAGATTTTGCATGTGATGACACAATATATGATGCTTGGGGGCGGTTGTCTCCAAGTGGAAAAACTGCGAAGTCTTATAGAAGAATATGACATGGCTATAGCAGACCTAGAAAATGATATTCAAAATAACAACACAAACACTGAACAAACAGGTAGCGGTGTGACGACACCTGGACATTCAGCATTTGACTCAACAGCTCCTAACTTTGGTTTATCTGACGGTAATATAGCAGAATTGGTGAGAAATGGTGGTGTTGTAGACGATTATACCATAGTGTCTAGGAATCGGTTTAACAGCGTTGTGCTTCACCGGATGCTGAATTTACATGTCGCGCTATCCACAGACATAGCTTCATACACGTCCTATATACACAATGTGTTTTCAGAAATTGTCATTCTCCAGGGTCTTGGCTGGTGATTGCGGCGTTATTGACATCACCCTAAGAGGTAGTAGTTTAACATCTGATGTAAACACGGTGTTGTCTTCAAGGGACAGTTACAGTGTAGACAGGTTTTCAGACGCTATTGAAAGGGTTATGCAGAGTAACAACGGTATTAAAACGGATGAGAGTTTGGCGCTGACTGTCTCGATAGTCGTGGGTAAAAATGGTGGCGTTTGTCGTAAGGTACGTGACCTAGCACACAATCAGGTGATCAAAAGAAACAGACTGAATCTTTTCTGCCCAAAAAACATCTCAAACAATCTGTGTTTTTCTGAATCCTCATGTACCACATAACACATTAGAACCTATAGCCGAACAGATACAGATAAACATTGGCTACACACGTGACCATAGAGTAGGTTTTAATGATATTGGTCGTTTTGAATATAAGTATGGTATTAAAATAGTTGTGTTGCACAAGAGTCATTCGGGTAAATTAGAGAAGTACAAAACCTAAGACAAATCACATACCAAGACTGTTACTGTACCGCCATGACTGTCATTATTATTTGGTAAAAAATTTGAAAGCATTCATGGGGGTGCCGTATGTTTGTGCGTTTTGTCATACGGGCTATACTAGCACCAGAGATCATAACTGTAAATATAGTTGTGATGTATGTCAAGATGCGATGTGTCACAAACACCCCAGGCGTGTGAAATATTGTGATGACTGTTCGCGTTACTGCAAGTCCGCCTATTATGAGCAGCATAAGAAACAGTCTACTACAGGGGTGATAACTAGATTGCATGAGGATGCTAAGTATTACAAAAAATGTGGCCATCGTTATCACAAGTTTAATAAAACAAAACCCCACAAGTATGTGTCGGGTCATTGTGTTCATTGTGGTGAAGATTTAATATCGGACACCACACATGAATGTTACATACAGCCGATCAAAATAAAAGAATTCATTCAGTGCACAAAGCTAGACCCATTTAATTATACGACATTATCATCATGTTGTATGGCAGTATAAAAAACACATTTTCTACCAAAAGACACGCTGGCGCTGACACACAACAACGCATACATTAACCAGCACAAGACTTTCTCTAATCTCTATTGAATGGCTTGATTATGTTAAGCATGTAAGAGATGTTGATGTGCACCACGCTTTAACTCACGGGGAAATGAAGTTTGGCGCATATTATGAAAAAGACGGCGTGCGAAAAGCTTTAGAATTTAACGGTTGCATGCATCATGGTCATGAATGTCGTTACAACCCGAACCAGAGCCATACCAAGGTGGAGACGCTTGTTCAAGCATATGGTCTAGAAGTTGAAGTGACGTGGGAATGTCAGTGGGCATCTGCTAAGAGAGATGATTTGGATGTTGTCACGTTCATTTCTAATTACACAGCTCCTGAAAGGCACTTTTTGGTGGTCGAAAACAACCGCATATAATTTGTATTAGAAAGCAAAGGAGGGTAAGAAAATTAGATATTTGGACTTCACCAGCTTGTATCTATTCTGCCAGGCCCGGAAGGAATACCCGGTAGGGCACCCCAAATATTTTTCAAAGACTGTTAACCTCTTGAGGATTATTATGGTCTAGTCAAGGCAACAGTATATCCGCCAAGAAAACACCTCCACCCTGTTTTACCATACCGTTGTAATGGAAAGTTAATGTTCCCACTGTGTCGCACATGTGCAGAGCACAAAAACTTTTTTTGTAAAACGTTGTAAAGCATTCTGATCAGTTGATTTCAAATAAAATAGAAAACATAGTATACATTTATGACTGCTGGCAGCCCCCTTTATGATGAAATGTTAAAGATAAGAAATATTATTTTTGTTCAAGGGATACCAATGTTGCTATGTGACGGCACACTTTTACCGCTTAACAGAAATAATTTGTTAATTGATGATGTTATGAAAGACGCCAGCAATAATGCCGAAGTGGAAAAGGTGTTTACACAGTATGTACATCAAAGAAATTTAAGCGCCATTTACTTAATGCAAAATGTGATTTTTCAAGTCTAGTAGGACAATTAGTTTGAACACAAACCATCTCATTATTTAAAAATCCTAGAGACAACAATCAGGTTTGTGTATTAGGTAAACAGATGTACCCCGGCAAAACAATTTTTTTCATGGAATGTTTTCAAAACGCTGCTAGGAAGCCATTCGGGCACCTTTTAATTGATTATAAAGCAAAGAGTCCTGAAAACTTTCATCTCAGAACAGATCTGCTTTCAAACACACCTGTTGTTTACATTCCGAAAATACGCAGATAGATCAGTATGTCGGACAGACTATATAGAAACCTACCGCTTCTTAAACTTTTATTTAAAGCCAAACCAGCACAGATTTTATTTTACAAACGGCATCTAATGAACTTAACTCTGTGTGAGGTTGCCCTTAATGTTCTTAAAGGCACCGTACCTCTCACATCAACGCAATATCAAGAGTTAAAGAAGTAGTCTGAAATTAAATTTATCGCAGATAAAAAGGTTGGTGTTTCACGGAAAAAGAAAATAATTCATCAGAAAGGCAGCTTTCTTTTACCATTTATAGCAAGCTTGATAGCGGGGAGATAAACTGAAAAAATATTTTTGGTACCTCAGCACCAGTTGGATAAGTTGGAGTGATAACAGTCGGGGCGCTGTCGGACAAATTGTAGAAAATGATTTGGACATGTCGATCAGAGAAATTTTGGCCAGGAGGGATCTCGACCCCCACGAGAAGGCCAAACTTTATACATCCGTGTTACAGAGATATTTAACCATCGCTAAACATGGTGATATGGAGACCAATACTTTAACATTGTCATTGCCGCCTGCGGATACTGTTAATAAGGAAATAAATTTTGTCGATCAGACTGGTAACAAACATTCCATAACCGATGTTCTTAGAAATGTGTCTTCGCGAAGCAGACAGAATGTTAAAAAATAGTCTGCTGATTATGCTACTCCAGTGAAAGACACTTTGCAATCGCCTGTTAACAGTGTTGAACCCCTCAGATTTCTCTCCCCGTTTTAGACAGAAGTGTTTGGTTAAACTTCTAATTGTTATATATTTTATTCGATGTGTGATTGTGTTGTTTACTTGATTGTTTTGAATATTTTTCACATTGCTTGAAAAACTGTCAATTGATGTTTCATTGTTACATGTATATTTGTAAATAAACGAACCAGAGCTGAAAATCTTTTTGAAAATCAGTGTTTTTACTCGTCAGCTTTACATTACACATCTCTCCTTTTTGAACATGTTGTATACAAATAAACAACCTGTTCTTACAAACACATGGATACAAATGTTTCACAAAGGCTGAAATCATAGTAATTTTTTGTTAAATTAAAACCATATTTTGGTTAACCATGTGGTACAGAAAAAACAGTGTTCACTGCATGTGGTTGATGTGAAATCTTGAACTTGTCTGGTAGAATACCGCAAAGTCGTGCATGTTGTTTTAAGACAATCACTAATTTTAGGGAACTTGTCATAGGTAGGTGTATTTCCAAAACTGCCAAAAAAAAAAAAACACCCATCAGTCTTCGCTTATGTAAATAGCAAGCCAGTGTTCGCCAGGAAGATCAGATGAGTGTGTATTAACAATTGCCGTCGCAGGTAATTTCCATATACCATTTGTTGGTAATTGGTCACATGCTAACACACCGAGAAAATGTGTGTTAACTGCCACTTTGTCCATTACAGCAGACAGCTCCAACGTATTCATTAGTAAAAATCCACTAAAACTTGTCTTCGGTTAGAGATTTCAATGATGCTGTCAAAAACGGCATACACAACCAAATTTACAGTATGCAGGAGCGGCTGTCTGAAACGGGTCTCCAGTGTAGTATTACCTGATTTGACCAAAGACACGTGTTGACAGCATTCTTCATCAGGTGTGAGATTAAATGCGTACAGAGTGTAGCCCTGTAGGAAATCCTGCCTATCAATTGGCAAAGCCTGGTTTTTCAGATGTCTTCCAGATGCAACCGCTAACTGGAAGAATTTGCACACGGCAGAACCAGTGTGGAAATCAGGTTGGTGTGGTTTGGCTGGAAAATGTTGGCCGTCTAAATGGACCGCAAGAAACTCCAAGTTGTAATGTTTAAATGCGAAAGGGTTTTTATTATAGGTGCCTGTGAATGCATCATTATCAACCATGGCTATTATCATAGACTTAAGTAGAGTCCCCAAGAACAAATTTTCTTGGTTAGAAACATTGTCAGTGGGGTGTTTAGCCATTGTTGACAACAACGTCTGGGCATGACCTAACCTTTCAGCTGGTGACACATACTTTTTTGACAAATAATGATGCAGAGAGAATATTCACTTTGTATACTAACGCGTCATGTCGCCCTCTTTGCCAAACCGCGATTGTTCCTTGCAGGTTTTGTTTCATCCATATGCCCTGCAGTGCCCAGATGAAAGAGGCCTGCAGAGAAGAGTTTCCAGGGTGTCCCGACCATAGTTGGCAAGACATTCCATCATGCTACGATATGGGTAGGTACTTGAACTCTGTGATACCAGCCTGACTCCTAGGGACACGTCGACCTGTGAAAATATTGTAACTCCTGGATAGTTTCAGAATATGGTATTAACAGGTTTCCTACAGGTTGGGCTTGTTGTCTGCTTCTCCTTACTCCTTTTTGACACCATGCGTTTTTTCATCTCAAGCTTGGTTTTCTTAGCAGGACGGCCACACCTCTTACCAGGGGGTCATTTCACAGATTTGAGCCATCACTAACATGCCAGACCCATCTTGATTGTGTGCCATCATACGTGTCAGACTGTTACTGACAACGTCACTTACAATGTTTTTAGCAGCTGTTTTTAGATGTGGTTTGGCTATATTAAAACCCTTCTTGAACAGCGGTATAGCCATTCTGAATAAATTTCTAAAAATCCCACCAAATCCCGCACCATACATTGTTGGGTTACCTGTATAGCCGGGCATGTGGCCTCCGGCCTGACGTTGATAGTAAGAAACGTAACGTTCAAGATCCATGGCCAGTCTGTTGAAAGATTCCATTTCAAAACCTAATTCCTTGTTTTACAGGTCTAAAGTGTAGCTTTACAACCACTTTCCCGTAGGAAAAAATTATGTGCTGGTTCTGATCAATTTTCACTTCTATAGCGATATCATTTATCTGTGATTTTGTTGTCGACACGTAATGTGGCTTACTGTATCTGTGACAATATCATGGTTGTTCCCTGATATATGTACACATCTTAACAGGGGTACAAAGGGGACGTTGTCACAAAGCAGCTTCACAGTTTCAAAACAGAACATTTAAATCAAAGCCCAATGCAAGCAAGCCGAAGGCGACAGTGGCAAGGAAAAACTCCCTTGAGGCTGGAGGAAGAAACCTTGGGAGGAACCAAGACTCACAAAGGGGACCCATCCTCCTCTGATCAAACTATAGATTGAATTTTAAATGATCACCAATGAAGTGTCATTATGCTACATAATAATAATAATAATAATAATGTGAGCAGCTGGTCTGGTCTGCAGGAGAATCCAGCAGTGGGCCACCATTCTCTCAGAAAACAGTAAAACAGTAAAGGGAAGCAGTTAGTTTAGTTGAGTGCAGCAGAGAATAAGAGCATGTGAATATTTTCTTTAGTGTAGTGACGGATCTGACTGTAACAGACTGGGAGGAGGGAAACCAGAAGGAGCTCAGGCAAAGATGTGATCCTTTCGTTCCAAGCAAGAGAAAATGTGAGCACATCATCCACGTTTACCCTGATTCTCCATGTCCATGAGTTCCTGAAATGACAACCTTAAACTAGACAGAGGTTAGTTGCCAAAGGCTAAACTGAACAAGTGTGTTTTGATCCTAGACTTAAACATAGTGACTGTGTCTGCGTCCCGAACACAAGCTGGAAGATTGTTCCAGAGCTGAGGGGCTTTGTAGGAGAAGGCTTTCCCCCTTGTGTGTGATGAGGTCTTGCAAGTATTCAGGGGCGAGACCATGTAAGGATTTATACGTGAGTAAAAGAATTTTGTAATCAATACGGAATTTAACTGGAAGCCAGTGAAGGGCCGATAATACTGGGCTGATATGATCAAATTTTCTAGTTTTAGTGAGGACCCTGGCTGCAGCATTTTGAATTAACTGGAGTTTACTCAAGTTTCTGCTGGAGCATCCTGATAAAAGTGCATTGCAATAATCTAATCTTGATGTAATAAAAGCGTGAACTAATTTTTCCGCATCTGGGAGGGATAAGGAATTTCTGAACTTAGCGAGGTTCCGAAGATGTAGGAAAGCTGTTCTTGTAATGTTACCTATATGCTGATCAAATGATAGATCTGAATCAATTATAACACCCAGATTTTTAGCTGATGAGCTCGGGAGAACAGGGAAGTCAAAATTATGTATTAAGTCTGATACCTTATTTATAGCAGGTTTTGGACCCAGAAGGAGAACCTCGGTTTTGTCGCTGTTTAGCAGAAGGAAATTGTATGACATCCAATGCTTCACTTCTTTAACACAGTCCTCCATTTTCTTTAGTGTAGGTTTGGCTGATATGTATAACTGTGTGTCATCTGCATAACTGTGGAAGGTAATGCCATGCCTGCTAATAACTCTGCCCAGTGGCAGCATGTATAATATGAATAGTAAAGGTCCTAAAATGGAGCCTTGGGGAACTCCAAATCTCATTTTTTTATGAGTAGAAGAAACATTATTTACATTTACAAACTGATAGCGATCTGTGAGGTAAGACTTAAACCATGATAGGGCTGTTCCTGTTATTCCAACCATGTTTTTTAATCTTTCTAGCAGAATAGTATGATCAATTGTATCGAAAGCTGCACTGAGGTCTAGTAGAACTAGCATGGATACGCAGCCTCGATCAGAGGTGAGAAGGTCGTTTGTTATCTTAACTAAAGCTGTTTCGGTGCTATGGTGTGGCCTAAAACCAGATTGAAATTTCATATATGTTATTCTTATGCAAGTATGACCTAAGTTGTTGGGCCACAACTTTTTCTAAGATCTTAGATACGAAGGGAAGGTTAGAGATGGGTCTGTAATTGGATAGTACACTAGGATCAAGATTCGGTTTTTTGATCAGGGGTTTAATAACTGCTAGTTTAAATGCTTTGGGTATGTGACCTAGTCTAAGGGACGAAATTATGATTGATTATGACTGGTAATACTTCTTTAAATAGTTTAGTTGGTATTGCATCAAGTGTGCAGGTCGTACAATTTGACGAGAAGATGATTTTCTCCAGTTCTAGCTGTGGTAGTGGGTCAAAGTCCTCTAGTCTTTCTTCTATGTTTTGTTCTATATCATCCACATCAGATGACAGACAGGCTGGATTTAGTAATATGGTATTTATTGTTTGTCTAATATTTTCAATCTTATTGTTAAAAAAGTCCATAAAGCATTGCTGGTGTGAATGGCTGGGATCAGTAGCTGCCCGATTGTTTGTAAATTTAGAGATTACATTAAAGAGTGCTCTAGGATTGTCTTTATTATTTTCAATCAGTGAGGACAGATGTACTGAATGTGCATTGACGAGTGCCCTTCTATATTGGATAAGGCTATCTTTCCAGGCACAGTGAAATACTTCCAGTTTAGTCGACCGCCATTTCCGCTCTAATTTCCTTACGGTTTGTTTTAGGGTGAGTGTTTTGTAGTGGAGTATAGACCGGATAACGAGATGAAAAGTCAAATGAAGAAATGAAAAAGTTTTAATTCAAAACTTTTCCATTCTGACCAGGACCTTCTGTCTGTGACCGAACTAACATTCCACAAACCGCGGGGGGGCAAAGACCCTGCAGCCCCCCACACACACGCACGCACATAAGATCTAACATCAAAGACTGGAGCGGGACACTTTCCAGCGACACCTGGCCCCCGGCCCCCTTCCTCTCTTCAGGAACTAAAGATAACAAGTTTATAATGCTTTCAAGAAACAGGAACCTCGAACAAAAGGGGGGAGTTTATGACAATGGCACCTAAATGTCTCGTCCTTATCTCGAGCCCACTAAACAGACAGCCCCAGAAACCGATTGAACTCGGGGTGACCTCCCGTTAACTCATCCGCACCGGACGAACAACATGGATCAACAGCGACCCCAAATGGACACTGGCGAAACTACGGCTCGCTCGAGTTCGCCTAAACAATAACGAAAATGGAATCAAATTCTGATTAATATGCACGAGTGTCATCCTATCGTCTTCAGATGGACATCTATCAACCAATGAAGTGATGTGTATTACTGTTGTCAATCATGAAAGAAATTTGTCTCTGATTAGAAAAACGAATTAATACCTTCTAAAAACAATATCGTAAATGGGACGTAAACACAACGTACCCAAGATGAAATCTTATGTAAATGTTTGATATTAATAATCCAGGACGCTCATTGTTGTATATTACTAACATGTATAAGAAATTTCAATACGCGGGAGAGTCACGTGAGCCTCGGACTCGACCCAATCGAAGAAGGGACACCTCCCAATAGGGCGTGACCGCGCTGGCTTTGAAAAGAAGTTCAGCTAGGCACATAAGTTCAGAAAAAGAGAGTGTGCAGTTCAGAGAGCAGTTCGCCCGTGCAGTGCAGCTCAGCAGTTCAGCTCAGAAGATCGGAAGCTCAACTCGCTCTCTCTCTGACTCTTAACTTCATTTCCACTCTGAACGCCTGCACGCGTTCTTTGTTTCATCTCTTCAAGCTCCAACCTCTCCAAGCAAGACACTTTCTCCTCTTCACGCCGACGAACAAAGACTTTTGAAGAAACCTCACTAAGCTCCCAGGAGACGTCTTGAGTTAGCTAGTGTGAGAAAGTCTACGAGTACGTCGAATGATTTGAATACTTTTTCTTTTAATTGTGTTTTGTTTTATCGTCCATCGAAGTGTGATCTCACGAGTGATCAAAGTAGGTGAAACTTATTCGTGGCCAGAATAAGATATCACCCTTTTTGATTAGTTGATAGCGGATATATTAGCGTTATAAGCTGACTTCTAAGGGCACTCCTTCTGGAGAACCGAACAGCGAGGCGACTACTCTGAAGAAGCCACTCCACTCCGGGGAAAAACCAGCCATGCCTGCAATTCTCCGAAAAGGGGAACTCTCGATCGATGCCGCCCCGCCTGAGGCAGAGAGTGCCTGACTCAACCGGGAGGGAATCTCCTTCACAAGCGGGCCTGTCTTTCACGACGCGGGAACGACAAGAAACAGCCCCAGAGCAGGTTAAAACAGCAGGACGCGACGGCTCGGTGAAACGGCAAACGAGTAAGCCAGCTAAACTCTCACATTCTCCAGAAGCTGATGTCTAATTAAGTCCCTTTATAAATTTATACGTAATCTAACCTCAATTAGCAACATTTTATTCACGAGTCACAGTGCCAAGCTTATCTTTAAAGTCGAATCGGTTTCCTCTGCGTTGATGCCGTGAGATTACAAGATTATGCTATGTTAAATATCTTCTTTTATTAATAAAACTGTCATTATTTGAAATCACAGTGTATACAGTTTGTTCATTAAAATCTCTGAAAATCCTGAAGAACTCACTTAGCTCGGCTATTATTCATTCTCAAACTAATTAGTAAGGTTTTAATTGTTTAAGCCAATTATAAAATTTAATTGCTATCATTAGTCAAATAATCAGTAATTATAAGAGTTTGAATAAGGTCAACGCTATAAACACAATATATAAATATATATTCACATAGGTATCACGGTGTATGATTAAAAACCAATATACACTACAGTTTCTTCATTATACCAGGGAGCGGGTTTTTTCTGTTGTAGCTTTTTACGCTTAAGAGGTGCTACACTATCTAAAGTTGATCGAAGAGTGTTATCCAAGTAGTCCGTTAGTCTGTCGACAGGGTGTGGCGCGTACTCTTTCTGTACGACATCTGGGTCATTTGTTTTAACTACACTAGTATCACACCCGGTATCAAAGCGATATCAGATAACGTCTTAATAAATAACATGTGACTCATTTGGTCATAAACAAGACCTATTGAATGGTTCTGCTAGATGGATATTAATCTCAGCAACCAATGCCGGTATATGGTTATAATACCCTGTAGGTAGAGTTTTGTTTTGCCCAATTTTTGATCAATTACGCTAAATGTGGCCTCTAGCTCACAAAAGGTTGTCCACGTTCGTGGGTATTGAAACTATCACCCCTACTTCCCAGTCATCTTTTAGATCAATTGGTTTCGCTAGTGTTGTTCTATAATTAGAAATTTGATTATCGGGGTACACCGACATAGACGAATTGCTTGGCAGTGTGACGCAAAAACCATTGTCCCCCATATTTGTCCTTTGATGTAAATGAACTAGTTCACAAACACCTTTTAAGGCCTTTGTATATCCACAACATCATTTTCAGGAACCCAGCTGTTAAATTGACGGCCAACCTAACCATTACACAAAAACCATTGTTTTTTTATCCAAAATTTTTTCAACTTTGAATGCAAACTTTGAAAACGGCCGTGTAAAGTGTCACCATTATAATCTTTCAATTTATAAACAGGTGGTTGTCGTCGGATACAGGTCTGATATAGTGAAAAACTCCTGTGTATAGTTCTCCTCATACCCCTTTGTAAACGGTCCCTTGACTTTAGAAATACGCACAACGTCACCAATCTTGTACTTAAATATGGTTTTCTTGTCTAGTTTGTTTCTCACACCATACAGCATTTTAAACACGCTAGATTCATTTTCTTTTGTCACATCAGCTGGCTTAGTTTTGATACTACGGTGGTAACTATTGTTGTTCCCGCTCATAATATCTTGTAAAACATCAGTGTACCTTTTGGAGTTTACAGCTGTTAGATAATGCCACATACGACTTTTTAGCTTTCTATGAAACCGGCTTTTAGCTCACTACCTGTAGCAAAATGTGTGATTGTTTTTTGATACTAAATTTTGAAAATGTTTGTTGTAAAAATCTTTACCCCTGTCAGTCTAACTTGAGGAACTCTGCCTTCTTCTAATGTTCACAAATGCCTTTGAGATTTCTATACCTGACTGATTTAACAGTTGAGCCCACGCATATTTGCTGAACACGTCAATACATGTCAACATATTTATATCCGTCATTTTTCCTAGAATACGCACTCATATCAACAAGATCAGCTTGGAATTGAGTGCTAATGCCATATACTATAACCCGGTTTCTTTTGTAATTATGTCGTATGGGTTTGTGGAGTGTGTATGCATCCTCTCCTGCTAACCAGTGCGAAACCTGTTGATCAGACAGACAATCCTCTATTCTCTAAAACACCCCATTTCAAACGATTATTACTGCCCAATGATCCAGAATTAGACAGCGTGTAATATACCGTTCTCATAAGACTTGGTGTCGATAGATGACATTGTTGAAAATAATGACCCCAGATTTGTTTGCTTGACTGTTTTATTCGCAATGCATCGATGAAATCTAAAAAGTTTGCACACCTACATTTTTCTCAACTAGAAATTCAAACGTCTATTATATATGTACATAGACAAAGCACAACCAATTTGTACCACATTTTCACCCTTAGGCATGAGACAGTAATTCACTAATAGTCACAAGGGTTGATTCGTCAGAATCTATACATAACTGCGTCAAATGACGCCCATCATGTGATGTTGATATAACAATCAAGAATCAAACGAATACATTTTGTAAAATGTTTAACATTGACATCACGCACGCTATTGTGTAAAATCATCCACATTATCGTCAATACGTTTATACAACAAATGCGTCAATTCGCAGTTCACACTGTTTCAGCACACGCTTTGACTCTGGTGTCCGCAAACTATCCCCATTTTCACCTAAACAGCTCTGCAAGTCTTTGAATCACCTTCCCAACAGTCAACGGCGTCACTGAAACTGTTCAGACATTTGATCAATCAGGCTTTCTCTTAGTTCCTGGAGCTTTTCCACAATATACAGCTCGCATTGTAATTCACAGACAACTGTTTCAACACATCCTTGAATTTTTAGAAGGGGTAGTTCTATTCCAAAACACTTTAGAAGCCCGGCTATGGCGTGTTTTAAGGTGGGTGTGAACAATGTCCTTGTTATATCTTTATAGTATTTTTCTAAAAAGAAGATATCAGGTTCAAACAGACAAATGTCGAAGTTGACTAGGGTGATCCACTTCACAACCAAGACACGTTTCCTTCAGCTTGTTGTTTATGATGTGTTGTAGGATTACAACAACAGTGGACATTCAGTTTTAGCGCCGTAGAGCTTACTTGCCCATCCACCACATCAATCGAAGCAGATATAGCATTGTCTTCAGGAGCTTCAGCGATTGTCAGTCGTCTAGACATTGTTTCCAAACAATCCACCGGGTCTTGTCGAAAAACATTCGGCTACGCCATGTCCACACAACCAAGATCACCACCATATTGACCCAAACTGTTGTCTGATTCCGCGTCGGCAACCGCCATCGATTCACCATAGCTGTAGTTTACAAACCCGCGACCCGTGTCGATCAGCGTATATTCAATGTCCGACAATCGATAATTTTCACACCACATAGACCCATGGGTGTCGGGATGGTCTGCTGGAAGAATATCCTGAAATATGGCTTGCGCCACAATCAAACGATCGATGAGCAGGCAGAATCTGGACCTTTTGCTTGCTAAATACTTCAAGTTGAGGTACTCATAAGGAACTCGAGATAGACCTGGAATATCCGAAAGTGATGAAGTGAATCCAGGACAAGTGCACTGGCACTGAGGTCCCCAGGCTGTTACTGACTGAGTTGCCCAGTCAATGCAAGGCTTATGACGCTGCAGCCAGGGAAACCCCAGTACCAGCTGTAAATGAGGGGCACGGATTAAGAACAAAGTGATCAGTTCAGTGCGTTGGCCAAATTGCAAAGAGAGTGGTCGTGTCTGTTGTGAAATGACCCCTGGCTAAAGAAACCGCCTATCAATTGCTGAAATTGGTAGAGGATGTTCTAGAGAAACCAGTGACAATGTTAAGGCTGTAGCTAAGCCAGCTGCCCCGGAATCTATAAATGCTCCGAGGTGTTTCTCATGGTTCTGTCACCAGGACACTGTCGCATTAAGAAACACCCCAGAGGTAACAGAAGGATTTTGGCCCATCACAGATCTCCTCAGACTCTCCAGAGAGGTAGGGAGATCTCTTGGTGCTAACTCATCTTTGAGTTGGTCACTCAGCCCCTGCAAAAAGGCTGCTGTTAGTGCTGATGTGTTCCAGCCACTTTCAGCAGCAAGAGTATGGAACTCAATAGCATAATCGGCCACAGATCTCTTTCCCTGACTTAAGCATAGAAGACGGGGACCAGCTTCACCCCCATAGACAGGGTGAACAAAAACGTTACGCATAGTTGTGAACTCCTTTATGGAGGCACACACAGTAGGACAGTTCTCCCATATGGGAGTGGCCAAGCAAGAGCTCGGTCTGTTAGCAGTGAAATGATAAATGCCACCTTAGACTTCTGTGGGGAAGTGAGGATTGCTGCTCAAAGGCAAGAAAACACTGAAGCAGAAAACCTCTGCAGCAGCCTGGATCCCCATTATATCTTCCCAGTGGTGGTAGGTGGGGCTCTCCCAGTGAAATGGGTGTTGAGTTTGGGGCTGGAGGGGGGCAGGTGCAGCCTTTGTGGCCACAGATTGTTCAGCTTGAAAGACTGCAGTAACACCCTGCAGCTGAGAGTTTGTTGAAGGGTCTGTTCATGTCTATCAATGGCAGCACTCTGACTCAAAGCAGTTTTGAGCTGCTCCATGTCTGGTGACTCTGCTGAGTCCATGGTAATGGCTCAGTCTTGCTATAATGTGGCAGCTCACCCAGGCGTGTATTGGAACAGGGCAAGCCACCAACAAAGCACTAGAGAAATCGGCCTAAAGTGCAGAGACACAGAAACAACCCCTCTGGATGTTAAGAGTGTCAGGGGAAAAAAGTAAACACAAGAGGAAAACCTAAGATTAGGGGAAAACTGATCAGCTCAAAATTGAGCAAAAGAAAACAAAGGCAAGAGAGTTTCCCAAAACAAAAAGGGTGGGACAAGACAAAAGAAATTAAAGATAGAACACAACTTATTTTATTTCTAATTATTTATTTATACCAAAAATGGTAAAGAAAAGAAGATATTGAATCCCAAGAGAAACCAGAAAAACCCTCAGAAAAACTCAGAGAAAGCTCTGGTGGAGAAACAGAAAATAGAGAGACCCAGGAGAAAACTCAAGAGCCTTTACCAAATTACCGGCCAGGCTTGCACAGCACTCTGAAAAGAGAAACCCAAGACTGAGCGCTGAGGTATGTGTTGGCTTCCCTTAAGTAGGAGTAGCCCAGGTGGAACTAATTGCCTCAAATTAAGAGTGTCTCTGTCTCCCTCTAGTGACTGGGGGTGGCTTAGCAGGCAGCCTTGCCCCAGCCCCAGGCAGACCTCTTACATGTGTAGGTGGTTATAGATGCTTGCTTGCAAATAAGATTGTTTTTTTTAATGTAAAGTGTGATTATGCAGCTCAGCAACAATATCTAAACAATTTATAGTATTTTAAACCATTGCTATGTAGTTGATAGGGTGTTACTCAGCGCTTGCTATGGAATCTGTATGTGTTTCGTGTATTTGCTAGGATGTGTGTGGCAGTTATCTCAGGTGGTTGTTATATGTTTCTTGGCGTTGGCTGTGGTGTCTAGGTGTAGTGCTTAGCAGTTCATATATTATTCTAGGTGGTTGTTAGGGTGTTGGTATGTGGTTGCTGTGGTTTGGCATCATCTCTAATTTACACTAGTTTAAGTCCGTTATCTGTGAATATTTTTTTACAAATGTCTTTTCTGTTCTCCTCTGATTGCAGGACATCGCTGACCAGAACTGGCAGGTTGCACTCTGCCCAGTGACCACTGATGTAAGTGTGAAGACAGGCCACACTTTTGGTATGTGGTGATTGTGACTTCCAGAACTGTGTCCAACAGGGTTCTTACTGTTTGCAGTTTCTGAGGCTTTTCCTGGAGAGGCTGGTCCCTACTTTTCTCTCCAGTGAGATACAGAAATCTAACAGGACTCTGCACCTTTCCCATGAACGTTGGCTCTGTGGACACTTGCAGGTAACTTACACACCTCCACCTTTGTTCAGAGCTACACAGCAGTTGCATTTAACAGCACAATGTGACTGATTTAGAAGTGTTTTTTTATGTACTTCTACTTTACAGAGCATTTACATCAGGCGGCACTTTGTGCTGCAGGTGCGTGGGACAGTGTCTCGCTCATGGTGGATCCTCACCAACGATTTCTATACGTTCACTGATGAGGTCAAATTACACTTCTTTTGTAGTTATGCTAATGTTCCAATATTGTTTTCAGTAATTATTCACAAAAGTTCTTAATTTCTCGCACAGGGCCCCTGTTTCTATGCCTCAGTGCACAGAGTCACCATTGCTGAGGTATGGCCTTGTCTTAAAGTATGATAGACATGATAAATGGTGTGAGGTGTCACTTAACAGGAGTTTTATGTTGTGTACTTTAGCACATTGATGGCCGGCTGGCTAAAGTGGGCTCCTACAGCTTGAACAAGTACCTCCGCACTTCATCTGAGAATGGTGTGCAGGTAAGTAGGTTCCAGTTGATGCTAACTCATTTCTGCTTGTATCATATACCCTCATAAGCAAGGTCCCAGTTCTGCATTTTAGCCAGAGGTGCTACAGATTGGATATCTGTTGTTCTGCAGGTCACAGAGCCTTTCCAGACTTATCAGGAACTGTACATCTTTGATGATAGCTGGATTGTTACCTATTGCTCTGAGCCAGAAAATGCTCCACCTGAGCCACAGCCTACGTGCACTTCCCCTCCATATGAACAGTCCAGGCCTTCAGCTGAGGTAAATTTAAAATGTCTCTATATAAGGTGTAATTACCTTCAGAATTTCAACATGGCTGTAACAAACACTGTATATTTGGTTCTGCAGGCTGAGGGTGACTGTGCTGAGGCTTGTGAAGTGCCTGCTTTATTGTGAGTACTTTATACATCCACAGCATTGAGTTGTGTTCTCAGAGTGGAGTACATTTCTCCTTTCTCTCAAAGATTAAAACTCTACTCTATCTCATCTGGGTCATGAGTACATATGGAATGATCTTTGTTTTCACAGTACCTACATGTTGTCTAAGAGTATTACCAACTTCCCTCTTAGACTGGATGCCCTGCGCCATGCTTTTTCTGTAAGTGTTACTCAGAAGATAAGAATTTTTATATGAATTCTCACTGTTTTTAAGTAATAAAAGACTTTCCAGGCTTGACTTATCTGTGACTTCTTTTCTCCCCTTCACTTTGTAGGCCATTATGAGTGACCAGTTTTGCTGCAATCACGTCTCTGTGGCTGGCAGGATGATCCTTGGTGCACTGGCCAGTCTAAATGCCAAGGTAAGAAAGCATGACCTAAAACACATGCATCTTGAATCATTATAAACTGAGGGGTTAATTGAAACATTCTGATCATCTGTCTCCTTCCTTCAGAATCTGACTGTCTTCCAAGTGGCGTTTGACAGCTTGCTGGCGGTAGCTCAGTGTCCCTCCAACCGTGAAGCTATCGAAGCAGAGCTGGCGCAGTTTGGGGTGAGTTTAGATTATAGTCAAAATCAGAACACAATTTACCAACCTGATTTTACTCTGACACCGGATTATGTTGTTTTCTCAGATTATGCACTACAACCTCGTGGATGTGGTGTTTGAATTGGTGCTATTTGGAGAATGAGGCCTCAGAACTGTCCTGTAAGAGAGACATGCTTCAGTGATGAATATAGCCACACAATCTTAGGAATACCAAATCTCATCAATAACAACACTTTTTGCTTATTCAAAATACATTTAAGACTTTACTATGCACCGTGGAAATCAAATAAATCCAGAAACGCTGCCGACTTCTCTGGGCTTCATAAATTGACAGATGTAAAGTGCAAACATGATTTATGTCCTGATGACTCAACTTATCTTAATTTTAGAGTTACAAATATAATTTTCTCTGGGACAAGCTCTCTGCTTGCGGCTTGCATTTCTTTCTTTTTCGCACTGTTCTTAAAAAACTCTAAAGCGATGTGTGTAAAAAGACCAGGGCAATGTGGCCAGATTGAAAAGTGCTAGAATCAGCACATATAACATAACATTCCTCTAAAACAACTGAACAAAAATCAAAGATTTGTTTTAAAAAAGTTATGGATTACCACTATATGGATAACTAAACAGAATTTAGGTTCCTTATATTTATTGCTAATCATTCATTGCACACCTGCACACCTTGTTGAATTCAACACTTTTGCACATTGTAGTATGTAATTCTCAACTGTGTACGTGAGCGTAATTGTCTTTACTGTAAAATGTTCCTATATAACATAACAATGTATTATGTCACTGCTTTAAATATTCATCTATTTGCTTCTAGGTAGACAGCAGTGTTGAGGCCGTCATTAGTGAAGAGGCAGTGTCAGAGGACATTAAATGAATGGATGAAATATAAAACATAGTAAAAGGAAATGTTGAAAAGGTGCAGGACTCCACACAGCGGAGGTTAAAGTCTAGCACGCCCAAGTCAGACTTTAAAGTTGGAGACAGAGTTTGGAGGCAGAACAGAAGAAAACAGCAGAGGAAGGGTGGCAAGCCTGATCACAGACATACAGGGCAAGAGTGCAGACCTGTTGGGGGAAAATGGTGCTGTTTTCGGTAAACGTGGATCACCTACAGCTTACCAAAGACCAGCTGCCACGTATTCCACACAAGCTTGCAGCACCAGCAATATCCCCTTCAGTGTCAGCAGCACCACCAGCAGTATGGTCTTCTCCAGCACCACCAGAAGCAGTGTCCTCTGCAGCACCTCCACCAGCAGTGTCCTCTCCAGCACCTCCACCAGCAGTGTCCTCTCCAGCACCTCCACCAGCAGTGTCCTCTCCAGCACCTCCACCAGCAGTGTCCTCTCCAGCACCACCTCCACCAGCAGTGTCCTCTCCAGCACCACCTCCACCAGCAGTGTCCTCTTCAGCACCTCCACCAGCAGCAGTGTCCTCTCCAGCACCTCCACCAGCAGCAGTGTCCTCTCCAGCAGCTCCACCAGCAGCAGTGTCCTCTCCAGCACCTCCACCAGCAGTGTCCTCTCCAGCACCACCTCCACCAGCAGTGTCCTCTCCAGCACCACCTCCACCAGCAGTGTCCTCTTCAGCACCTCCACCAGCAGCAGTGTCCTCTCCAGCACCTCCACCAGCAGCAGTGTCCTCTCCAGCACCTCCACCAGCAGTGTCCTCTCCAGCACCACCTCCACCAGCAGTGTCCTCTCCAGCACCACCTCCACCAGCAGTGTCCTCTTCAGCACCTCCACCAGCAGCAGTGTCCTCTCCAGCACCTCCACCAGCAGCAGTGTCCTCTTCAGCACCTCCACCAGCAGCAGTGTCCTCTCCAGCACCTCCACCAGCAGCAGTGTCCTCTCCAGCACCTCCACCAGCAGCAGTGTCCTCTCCAGCAGCTCCACCAGCAGCAGTGTCCTCTCCAGCAGCTCCACCAGCAGCAGTGTCCTCTCCAGCAGCAGTGTCCTCTCCAGCAGCTCCACCAGCAGCAGTGTCCTCTCCAGCAGCTCCACCAGCAGCAGTGTCCTCTCCAGCAGCTCCACAAGCAGCAGTGTCCTCTCCAGCAGCTCCACCAGCAGTGTCCTCTCCAGCAGCTCCACCAGCAGTGTCCTCTCCAGCACCACCACAAGCTGTGTGTGTTGTGTGTGTAGGGTCAATTCTTAACATTTAGGTGCGACATTTGACCAAGGCTTTTTCACCATATCGTCACTATTCAATGAAAAAATGTATCTCCAAAATAGCAACTTTACAGGAAAAAAAATCTTACATTAAAAGGAGAATTTCTATTGGTCCATGCATGTGTTCAAATGATGTATTAAAATTAAAATTGCCAAAAATTCAAATACACTTTTCATTGGACAGTGCGGATGTGCTTGCCACAAAGTAGCATGTTAACTGGTGCTATTAGCTTAGCTGTATAATGCAATATGAAAGTGCCTGTGTCTATTTTTCCTCCACACATTTATGCAGGTTTCTATTCATCTGTAACTCATCTGTCTATATGTGTTCTTGTGGAGCCATCTGGTGGAACTTCTAACAAGAATCTGCCCTGAAGGTTGCCATTATTTTAGACTCTTTAAATAACAGACATACACAGATGATTAAGTCAGTTTTGTTTTATTGGGGCTTTTAATTTCAAACCCAGATTTTATAAAGAATTATTTATCATTCATTCAAACCTATATTCCTTATAGATAAGGTATTCCTTTTATAGATGATGTTTAATCCTTTTTTAACTCCCAAAACATTGATTTTTCAGTACATTCTGTCTTCAATTCAAGCATATACCACAACAAATGGAAGGCTTTTTTGCTTCTGGTTTTATGAGGCAGATTGGCTCTTTTTTCTCCGTATACAGGCGCCATGTTGAGCCGCTCAAACTTTCTCATTCATTCTCCAAATGAAATCAGCCTCCTCTTCATTTATGTAGCTTTTATGTTACAATATATAGGTTTGAATGTTATGATATTTATACCGCATCTCTGTGTGCAAGGTGCAGACAGCTTCAATCTATCCATTTCCGAGAGTCACAAGGTGCTGCATGCACTTCTTCACTTCACACACACACAAACTGGGAAAGGATCTCAAGTCAAATTAATAATAACACTAACACAGCGCCTTTACATCTCTCTATTGGAAAATGATGGCTGCACTTCCTTTTATAGCTCACTATGCAATTATACAGTCATTACAGTCAGCAACCCTTCCCCTTGCTCCAAAACCAAATAAGATTCAAGATCCAGTGGTGGTCTCCATGACATCTATAGAACGTGGGAGTAATGACAGATGTCCCCATACAAAGTATGAGAACAAGTGTTTCTTCGTCTCAGCCGTGGACATGCTGGTGCCTGTTGCAGACCAGTCCCCACGCTGGACTCTCCCAGCTCTGAGTCAAAGGCAGACACTTCAAATCATCCCCTTCTTTACTGACTCCTCCTGAGGAAAACAACAAACAGTATGATTAATATTCCTCATATTCTGAATGTTATATATCTTCTTACATTTTGTATACAAATGAAAATAGGTGTATCTTACCTTGTCTGTAATGTTGCCAGTTGTAGGCTACTCCTTCAGCTGGTCTTGGTATTCCAGAGCTTCTGAAGCTGAAGATAGAAAAGTAAAGAATCTGAATACTCAACTGTATCAAGATTTACATAGAGAAAATAAACATGGGGAACATGCAGGCAAAGAGTCTTAAAATACTGCAGGAGTTGTTACCATATCACACAGTGGCACTCCCTGCTCTCTGTCTCGGTGTGGAGGCTCCTGTCAAACACACATAGAGAGAAATAGAAGGAGGACAATGGTTAACACAGGATCACACATACTTAAGATATCTTTCACATCCATACATATAACACTATATATAAAACAGCAGTCAACTACAGAAAAGTGATTACCTGGAATGTACGTACGGGGGGATGTGGTGGAGGTGCTGTGGGGCTAGAAGACGGTGGATGACATCACGGGAAAGGTCTCCTCATTTGATCCCCATTTCAGCGACTGGAACCTAAACACAGTGAGCGACATTCCCTGCAGACAGAGAGGAAGAGTCAAAGGCCAGGCTACTCCTTAAGACGTGCTATATATTACTGCCAATATTCACATCACTAAAACACAATCACATATTCAACCCACCTTGTGTCTCACAGCATGGTCCGGAAAAAAAAGAGAGAAACGAGGAACTTGGGTTAGAATTAGCATTAGCATATATTTTCAAACTCATTACAAATACTAAAGCAGTGGGTGAACAACGAGAATGAGATTAAAAACTGTTTTACACAGTGAATTCTTAAGTTTCTATCAGTAAATAACAGTGATGTAAACACAGATTGCAAATGCTTAATTATAAACTACATGCACAAACTAACAGATCAATAATAGCACAACTATAACACAGCAATAAAGGCATTAATATGTCATTGATATATAATGTTTTTTTTTTTTTTTTATAAAGGAAGGTAGGGAAAGGACAGGAGTGGGGTGTAACTCAGTGTGTCTCAGTGCTTGTCCTGGGGTAGCCCTGTCCCACACATTTCTCTGCTCAGACACACCAGATTCAAAACATCAGGTCTTTAAGGAGGCCTTCATACACTGAATACGGTGCACTGAGGAGGAGAGAACACCCAGCTGCTCAGAGCAGAAGACTCTAGAGGAAATTTAGGACCAGGACTGAGAAACACTGGACACACGGGCATAGGAAAGGATAAGGAAAAGGCAGTGAAGGGATGAGAGGGTGATCAGGTGCTAGATTAGAAATGAGGGAGTTCTAGAAGTCCTCAAGCCTGTCCAGGAGCTGCTGGGTGTGGTACTCAATATACTCCCACACTGCAGAATGCAGGGTCCCCGGATCCTCATACACACGCTCCTCCAGGGCAAAGACGTCATCCAGGAGCTGCAACAGCGTGCTCTGAGAGACGAAAAGAGAGAGGCCAAGTGAGGAATTATGTACAAACTGAATTTCACTCTGAAATAACACAGTCTTTACTTCATTTGACTGAATCAATGTGTGTGAGTGCAAAACAAGTCACTTAATGTTCATCTAAACTGATTAAAGACAATTCCTGTAAAGCTCTCTCATGGTGGATAATGACTGTTACCTGGATGGTAAGCTGGAATTGGTCTGCCCTGGGATATCTCTGCTCAGTTGAGGAAAAGAGAGAGTGCAGCATGGCCATGAGGTAACTGAGAAATCCCCCTGGAGTCTGAAAGAGTGTGAGAGATAATGAAGATCAGAGTAATGTCATAGATTTGCTCTTGTAGAATGAATTTCTACATGTGAAAAGTCCTGATCCTCCATCAGGGCTGTAAGATATTCTATGTTGCAGGTTTACTTAGTTCCAGTGCTGTGATACTGGTTTAAACCCCCTGTTCTCACTACACGCCGTACAGCCTTTAAGATCTAACTCTATGTAGTCTCTACTGCCATAAGGAATCTCTCTTACTGGACAGTTCTGAGGCCTCATTCTTCCAAGAACTCCAAATAGCACCAACTCAAACACCACATCCATGAGGTTGTAGTGCATAATCTGAGAAAACAACATAATCCGGTGTCAGAGTAAAATCAGGTTGGTAAATTGTGTTCTGATTTTGACTATAATCTAAACTCACCCCAATCTGCGCCAGCTCTGCTTCGATAGCTTCACGGTTGGAGGGACACTGAGCTACCGCCAGCAAGCTGTCAAACGCCACTTGGAAGACAGTCAGATTCTGCAGGAAGGAGACAGATGATCAGAATGTTTCAATTAACCCCTCAGTTTATAATGATTCAAGATGCATGTGTTTTAGGTCATGCTTTCTTACCTTGGCATTTAGACTGGCCAGTGCACCAAGGATCATCCTGCCAGCCACAGAGACGTGATTGCAGCAAAACTGGTCACTCATAATGGCCTACAAAGTGAAGGGGAGAAAAGAATTCACAGAAAAGTCAAGCCTGGAGAGACTTTATTACTTAAAAACAGTGAGAATTCATGTAAAAATTCTTATCTTCTGAGTAACACTTACAGAAAAAGCATGGCGCAGGGCATCCAGTCTAAGAGGGAAGTTGGTAATACTCTTAGACAACATGTAGGTACTGTGAAAACAAAGATCATTCCATATGTACTCATGACCCAGATGAGATAGAGTAGAGTTTTAATCTTTGAGAGAAAGGAGAAATGTACTCCACTCTGAGAACACAACTCAATGCTGTGGATGTATAAAGTACTCACAATAAAGCAGGCACTTCACAAGCCTCAGCACAGTCACGCTCAGCCTGCAGAACCAAATATACAGTGTTTCTTACAGCCATGTTGAAATTCTGAAGGTAATTACACCTTATATAGAGACATTTTAAATTTACCTCAGCTGAAGGCCTGGACTGTTCATATGGAGGGGAAGTGCACGTAGGCTGTGGCTCAGGTGGAGCATTTTCTGGCTCAGAGCAATAGGTAACAATCCAGCTATCATCAAAGATGTACAGTTCCTGATAAGTCTGGAAAGGCTCTGTGACCTGCAGAACAACAGATATCCAATCTATAGCACCTTTGGCTAAAATGCAGAACTGGGACCTTGCTTATGAGGGTATATGATACAAGCAGAAATGAGTTAGCATCAACTGGAACCTACTTACCTGCACACCATTCTCAGATGAAGTGCGGAGGTGCTTGGTCAAGCTGTAGGAGCCCACTTTAGCCAGCCGGCCATCAATGTGCTAAAGTACACAACATAAAATTCCTGTTAAGTGACACCTCACACCATTTATCATGTCTATCATACTTTAAGACAAGGTCATACCTCAGCAATGGTGACTCTGTGCACTGAGGCATAGAAACAGGGGCCCTGTGCGAGAAATTAAGAAATTTAGTGAATAACTACTGAAAACAATATAGGAACATTAGCATAACTACAAAAGAAGTGTAATTTCACCTCATCAGTGAACGTATAGAAATCGTTGGTGAGGATCCACCATGAGCGAGACACTGTCCCACGCACCTGCAGCACAAAGTGCCGCCTGATGTAAATGCTCTGTAAAATAGAAGTATACAGAAAACACTTCTAAATCAGTCACATTGTGCTGTTAAAAGCAACTGCTGTGTAGCTCTGAACAAAGGTGGAGGTGTGTAAGCTACCTGCAAGTGTCCACAGAGCCAACGTTCATGGGAAAGGTGCAGAGTCCTGTTAGATTTCTGTATCTCACTGGAGAGAAAAGTAGGGACCAGCCTCTCCAGGAAAAGCCTCAGAAACTGCAAACAGGAAGAATCCTGTTGGACACAGTTATGGAAGTCACAATCACCACATACCAAAAGTGTGGCCTGTCTTCACACTTACATCAGTGGTCACTGGGCAGAGTGCAACCTGCCAGTTCTGGTCAGCGATGTCCTGCAATCAGAGGAGAACAGAAAAGACATTCGTGACAAAATATTCACAGATAAGGGACTTAAACTAGTGTAAATTAGAGATGATGCCAAACCACAGCAACAACATACCAACACCCTAACAACCACCTGGAATAATATATGAACTGCTAAGCACTACACCCAGACACCACAGCCAACACCAAGAAACACATAACAACCACCTGAGATAACTGCCACACACATCCTAGCAAATACACGAAACACATACAGATTCCATAGCAAGCGCTGAGTAACACCCTATCAACTACATAGCAATGGTTTAAAATACTATAAACTGTTTAGATAATGTTGCTGAGCTGCATAATCACACTTTACATTAATAAAAAATCTTGCAAGCATCTATAACCACCTACACAGTACATTCAGCAGTGTTAAATCCACACTATTAGTGTTAAATTAACAGTTAGTGTAATAATTTAACACTCTCAGTGTTAACACCTATAGTGTTGATTTAACACTGTTGAATTTACTGTGTAGCAACACCTTAACAACAACTACATGGGATAACACAGAAACTGCAATTACACACCAGCAACCAATTGAAAAACGAATGCAACTACCTAGTAATGCCATATTAACCACCTGCTAAAGGTTAAACAACCATAGGAACGACAGGGCTTCTTAGCGAGCACTTTATACGTAGCAACTGCTATAAAAACCAACTGAAACACTTTAGCATCCAAACGCGTTTTGTTTGTTCGGTTGTTTATTTTCAAAAATACTTACTGTAAATCACACATTAATATATTAAACTACAGCTGTGATTCATACAGATTAAACATTTTGAAAACTCACCTCAGCCTGGGCACTGGAGAGAGGTCCAACATCAGGCTCAGGAACAGCGGACAATACGCTGGGCTCCGCCTCGTGCAGCGCTGACTGCAGGGTCTCTACGGGGTCTGAAGACAAATGAATTAAACACGAATTAAAGAAAATCTTTTTGAATTAGTGTAAGTTTGAGAACAGGCTCGTGTGAGCTCCCGTTTCTCTGTTCCGTGCTACAGAATTTAAACAAGGGCACATTTTGCAGCTTTAAAAATTAATGGTTAAAATTTGACAGTACCCTCAGGTTCGGCCTGAACGTGGAGGTCCCCCGCTGTCGTGGGCCGATGCCGAGCTCTCCTGCGGGAGTAGAGGACGTAGAGTCCAGCAGCGGCGGAGACGGTGCCAGCCGCCAACAGCAGGTGGCGCAGCTTCAGGTGAGAGAAGCCGCGGGAACCGAAAAACTCCATTGAAACAGTGGAGAAAATCTCGGAAAAGTAAAAAGAAACTGTAGAAATCTGTGGAAAGCTGGAAAAAAGAAGAATAGAAAAGTCTGGAGCTCTGGAAAGTTCAGTTGATCGCTTTAAGGGTCCGTTAAGAACTGAAGCAAATCGCAGGTAGAAGCGCTTTACGTTCAAATTAAACACAAACATGTTTACTTTTGTTTACAAACAAACAGTGTCCAACTTCTCCGGGGCGACGGGAGTGTAACTAATCTACGTCATCACTGATCACGGAAATGAATAGTTATTTAGAATTAATTAATTGTGATGTTTTAATTAAAATGTAATAATGAATTAAATAAAAAGATCAATACTTCACCAGTTTGGCATTTTAGTGTGGAATTTGTGTTTACAATTATATTCTCACAGCATGATCTTTGTAATAATGTCAACGTAACTGTCGGCTAAGTGTCTTTATTTTTTGCTAAATTGTTTAAAATGCCATTATCCTTGTTCCTGATTGTTGAACAGGTGTTGTGCCGAAATCAGCACGCCCGCCGCGAGAGGCATCCCCTGATTTGTTTTGAAACCGGAAGTAGCCCGCTGCATATTCTTTGGATTATTGATTTTTTTGTCGATCAAAAATAAAGTTAATGTAATGCATATCAGTCAAAAATAAAGAAAAAAATCACTTTGTGGGTGTCAAATGGTAGTCTCTGTGTTATTTAAACAATGATGTATAGTAAATAATTCAATTAATTTTAACTTTGAATGTTCACTTTGTACCACAACAATTTCACTTTACTCAATATTAGGGTCAATATTGCCTTTTATATTTATAGTCATTATTGAGATGAGAAACTCATTTGTGTATTTGTAAAGCTGTAATAAAAAGACATTTAATATTTAAAAGTCTTAAAAAATCACTGGATGTTGATACCTGAGAGATATAAATAGAATCATATCGTGTCATAAAGTAGAAAAAAAAAATCTTGAACTAAAACCAAAATAATTCATTAATTTATTTAATAGGCCTTATATTTCATGGCTTCATACACATTGTCACCAGGGATGCACTTCCTGACTAGCTATCCTGTTTCATAATCTAACATAATATCTGTTGGACTGAGGTGTTGGTTGAGGTTGCTGAGAATGAATTAGAAAGAGTCACGCGCGTATGAAGAGTAAGGATGGAATTAAAGTAGAGATGGAAAAGTTTACAGAGATGTTTTTGGTCGCAACTTGGTTACTGTCTCCCACCTTCAGTGGGAGCGCACACAATTTATAGAAAATGTTATCGCCCTCAATTGTTCCATAAACAATCTTCCCCCAAGCATCACGGTTATAAACCGATGATACACAGGCAGAGAAGAGATAAACAACTCTGAAAGAGATCACAGTAACATAAGAGAATCCGAATAAAATATAGGATTAATATGAAATTAATCACTTTCCAACATATCCTTTAAGAGCCTTTAAACCTCATTGTAGAGTGGGCTAGATTAGGCTACTTTTTTTCCATAGTTTCTGCAACGCGAACTTGCGCAGCTCGATCATTTCAGTGTGGTCTAATGATCTTACCATCATGGATCCTGACTTGTACCAGAAAATTGTCAAATATAAAACAAAGGCAGAGTATCCTGGTGGTATGTCAAAGGCAGAAAAATGTGAAATTCGCCGTAAAGCCTACAAATCTAATGTAGAAGGTGAGATAGTTTGGTGTGCCGAGCCAACCAGAACATAATAAAACAGGTGGTGGAATATACTCCCATTACGGTAAATATGGTTTGTTCAGGTCTTTGGTTCTAGTAATTGTTGAAATTTTGAAGGGTGGATGAAGTTAAGAACTACTGCTCTAAACTATGCCATTTATATCCTGTTGAACTGTTCTAACATTTTCAAAATATACATCTCTACACAGTTTCTGAGTTGTCAGAATATCAGAAAGAGGCTTAAACACTAACTGGAGATTAACAACCACTTACTCACATCATCCATAATTACATTTCCATTTCTGTTGACAACCAATGATGAGAATCCATCCATCCATTATCACATCAAATCAAATAAAATCAAATAAAATCAAGTTTATTTGTATAGCGCCTTTTACAACTGACATTGTCACAAAGCAGCTTCACAGTTTCAGAACAGAACATTTAAATCAAAGCCCAATGCGAGCAAGCCGAAGGCAACAGTGCCAAGGAAATACTCCCTCGAGGCTGGAGGAAGAAACCTTGGAAGGAACCAAGACTCACAAAGGGGACCCATCCTCCTCTGATCAAACTGTAGATTGAATTTTAAATTATCACCAATGAAGTGTCATTATGCTACTTAATAATAATAAGGTGAGCAGCTGGTCTGGTCTGGTCTGGGCCACAGGAGAATCCAGCAAACAATCTTCCATCAGTGGGCCACCATTTTCTCAGAAAACAGTAAAGAGAAGCAGTTAGTTTAGTTGAGTGCAGCAGAAAAAGAGCATGTGAATATTTTCATTAGTATAGTGACGGATCTGACTGTAACAGACTGGGAGGAGGGAAACCAGAAGGAGCTCAGGCAAAGACGTCCTTTCGTTCCAAGCAAGAGAAATTGTGAGCACATCATCCACGTTTACCCTGAATCTCCATGTCCATGAGTTCCTGAAATGACAACCTTAAACTAGACAGAGGTTAGTTGCCAAAGGCTAAACTGAACAAGTGTGTTTTGAGCCTAGACTTAAACATAGTGACTGTGTCTGCGTCCCGAACACTAGCTGGAGTATTGTTCCAGAGCTGAGGGGCTTTGTAGGAGAAAGCTTTCCCCCCCGCTGAAGTCTTATGAATTCTGGGTACTAGTAAGAGGCCGGTGCCCTGAGATCTGAGTAATCTTGGTGGTTCATAGTGCGTGATGAGGTCTCGCAGGTATTCAGGGGTGAGGTGTAGGGATTTATACATGAGTAAAAGAATTTTGTAATCAATACGGAATTTAACTGGAAGCCAGTGAAGGGCCGATAAGACTGGGCTGATATGATCAAATTTTCTAGTTTTAGTGAGAACCCAAGTTACTCAAGTTTCTGCTGGAGCATCCTAATAAAAGTGCATTGCAATAATCTAATCTTGATGTAATAAAAGGATTTTCTTAACTTAGCGAGGTTCCGAAGATGTAGGAAAGCTGTTTTTGTAATGTTACATATATGCTGATCAAATGACAGGTCTGAATCAATTATAAGACCCAGATTTTTAGCCGATGAGCTCGGGAGAACAGGGAAGTCAAAATTATGTATTAAGTGTGATACCTTATTTATAGCAGGTTTTGGACCTAGAAGGAGAACCTCGGTTTTGTCGCTGTTTAGCAGAAGGAAATTGTATGACATCCAATGCTTCACTTCTTTAACACAGTCCTCCATTTTCTTTAGTGTAGGTTTGGCTGATATGTATAACTATGTGTCATCTGCGTAACTGTGGAAGGTAATGCCATGCCTGCTAATAACTCTGCCCAGTGGCAGCATGTATAATATGAATAGTAAAGGTCCTAGAATGGAGCCTTGGGGAATTCCAAATCTCATTTTTGTATGAATAGAAGAAACATTATTTACTTTTACAAACTGATAGCGATCTGTGAGGTAAGACTTAAACCATGATAGGGCCGTTCCTGTTATTCCAACCATGTTTTTTAATCTTTCTAGCAGAATAGTATGATCAAAAGCTGCACTGCACTGATACGCAGCCTCGATCAAAGGCGAGGTCGTATGTTATCTTAACTAAAGCCGTTTCGGTGCTACGGTGTGGCCTAAAACCAGATTGAAATTTTTCATATATGTTATTTTTATGCAAGTATGACCTAAGTTGTTGGGCCACAACTTTTTCTAAGATCTTAGTTATGAAGGGAAGGTTAGAGATAGGTCTGTATTTGGAAAGTACACAAGGATCAAGATTCGGTTTCTTGATCAGGGGTTTAATAACTGTTAGTTTAAATGGTTTCGGTATGTGACCCAGTCTAAGGGACGAATTTATGATTGTTAAAAGGGGATTGATTATGACTGGTAATACTTCTTTAAATAGTTTTGTTGGTATTGCATCAAGTGTATGTTGCAGTCAGCGCTGCACGAGGCGGAGCCCAGCGTATTGTCCGCTGTTCCTGAGCCTCTCTCCAGTGCCCAGGCTGAGGTGAGTTTTCAAAATGTTTAATCTGTATGAATCACAGCTGTAGTTTAATATATTAATGTGTGATTTACAGTAAGTATTTTTGAAAATAAACAACCAAACAAGTTGTTTGTCTAATATTTTCAATCTTCTTGTTAAAAAAGTCCATAAAAGCATTGCTGGTGTGAATGGCTGGGATCTGTGTATCAGTAGCTGCCCGATTGTTTGTAAGTTTAGAGATTACATTAAAGAGTGCTCTAGGATTGTCTTTATTATTTTCAATCAGTAAGGACAGATGTGCTGAACGTGCATTGACGAGCGCCCTTCTATATTCGATAAGGCTGTATTTCCAGGCACAGTGAAATACTTCCAGTTTAGTCGACCGCCATTTCTGTTCTAATTTCCTTACGATTTGTTTTAAGGTGAGGGTTTCTTCATTATACCAGGGAGTGAGTTTTTTCTGTCGTAGCTTTTTACGCTTAAGTGGTGCTACACTATCTAAAGTTGATCGAAGTGTGTTATCTAAGTAGTCCATTAGTCTGTCCAGCTCCAGTGGGTCTGCTGGACTACTGACTGAGGTCAATAAATCAGTGATGTTTTCAGTAAATTTAGGGGCTGTAGATGGGGTTAGTGAGCGCTTAATATAGTAATGTGGGCGTGTACATTTTTTAATATCTAAACTCAGTTCATATGAAATTAGGTAGTGGTCTGAGACTGTAGAAGACTGAGGGAGAATATTTAGGTTTTTTATGTCCGTGCCCAGGGTCAAAACCAAGTCTAGTGTGTGATTACAATAATGAGTAGGACCTGATACATTTTGTGTGAAACCAACAGAATCTATGATTGATGTGAACGCCTTTTTTAGGGGATCATCACTTTTCTCAAAATTAATGTTAAAGTCTCCTACAATTATTAACTTATCACAGGACACTGCTAAATTAGCAGCTAGTTCACCAAATTCTTTTATAAATTCTGAATAGGGCCCTGGTGGTCTATAAATGTTTAATAAGGAGATTGTGTTCTTATTTGTGGTGGGGTTAATTAAATTATGTTAATGTACATGATTTCAAAGGAAGTAAAGTTTTAACCATGTGTTTGGTTAATAATTAAATTATTTTTGTAAATTATACATAATCCACGCCCTGTGCCCATCAGTCTGGGGCTGTGTACGTATTTATAGTCTGTAGGAGTGACTTGATTTAGTGCTAAATATTCATCATTTCTGACCCAAGTTTCATAAAACTCAAATTTCTGATCCATTATTATTTCATGTATAATGACTGCTTTAGAGTTAAGTGCTCTTATATTGAGTAGGCCAAGCTTTAGGTCTGAGGGGAAGATACTACGCTCTGTTTCTGATGGTTTAATAGTGATAGGTTATTGGGGCACGCTGTTTGATATTTTCTGGGTTTACGCTTGATTTGGGGGACAGACACAGTCTTGATACTGTAACAAATATTTATATTTCTTAGAGCAAGCTTTGTAGATACACCCTTACTATGGGCAAACAAATGGCCATTATCTGTAAGTGTATCCTTAAAATCACTTACCTGTTCGCTGTGTAATCTACTTGCCTGGTTTGTGCTGGTGGGTGGGATTAGTCAAGACTGGCGTAGAACATCCTCGATGTTCCCAGAGAGAACTGCAGAACCTAGACCACTAGGGTGAAGCCCATCCTGGCAGTAGCGGGCAGGACGTTCCCGAAAACACTCCCAGTGGTCGACGTAGTCCACACTGACAGTGCCACACCAAACCCGGAGCCAGGAGTGGAGTGCGAAGAGCCTGCTGTACGCCTCACATCCTCGTCTGTAGGTGGGTAGGGGGCCGGAGACGACAATCCTGGCGTCCGTCTTCTTCCGAGTACACACAAATATGGTTTGTTTCTGTCAGTACATATGTAGGATCAATATAAAAAACCTGTATAAGATTCATGGCTAAAATAGTAATGCAGCCAGAACTAAAATTGGTTACATTTCTTTCTAATTCAACTATTAATATTGCAGTTATGTTCACGCAGTGGAAGCATGTGTACATTTTCATGGATATAACATTTTAGCAAATACAATAATGAAGTGGTCATTTTATTTACAATTTGCTGCTTTTGTCCTAAATTCCTGTTTATTTCCAGTGTTTAATCTAAATATTCTATAAAAATTGCGACAGGATATGTAGGAGTTTCATTGTGGTCAGAAAATGGACATACACTTTGTTGTAGAATAAGTCGAAGCTGACCTCAGAAAAAGCCGTCGTGCGTGTAGATTATATGATTTAATTATTTACAAGCGACATTTTCTTACATCTCAACATCTAGAGTGTGTCTACTCTGGGAAATGTATGTAATGCATATCAGTCAAGAATAAAGAAAAAATCCTTTTCTTTTTCAAATGATGGTCTGTGTGTTATTTAAACAATGATGTATAGTAGATAATTCAATTAATTTTAACTTTGAATGTTCACTTTGCGGCACGGTGGCGCAGCAGGTAGTGTTGCAGTCACACAGCTCCAGGTACCTGTAGGTTGTGGGTGTGTTCTCTCCGTGTACACGTGGGTTTCCTATGGGTGCTCCCACAGTCCAAAAACACACGTCGGTAGGTGAATTGGCGACTCAGAAGTGTCCGTAGGTGTGAGTGTGTGTGTTGCCCTGTGAAGGACTGGTGCCCCCTCCAGGGTGTATTCCCACCTTGCACCCAATGATTCCAGGTAGGCTCTGGACCCACCACGACCCTGAACTGGATAAGCGCTTACAGATAATGAATCAATATTAATTAAGCACTTTTGATATCACTGTGCTGGAGGAAATAAGGACGTGTTAAGAATTGAAATCTAACAGAGCATTTGCAATTAGAAAGTAGTTTATTAACCTTAAGGTGGTCAACACACAATAGCACAGAGTACTATGTTAATGTGGACAAAGAAGATGTTTTCACAGAGAGTTTATGTAGGTAGTTTATACGTCATAAGCATAAGATAATCACTCTACATTTCTGCAAGCTTATTTTCCTTAGCGACATCCCAGTTTGATAAACAAGATGTAGGACAAAATGTTTTGTTTTTGATAAAGCACTGACCTCGAAACTGACCTGACACACACTTTTTCTGAGTTGCGTTGATGGTTAGAATTGAATATACAGACAAAACATACAGACAGGGTCTTTCAACAGAGACATATAAAAATGTCCATTACAATCACAAGCAAATTTACAGCACATATTAGGTTATATATTACTATGCATAAATTATTCAAAAACATGTTTAACTCTAACAACAGTTTCATTAATTAGGTTAGTAGATGAATCCTCTTTATATAATCCAATGTGCAGTAACAAAAATAAAAATATCCTGGTAAAAGTATTAAATAAAACCTTTATAAACTCAGTGTCTTGTCTGACTTTCATTTACCAGTGTGCTCTTTATTTGTTAGCATTACGATCATGTTATATTAGTTAAATACAGCTCGAGAGAATGAACAAATCACATATTTGTTTTACAAGAAGTACCACCTTTTCTGGAAATGAGGTTTATTTCATTCATTACATAAGTTTTTGCGAGACAAACTACATGTCAGTTAGGATTGTATGTTGTGTGAAATTGTGTTTATTTCTTTGACCACGTAGAAGACATTAGATGTAGAAGTGCAGACAAAAGAGGAACCTGTGATTTGTTCACTGTCTTGAACTTTTATTTAACTGACAGATTTCCAGTGTTTTCAAATATCAACTTGACTGTATTTTATAAACATTAACAAATTTCATATCTGCAACACACTCAAAACATAAATAAATACATTGGGACAGGGTAAAATAAGAGCGAAAATCTATAAAGTTTGCAAGAGGTTCTGCGTTGTTAGATCTTTGTTGCATTTTGACAAGAGCATGTAACAAAATTTCATTAAGACCCCAGAACTGTGTTAAAGAAACAGTACGTATGATCTGGGTTTTTGGCTTCTTAGTCTGCCCCTATTTTTTTTCCAGCACTGTACTGGGGACGGAGTAAGTACATAGTGTACTCTCTGCAGTGCTAAACACAAAACAAAAAAAAGCAAAAACAGAGGCTCTGTTCTCCATTTTACAGCTCGGTGTAGCATTAAAATGAATTTGAAGCTGTAATTGTAAAGTAAAAATATCACGTTCCTTTAACTTATAGAAAAGGTGTAGAATATGTCTCTTATCAGCTGTTGTGAAAAATAATTTTATTACTTTGTATTAGTGGACAAATATCCTTAAATGATGATTAGTTAAAATTAGAAAGTATAATTACATATTCATTGTATGAAACCTTGTATTCATATGAATGATTAACCAGTATTTTAACCATGCATTTAAACAGTTTAGAATCTGCACACTAACTGGCATGCTGACCTCTTTGTACTTAGGAAACACATAAATTACAACTGTTAGCCAAAAGGGGGAGTTGAACTTTAGGGCATCTCAGTGACCTTAAGTCCATTAGTGACCCCTCTGAATCTTGGTGACAGAAAAGGAATGTGGGTAATAAAACCTACAGTGTCAGAAAGGCATGATGAGTGTTTTGGGGTCATAGGTGCATGGGAAACCTGCACGCGAGGAACCTGAGTACTGACATGTCTAATTATGCATATTAATATATGTTAATCAGCCAGAAACGCCTTGCCAGCAGGGTATACGTCATTTGGGGTATAAAACTGTGGAGTCAGATAGGAAGGTCAGAACTTTGCGTGGAAGGGCACTAGGTTGCGTTTCTTATGTATTAGTTTTCCTGGTTCCAGTATTAAAATAAATACTTTGATTTGCTTCGAACTTCACTCGACTGGTCTTTGTAAAACTTCCGGAACGAGCACGCCTCCCTCAGGAGAGAGGGTGTATTTTGGATCTTTTGGAGATCTTCTAAATTTTAATTACTTTGGGAACGGTCCAAAAAGAACATTAATTCTACACAGCTAAAACATCCTTGTAGGGAGTGCTTCTGCTCTGTGTTTTCTTTTTTCCCGTCTGTGAGAGCTACTCAACACAAGCAGCCACTGTGGTCTACTAATGAACACAATCACGTATTATCCAATGTTTGACACATCAAATAACTGGACACAACAAGATCCTGCTGAACATACAGACTACTAGTGGACACTAGTGAACACTACTTGAGATAACTGGGCATTGTTGGATTCTACTGGACATTACTGGATTTAGCTACACACTATTGGATGCTACTGATCACTATATACTACTGGAATTATTCTGTATTCTTGGAGGTACGTAGGCTTTAATTTCTGAATCTATTTGGATCAAGGCAGTGACCTAAAACACGACTTCATCTCCCAGGCTGAAGGAAGCTACAGTAGAACCTTGGTCTGTACCATGGAATGTACGTAATAAAACTTAATGTTATTATTCAAATTTCAGTCGTTCACCGACTTTTCTCAGAGACAGACGCACACTGCTCTACTCTCTAACACTGCGCTTTCTAGGATGGATTTTCCATTTCTTCTTCGTGGGCTCAGTCTGCGTCCAGTGCTGTACTTCACTGGATTCACCACTGCAGCTGTAACTGCCTGTGTTTTTCTTCACAGGAGGCTCAAGTCGAAGCGGTCAGCTGAAACGGACCACTTGGAGGGTAAGTATCTTTTCTCCCAAAACTTCACTCAGTAATTATACTTAGCAAAATACTTAAAAAATGACAGCCCTGTGGGCTTGTGTCTTGTTTAACCCTTTGATAGCTTTAGTGTGTTTACGGAGCTGTAATGGCGTGCATCGACCAGTTAGCGGCAATGCTAACCTTTTGAATGTAATTTTCTGAGGATTTGTTGGACTTCTAAACTCACAAGTAGATGCGGCTGTGGACTAAAGTAATTTGTTATATTTTGTTATTGCTTCAAAATGGCAAAACATTATGTGTTTTAGCATTTTAGTTATTTGTTTCCATGGCAAACGACGGCCTATGATTCGAGTACGTGTCGATACCCTGATATTCAGTGTCGATTCTTTGAATCAGTTCAAATGCTCTGACGCCACATAAAACAATGGTGTAGAGTATTTCTCTCTCTCTCTCTCTCTCTCTCTCTCTCTCTCTCTCTCTGTGTGTGTGTCTCTGTGTATGTATATATATATATATATTACACAGAAGCTGAAATGCTACTATTTACATGTTGCTAGTTCATCTGTTGTAATGATGAATGTGTTTATTCTGTTGTTTTAATCTGACCACAGAACTACAGGAGCTGGCTGTTACTTTGCCAGTGGCTGACAACAGCTATGAGGTAAAATCACATCATAAACCATCCATAGATTTCAGACAACATAGTACTACTTGCTCTGAATTTCATATTTAACAGCAAATATATTTTCTTATTCAGGATCTCGTTGCACCAGATGCCCAGGGGCCCTCCAGCCGGCTGTGGATCTTACCACGGTTGACGCTGAAGGTGAGAAATACAGCCTGTCTGCTGCTTAGACAAAATTATTATTCTTTAGTTTCTCAAGCTTTTAATCAGAAGTGTTCTGGTTGTCCATAAAGTTTTCATTTTTCTTTGTTCTGGTCCAACAGGAGAGCTGTGGGTATGTTCTGCGTGTCTACAGGATGCAGGCCACAACTATCTCTCAGAGTTTTTCTAATGGTGAAAAGGTTTGTACTTATTTATGTCTTAAGAGTGGACATCTAAGAACAGAGTGATAATACCATAGTTATTATTCTTTCTCCATGGGTCATTACTGTTCATTACCTCTCTCTTAATCTTCACAGCAAGTGGAGGTGACAATGCAGCACAAGTCTGTGTATAGAGGCCTGGAAAGTGAACATTGGTGGGTGCTCACCAATGACTTCTACCACCTGTTTCCAGAGGTAATGTTATAGAAATGAATGGAAAGTATTTTTACGGTATTCATCAGTCTGTCAATGCTTTTATAGTTTAAAGATTATAACTCACGACTTGATAAACTTTCTTTAATGGCTTTACATCTGCTTTAAGAATTATAAATAAAGCATTGTTTTCCAGGTCTGTGTGCTAGTGCTAGCTTTGTGCTAATCAAACAGCTGAATGGAAATTTAACTGTGTGCAACCTCACATGCGGTTGCACCGGTGAGGTTTCCTCATCCTGAGGAAAATCTGTCTATTATTTGTGCAGTGCGAAAATAGAATGTCTATCTCTTTTTCAGGACTCACAGCTCCCTCCCATGTACTTTGCCACTGTGAAGGCTGTGGTCTACATTAAGGTAAAGCTAGTACCAGTTTCAATAGTGGAGCTTTTCACCAAACAGTGATCAGTGGCAAAATGATTGTGGAGTAATTGTGATAAAACACTTCCTCTGCTCTTTCAGTGCGTTGGACACCAGATTTCTGTGCTGACCGCCAACCTCAGCTCAGAGTCGAGCATCACCTCTGTGACCCGCTCACAGTTTCTTGTAAGAGTTTCCTGATAATGTACTCTCACTAAATAAGCAATTACTCTTGATATTCTGACTTCTTGTACCTTATTTATTCATTGTTTTTCTGTGTGTTTTTCCAGCAAACTAAAGTGTCCAAGACGTACAGAGGAGTCACTATCGAGGATGGGTGCTTTCGTTCTTCTGAGTCCAGCAGCACCCATATCCTTGAGACTCCAGTGGTTCCACAGCTAGCTTCCAGACCTCTTGGACCACCACCTGGGTTCCACTGAACCACATTTTTACCGTATCCTTTAACGCATCTTTCATTCTACTTACTTTTTAATTAGTGTATTGTGTAGTATACACAGTTTACTCTGTGACAGCTGTTCTTATTCTGCTTTAGTCATTTTATTTGTACACAACTGTTATTTTACATGTTTATTAAAATGTGTTTTTTTTTTTTTACAGGTGCCACAGACATTCCACCATCATCTCTCTCTCTCTCTCTGTATAATTAAGCATTTGCAATCTGTGTTTACATCACAGTTTTTTACAGATAGAAACTTAAGAATTCACTGTGTAAAACTGTTTTTAATCTCATTCTCGTTCTTCACCCACTGCTTTAGTATTTGTAATGAGTTTGAAAATATATGTTAATGCTAATTCTAACCCAAGTTCCTCGTTTCTCTCTTTTCTCTCTGTTCCTGACCATGCTGTGAGACGCAAGGTGGGTTGAATATGTGATTGTGTTTTATTGATATAAATATTGGCAGTAATATATAGCACGTCTTAAGGAGTAGCCTGGCCTTTGACTCTTCCTCTCTGTCTGCAGGGAATGTCGCTCACTGTGTTTAGGTTCCAGTTGCTGAAATGGGGATCAAATGAGGAGACCTTTCCCGTGATGTCATCCACTGTCTTCTAGCCCCACAGCACCTCCACCACATCCCCCCGTACCTACATTCCAGGTAATCACTTTTCTGTAGTTGACTGCTGTTTTATATATAGTGTTATATGTATGGATGTGAAAGATATTTTAAGTATGTGTGATCCTGTGTTAACCATTGTCCTCCTTCTATTTTTCTCTATGTGTGTTTGACAGGAGCCTCCACACCGAGACAGAGAGCAGGGAGGGCCACTGTGTGATATGGTAACAAATCCTGCAGTATTTTAACACTCTTTGCCTGCATGTTCCCCATGTTTATTTTCTCTATGTAAATCTTGATACAGTTGAGTATTCAGATTCTTTACTTTTCTATCTTCAGCTTCAGAAGCTCTGGAATACCAAGACCAGCTGAAGGAGTAGCCTACAACTGGCAACATTACAGACAAGGTAAGATAAACCTATTTTCATTTGTATACAAAATGTAAGAAGATATATAACATTCAGAATATGAGGAATATTAATCATACTGTTTGTTGTTTTCCTCAGGAGGAGTCAGTAAAGAAGGGGATGATTTGAAGTGTCTGCCTTTGACTCAGAGCTGGGAGAGTCCAGCGTGGGGACTGGTCTGCAACAGGCACCAGCATGTCCACGGCTGAGACGAAGAAACACTTGTTCTCATACTTTGTATGGGGACATCTGTCATTACTCCCACGTTCTATAGATGTCATGGAGACCACCACTGGATCTTGAATCTTATTTGGTTTTGGAGCAAGGGGAAGGGTTGCTGACTGTAATGACTGTATAATTGCATAGTGAGCTATAAAAGGAAGTGCAGCCATCATTTTCCAATAGAGAGATGTAAAGGCGCTGTGTTAGTGTTATTATTAATTTGACTCGAGATCCTTTCCCAGTTTGTGTGTGTGTGTGTGAAGTGAAGAAGTGCATGCAGCACCTTGTGACTCTCGGAAATGGATAGATTGAAGCTGTCTGCACCTTGCACACAGAGATGCGGTATAAATATCATAACATTCAAACCTATATATTGTAACATAAAAGCTACATAAATGAAGAGGAGGCTGATTTCATTTGGAGAATGAATGAGAAAGTTTGAGCGGCTCAACATGGCGCCTGTATACGGAGAAAAAAGAGCCAATCTGCCTCATAAAACCAGAAGCAAAAAAGCCTTCCTTTTGTTGTGGTATATGCTTGAATTGAAGCCAGAATGAGCTGAAATATCAATGTTTTGGGAGTTAAAAAAGGATTAAACATCATCTATAAAAGGAATACCTTATCTATAAGGAATTTAGGTTTGAATGAATGATAAATAATTCTTTATAAAATCTGGGTTTGAAATTAAAAGCCCCAATAAAACAAAACTGACTTAATCATCTGTGTATGTCTGTTATTTAAAGAGTCTAAAATAATGGCAACCTTCAGGGCAGATTCTTGTTAGAAGTTCCACCAGATGGCTCCACAAGAACACATATAGACAGATGAGTTACAGATGAATAGAAACCTGCATAAATGTGTGGAGGAAAAATAGACACAGTCACTTTCATATTGCATTATACAGCTAAGCTAATAGCACCAGTTAACATGCTACTTTGTGGCAAGCACATCCGCACTGTCCAATGAAAAGTGTATCTGAATTTTTGGCCATTTTAATTTTAATACATCATTTGAACACATGAATGGACCAATAGAAATTCTCCAAAATGACATATTTTAATGTAAGATTGTTTTCCCTGTAAAGTTGCTATTTTGGAGATATTTTTCATTGAATAGTGACGATATGGTGAAAAAGCCTTGGTCAAATGTCGCACCTAAATGCTGAGAATTGACCCTACATACACACACACACACACAGCTTGTGGTGGTGCTGGAGAGGACACTGCTTCTGGTGGTGCTGGAGAAGACCATGCTGCTGGTGGTGCTGCTGACACTGAAGGGGATATGGCTGGTGCTGCAAGCTTGTGTGGAATACGTGGCAGCTGGTCTTTGGCAAGCTGTAGGTGATCCACGTTTACCTTCAGGAAAACAGCACCATTTTCCCCCAACAGGTCTGCACTCTTGCCCCTGTTTGTCTGGGATCAAAAAAGGTCCAATGAGGTTGGTTTCCAGCTTGCCACACTTCCTCTGCTGTTTTCTTCTGTTCTGTGTCGTTACCACGACGTGTTAATCTTGTATCTAGTCTAACTATAATATTTGAAAGAATAAGTTCTAATAAAAGTTTCTAGTTCTTTTTAAAAATACTTGAAAGACGAAGACGATTTCTTGGAAGATCAGCAGGTTCCTTATTTGGAGAGCAATCACAGAAGGCCTCCTGCAGACTCACTCACAATGACATACTGAAAACCACAGTTTACATACACTTTTTGGGGTGAGATCATCTCGCCCCTCCGATTTTTTAAATTAAGTTGCATTCCATAGAACCCCAATTAAAATGGTACCCTTATCTTCTAGGGATGCAGTGTATCATAGGAGCCCAATTAAAAAGGTATTCTTATCTCCTAAGGATATCTTATCACGCTGTACCAAACAATCTCATGCTACCATTCTCCTTTTTTCCCCACAGAGTTCAAGCCTAAGTTTTAGACTCAAGTATCCCTTTGACCATTTTAATATTTTTTGCCATAAATCTCAGGGACCTGCAGGTTTTGGGTTCGATTTCCCGCTCCGGGTGACTGTCTGTGAGGGGTTGGTGTGTTCCCTCCGTGTCCGCGTGGGTTTCCTATGGGTGCTCCCACAGTCCAAAAACACACGTCGGTAGGTGAATTGGTGACTCAAAAGTGTCCGTAGGTGTGAGTGTGTGTGTTGCCCTGTGAAGGACTGGTGCCCCCTCCAGGGTGTATTCTGTTGTAGAAAACAATTTTATTACTTTGTATTAGTGGACAAATATTCTTAAATGTTTAGTTAAAATTAGAAAGTATAATTACATATACATTGTATGAGAACTTGTATTTTATATGCACTCATATGAATAACTAACCAGCATTTACACATGCATTTAAACTGTTTAGATTCTGCACTGGCATGATGACTCACCTTTCTAAATTCTTAAACACTTAACATTGAACAGATCTGCACTTAGGCTTTTAGCATGCTGATATAAATTAAAAGTGTTAGCCAGGGGGGGGCTGAACTTTAGGGGCACGGGGTGACCTGAAGTCCATTAGCCAGATCACTAAATTTTTATGTAGACATGGGAGGCATGGGAAGAGAAGGTGTATTGTCACGACTGGGCAGAATGAATGTTTTGGGGTCACAGGTGCATGTGAAACTTGCACGCGAGAAAGTTGAGTACTAACATGTCTTATTATGCATATTAATATATGTTAATCAGACAGAAACGCCTCACCACCAGGCTATACGTCATCTGGGGTATAACTGTGGGGTCAGATGGGGAAGAGGTCAGAACTCGACTGGGAAGGGTATCAGACTCTTTTCATGTATTAGTTCTCTTGGATCCAATGTTGTTAAATAAATACTTTGATTTGCTTTGAACTTCACTCGACTGGTTTTTGCAAAGCTCCCGAAACGAGCACGTCCCCCGAAGAGAGAATTTTGGACCTTTTGGATATTTTTACATTTTAATTACTTTGAGAACGGTCCAAAATAACATTTTAATTTTCAATTCCCACCTTGCACCCAATGATTCCAGGTAGGCTCTGGACCCACCACAACCCTGAACTGGATAAGCGCTTACAGATAATGAATCAATATTAATTAAGCACTTTAGATATCACTGTGCTGGAGGAAATAAGGACGTGTTAAGAATTGAAATCTAACAGAGCATTTGCAATTAGAAAGTAGTTTATTAACCTTAAGGTGGTCAACACACAATAGCACAGAGTACTATGTGAATGTGGACAAAGAAGATGTTTTCACAGAGAGTTTATGTAGGTAGTTTATACGTCATAAGCATAAGATAATCACTCTACATTTCTGCAAGCTTATTTTCCTTAGCGACATCCCAGTTTGATAAACAAGATGTAGGACAAAATGTTTTGTTTTTGATAAAGCACTGACCTCGAAACTGACCTGACACACACTTTTTCTGAGTTGCGTTGATGGTTAGAAATGAATATACAGACAAAACATACAGACAGGGTCTTTCAACAGAGACATATAAAAATGTCCATTACAATTGTCTCTAAGGACACTAAGAACATACAGAAACTCTAGGATCTGCATACCGAAAAAGAAACTTGTATTAGTACACATTGAGGTTAAAAGAGGAAATAAATAATAATATATGAAATGTTTACAGAATATGAAAAAAATACAAGAATTGAACATCCGCTATTACATGTTAGACTTTCTGCAACAGTTTAATAAATTCTCATATTTAAAATAGTAGTAAAGCATTGTAATATCATCACATTTAAACTGAGTTATTTGTTTGTTCAATTTCAACATAGGAGGTGGTTTTAAAGAGGAGGTGGTTTCTGTCTCATATAGGAACCATTTTGTAGGCTTGACGAGATGAATTGAGAATGGAGAATGGGGATTAAAATGTTCCTGCATGAATTTGCTTGTAAGATTATAACTAATTTGTGTCTAAACCCATCCAAGCTTTATTCACTTTGAGACAGATTGTGTTTTATTCATTTCCAGTTAATACTCATGTAAGGGTAATGTCAAGGGTTAATTGGGGGATGTCACTGTAGCCCTATAAGAAGGGGGAGTAGGAGGACTTAGTGATTTGTTTGCCCTGCTTGGCTCCCGCCCTTTCCGGTGAACTTGACCTTCCTGTCATTGGTTTGGCGTGTGGTTTGGCGTGGTGGGTTCAGGTACAACTGCAACGATTTGTGTGTTTTAATTATTTTAGGTAGGACCATGGGTGTCGGTATATTTTTTCCTATTTGTGTGGGTTTACAATGTGTGGAGTAACGGGGTGATTTTTGTGTGTATTTAGTAGTGATTGCTGTGGGTGTTGTGCCGTGGTCTGAGGCCTTCATTCATTCTCTGCTTCGCATCGTTGCTGCTTAGTGCTTTGCATCTTCACTATTTTGCTGCTTCACAGCTTAATTCCAGGTAGGCATGTTCCCTCTCTAAGAATATTTACAGTCGTCTTTTGTATTTACATTCTATATTTCATTAGAACCGTCACACTGTCAGCTGCTCCTTCTCTCCTATCGGTTGTCGCACCTCCGTGCCGACAGAGATAGATTAACTCCTTTTAAATGGAGTTTAAACATTCCCCTAGCTGCTCCTCCTCTCGTGGTGCTGATGTTTTCTCCACGTCTTGACTAAGTCATGCCGCTGCGCTGTTATAGATTCGTATCATTTACGGGTCTGTTAAATCGTTTTGTTTGTTTTTGGTTATTTCCTTTTTTTTTTTTTTCGTTTTTAAGGTGCAGTTTATTCTGCGACAGTTGTATTTTTTGGGAAATTGTTGCTCTTCGAAGTTTTCGTTTCTATTTTGTGCCAATTTTTGGGTTTAGTTAGCTGGTTATATCCCAATTTTGGGCTTGCTCATTTTCTTTTCTTGATCTTTAAGTGTGTACTGTCCTTGTTTATTTTGGTTTTGTTGTAATTGGTTATTTCTTGAGTTTGTCCATTTGTGTTATTATTATTTTTTCTGTTGAGTCCTTTCTCTCTAATTTATGGCACCTTGTTGTAATTTTAATATATAGTCATTTTGACAGATTTTTTTAATGAATGTTGATGTATTAATTTAAAAGCTGCAGCTAAAGTCTTTTAGGTCAATGTTTGAATGTGTATTGAAATAAATTCTTATTGTGAAAATAAAATTGAGTGTGGACAACGGGTCTCTGTCTCAAACAAATGAACCTGGGATGCCTGGCTAGTTTTACGGGGCTTATTTCCTGAGGTGAAATTCCTCAGGTGGCGTAGTCAGACTATAATCACAGGGTATTTATTTATATATAACCCATTCTGTTAGTGAGTATTATCCCTCTTATGACCATTAGGTTTTGGTGATTTAATGGGTAGAAGGTAGGCCATGTCACAAACGGCATAGTCGTCAGGATTTGTTGTGTTGACAGAGACTTGTGGTTCCATTTACATGTGTTTTTATTCATTTTTTTTTTGTCTTTTTTTGTATATAGGTGCCGGCGAAGAAAAAGCAGCAGCACCACAAGGATTGCACATCTTGGTTGGTGGGCGTTAGTTTCTTTAACTCTAACTTGGAGTAAGCCCTGTTCTGACTATGGGGGAGGAAATGCAACAGCTTAAGGAACTTGTAGCACAGCTTCAGGCTGATAACCAGCACCTCCTTCAGGAGAATGGTGCTTCTGGGCCGGGTACTCGCCCACCAACTCCCTTAGTTTATGAGCCTCCTGCAGTGCCTAGTCCTACTATTGAACGACTGGTAGTCATTCCTAGAGAGAGGAATTGGCCTATGTTTAAAGGTAAATCTGGCAGGTGTGAATGCGTGCTCGACACTTTTCCGTCCTTGATCAAGCTTATTTTATTTTTTCTCATTTAGAGGGAGAAGCACGTAGAGAGAGAAAATATCGGAGTAGTGTAGAGCTCAGTGATCCCACCAAAATATGAAGAATTGTATGGTTGAACCTCATCTTATGTCACACTACAGCAGGCCTTTTTCTCTAGACGGCAACAGGAGGGGGAGACAGTATTGGAATTTTCATTAGCTTAAATGGCTTTGATGGAGCAGATGAAACAACAGGCACATGCTGGCACCCTTGATGTGGGAATATTGCTCTGAGATCAGTTTGTTGAGCATGTTTTGGATGTTTCCCTTTGTCGGGAACTTAAGTTTATTTGTCAGCGGCCTAGTGCTACCTTGTTGGATGTGCGAGGGGAGGCTATGCGCTGGGAGAGGGTTTACCGGGCGGGGCTGGGGGACGTAATTTCTCTTTGCCGTCATCTTATGCGGTGCAGTATGGCGTGCAGGGGAGTTCTCCAACCCCAGTAGTTACCCCTCAAGCATCTTAGTTGGGAGAACTGAGGGAGCTTTTGAAGCAGCAGCAGGGTCAGAGACCAAATTGGTCTCGTCGAGACCAAATTGGCCCTCTTTTCCTATTCGTGTTATATGACATAGGCGCCAACAACTAGGCCATTTGGCGAGGGAGTGTGAGGGGGAGCATATTAGCTCCCGTACTAGCGTCCCTTCTGGTTCTCCCTTTAATAGGGCCAGACCCTCCTCTGCTGCACAGTCGGAAAACTAAAGCCCACTGAGCTGCAGAGCCAAAGCTCAGACTCAGGCTCAGAGGTGGATAATGTGCACCGGTTGATGTCATCTTGTCCTACTATTAGTGTCGATTGGGGAAGTAGCTTTGATCTGCTTAGTGGATACTGGGTCCATGTTGTCCACCATAACGGAGAGTTTCTTTTTGCAGCAGTTTCAGCCTTGGGGTCCCGCTCGTCTACAGTCCTGCCATTGGCTGCCTCTTTGAGCTGCCAATGGGCTTGATATCCCCTATATTGGTTACATTGAGCTTGATGTAGTTGTGTGGGAAGATTATCCCCAAGTGTGGTATTCTGTCGGCTAAGGACCCACCTGGGGCATTTTCTTTAGCTCCTGGTGTTTTGGGCATGAATGTTATCATGTCGCTGCTACCGGGAGTTGTTTGTGGTGCATGGTTCCTCTTTTTTTAGTTTGCCTTTGGTGTCTCAGGCCCCAGGTCCTCTTTTGGATGCACTGCCACAATGTCACTCATCTGCCTTTCAGGGCTCAAGGGATTTCTCTGGCCAGGTCAGGGTTTGTGGTTCCCGAGCGATTCGTGTGCCAGGTGGGGTGATGAAATTGGTTGCCAGCACTTGTCCAGAGCAGTTCTTTGGTGAGGTGGCGTTGCTAGAGCCCCCTAAATGTGTGGGTTGCCAGCAGGGTTGTTGGTCTCTTCCTGTTTGTTGCCAGTGGTCCAAGGTACTGTTTGTTACTGTGGTCAATGTAGGTACCACAGAGGTCTTGTTGCATCCTCGGGTCCTTCTAGGCTCTTTGAGTCTTGCCCATGTAATTAGCTTACCTTTTGGGGTTGAGGAAGAGAGATTTACTACAGCAACTATGTCTTCGCAGGCAGCTGCCAATTCTGTACAGACAACAGGAGTCGCTGGATTTGTCGATGCTGTCAGAGCAGGAATAAAGTGAGGTTCAATCTTTGTTACAGAAGTATCAGGCTGTCTTTTCTGCCCCTGAGAGTGACTTGGGCTGCACAGATCTCATCTCTTATGATATTCCTTTATTGGATCAAGTCCCTGTCCGGCAGCGCTATTGTTGGGTTCCCCCTTCTGAATACGAGGTAGTGAAAGCCCATATTAATCAGTTGCTTGAGGCCCAGATCATACGTGAGAGCAGTAGCCCATACGTATCTCCAATCGTTCTGGTTAAGAAGGATGGGAGCTTGCGTATGTGTGTTGACTATCACCAGCTAAATAGTAAAACTAGAAAGGATGCTTTCCCTTTGCCTTGGATTGAAGAGAGTTTGGATGCTTTGTCTGGGGCTTGTTTGTTTTCTACCTTGGATTTGGCCAGTGGCTATAATCAGGTGCCGGTGACTGAAGGGGATAAACCCATAACAGCTTTTTGTACTCCTTTTGGCCTTTTCGAATGGAATCATATGCCCTTCAGGCTTTGTAATGCTCCAAGCACCTTCCAACGTCTCATGCAGAGGATGTTTGGTGACCAACAATGTCAGTCTTTACTTTGGTATCTTGATGATATTGTGGTATTTTCCTCTTCTGTTTCTCAGCATATTCAGCGCTTGGAGGTTGTTCTTGACCAACTCCAGAGGGAAGGGCTAAAGGTTAAATTAGAGAAGTTCTTTCAGCTGTAGGTTGGTTATTTGGGGCATGTTATTTTCAGAGCTGTGTTCTTTTTTGGGGTTTGCCAGCTAGTATCGGAGTATTGTGGAGGTTTTTGCCTAGTTAGCCGGCCCTCTCCATCGGTTGGTGGCAAAATTGGCTGGCACTAAGTCTAAAAAGGGGTTTGGTCCATCTGTGGGTGAGGCGTGGACACCTGAATGTGAGCATAGCTTTGAGGCCTTGAAGGCCAAATTGGTTTCCGCCCCAGTGTTGGCCTATGCAGATTTTTCACGTCCCTTTATTCTTGAGGTTGATGCTAGTTATAGCGGTCTAGGGGCTGTCCTTTCTCAGGGACAGAATGGTTGCCTTAGGCCAGTGGCCTATACCAGCCATGGCTTGCGCCCGACTGAGCGCAACATGACTGACTACAGTTCCATGAAATTAGAATTTCTGGATCTCAAGTGGGCCATGACAGAGAAATTTTGGGAGTATTTGTTGTGTCATCGGTGTGTTGTAACAATCCTTTGAGCTATCTTCAAACTGCAAAATTGGGGGCTATGGAGCACCGTTGGGCTGCTCAGTTGGCTTCTTTTAATTTTGAAATCAAGTATCGGTCAGGTCGAAGTAACCGGAATGCAGATGCCCTTTCTCAGCAGTATGTTTTGGGGTCTAGTTTGACAGAGCAGGGTTTGCCTGGTACCGCTGTTCCAGCTTCTTTGCAGCAGGTGTAGGGTTTGGACAGTAGAGTCACCCAGACCTTATTTTCAGTGTTCCTCAGTTTCTCTCCATCAGGTCTTTGCCAACTTCAGGTGGCAGATTCACTGTGGAGGGACATCTGGCATTTCTGGAGGGAACAAAGGCAACCCACTCCAGAAGAGAGACGTCAGCTTTCTCGACCAGTGTTGGCCCTGTTGCGCCAGTGGAATCGATTGGTGGAATGAGATGGGGTATTGTTCCGCAGAGTGTTCTTTCCTGAGGGAGGTGAGGAGAACTTGCAGCTTCTCCTACCCTCAGCCCTTAAGGGGGATATTTTGACCTCACTACACCAGGAGCATGGCCATCAGGGTGTAGAGCGGACTTCTGAACTGGTGAGGGAGCGCTGTTATTGGCCTGGAATTGCTTTAGATGTTAAACAGTGGTGTCACGAGTAGTATATATCCTACACCTTTTGTGAATGATTTATGACCCCTGATTTATGGCCTAGGTGACAGGTCAGTACAGGATGTCCTTATATGGGTGTGTTCTGAGGGCATGTCCGGGCATGACCTCCCCAGCACTTACAAACCCTGACACCCCACTGCCCAGGTATATATAGTTAACTTAAATCCTGTGACAGACCCTATACCGATACTATTTAGACACCATTCAGACACTATTTTGGAAGTAGCAATGGAGTCCTACATTCTCGGTAAGTGGTAAACTACAGATTTCTACCTAATGTTTTGGAAGAATTTCAGTGAAATAATCTTTTCTTACTCATTTAACAGGTCTTTTCTTGTCTAGGTACATCTGAGTTAGAAACCATCCGTGCCATTAGGAGTATTGAAGGTTTATCACAACTTTGTGAAGGTGTGGCTCTGCTCCTTATTATTTTGTGTCTTTTGATTTTTAATTGTTATTCATCAGATTATTTTTCAATTCTTCAGAAACTGTGGATGCTATGGGTTATTTAAATCCTCTTGGTAGGTTATCTGATACATTTTATAACTCATGGTGTTATAAATTACACACTATTGCACCACACAATCAAAATATATGTTCTCTGTAGTACGGTTGACACGTTTAGTTGAAGCAACAAATCTCTTAACACCGCCAGGGTTTGAAGTTGTTCCCGGCACCTCTGCTGCTGTTGAACCGTTGGACGCTGCGTACGCCAACAACGACCAAGCAGTCCTTCACGACTGAATCAAAGCACCCCAAGGGACGTCAGGGTGCCTGTTCCACAAGGAAAACGTTAGTTTTGGATCTTGTGGTGCTCAAACATCACGCTCAAGTAGTGGTTAACGTCTTAGATTGGACGATATCCACAAAACAAACGGTAATAAAAAAAATACAATTAAATAATATTTGTATTATTTATAGCATGATGTTTGTGTGTTAACGAGTGTTTCATTATTTGATCCGTTCATAGATTAGGACATTTTCGATCTGTCGGTGTATGAGGACTGTGATCCTGGTCTGTGTGCCGCTGGATGGTCTGATGAGTTAATTAAGACATGGAATGATAACAGCTTTACAGTAAAGGAAGACAACGCTGCTGCTGTTGTGCCGAATGATGTGTTAAATAATACTTTGATCGAACCTGGGGACTCTGTTACGGATGAAATAAAATCTAATCAAGATCACAAACACCACCACCAGGTGGGGGGGTTGTAATTGCTCTAATAACCCTGTTCAGTTTATAACGTTGATGAGACAGATGTCGCAGGAGATCGCTAAAATCTCTATTGAACAGCGTAGGCAGGCTGCTTTAAACCACAGGCGTGACAATATTATTCAGAAACAGGTTGAACGTATTGAAGCCTTGTGTAAAGAACAAACAGCTAATACAAATTTAGTTAAGGATATTCTTGGTTTGTGTAAGAAACAGGTTACGCACAGTAAAACGTTGTTAGAATTGTTGTATAAATTAAACAGACTTTTGCAGTTAAAAAAATCAACACGGATCCCTGTTGCAGGACCGTCTTTCTTGTAGATAAGTTATTATTATTATTTGTGTTGATAATTTACTGTAGTTTATTTTCAAGTGTGTTAAATAAATCAAATCATTAGCGCACATTCAAAAGTAATAGCATTATTTTAAAGCATTGATATTTAAAAACCAACAATTTGTGTATCGAAAAGCAAATAGGTCTAAACAGTCATGGCATCTAGAGATTTTGCGTGTGATGACCCAATATATGAAGCGTGAAAACAGTTTTCTCCAAGTGAAAAAATGCGTTGTCTTATTTCCGAGTGTGACATAGCTATTGACGAACTTAGTAATAACCAGCAAGACGTAGACAGCGATAACAGTAGTAACGCACATGGATTATTGCAAACTACACCGGACTAATGGTTAACAAACACAAGGCAAACATCTACAGCGCTTAGCCGGTTGTGTATGTGACCAATCAACAGATTTTGCATGTGATGACACAATATATGATGCTTGGGGGCAGTTGTCTCCAAGTGGAAAAACTGCGAAGTCTTATAGAAGAATATGACATGGCTATAGCAGACCTAGAAAATGATATTCAAAATAACAACACAAACACTGAACAAACAGGTAGCGGTGTGACGACACCTGGACATTCAGCATTTGACTCAACAGCTCCTAACTTTGGTTTATCTGACGGTAATATAGCAGAATTGGTGAGAAATGGTGGTGTTGTAGACGATTATACCATAGTGTCTAGGAATCGGTTTAACAGCGTTGTGCTTCACCGGATGCTGAATTTACATGTCGCGCTATCCATAGACATAGCTTCATACACGTCCTATATACACAATGTGTTTTCAGAAATTGTCATTCTCCAGGGTCTTGGCTGGTGATTGCGGCGTTATTGACATCACCCTAAGAGGTAGTAGTTTAACATCTGATGTAAACACGGTGTTGTCTTCAAGGGACAGTTACAGTGTAGACAGGTTTTCAGATGCTATTGAAAGGGTTATGCAGAGTAACAACGGTATTAAAACGGATGAGAGTTTGGTGCTGACTGTCTCGATAGTCGTGGGTAAAAATGGTGGCGTTTGTCGTAAGGTACGTCACCTAGCACACAATCAGGTGATCAAAAACAGACAATCTTTTCTGCCCAAAAAACATCTCAAACAATCTGTGTTTTGCAATCTGAATTGCTCTTTTTCTGAATCCTCATGTACCACATAACACATTAGAACCTATAGCCGAACAGATACAGATAAACATTGGCTACACACGTGACCATAGAGTAGGTTTTAATGATATTGGTCGTTTTGAATATAAGTATGGTATTAAAATAATTGTGTTCCACAAGAGTCATTCGGGTAAATTAGAGAAGTACAAAACCTAAGACAAATCACATACCAAGACTATTACTGTACCGCCATGACTGTCATTATTATTTGGTAAAAGATTTGAAAGCGTTCATGGGGGTGCCGTATGTTTGTGTGTTTTGTCATACGGGCTACACTAGCACCAGAGATCATAACTGTAAATATAGTTGTGATGTATGTCAAGATGCGATGTGTCACAAACACCCCAGGCATGTGAAATATTGTGAAGACTGTTCGCGTTACTGCAAGTCCGCCTATTATGAGCAGCATAAGAAACAGTCTACTACAGGGGTGATAACTAGATTGCATGAGGATGCTAAGTGTTACAAAAAATGTGGCCATCGTTATCACAAGTTTAATAAAACCAAAACCCCACAAGTGTGTCGGGTCATTGTGTTCATTGTGGTGAAGATTTAATATCGGACACCACACATGAATGTTACATACAGCCGATCAAAATAAAAGAATTCATTCAGTGCACAAAGCTAGACCGGTTTAATTATACGACATTATCATCATATTGTATGGCAGTATACAAAACACATTTTCTACCAAAAGACACGCTGGCGCTGACACACAACAACGCATACATTAACCAGCACAAGACTTTCTCTAATCTCTATTGAATGGCTTGAGTATGTTAAGCATGTAAGAGATGTTGATGTGCACCACGCTTTAACTCACGGGGAAATGAAGTTTGGCACATATTATGAAAAAGACGGCGTGCGAAAAGCTTTAGAATTTAACGGTTGCATGCATCATGGTCATGAATGTCGTTACAACCCGAACCAGAGCCATACCAAGGTGGAGACCAAGGTTTGATACCAAGGTGGAGACGCTTGTTCGAGCATATGGTCTAGAAGTTGAAGTGACGTGGGAATGTCAGTGGGCATCTGCTAAGAGGGATGATTTGGATGTTGTCACGTTCATTTCTAATTACACAGCTCCTGAAAGGCACTTTTTGGTGGTCGAACAAACGCATATAATTTGTATTAGAAAGCAAAGGAGGGTGAGAAAATTAGATATTTGGACTTCACCAGCTTGTATCTATTCTGCCAGGCCCGGAAGGAATACCCGGTAGGGCACCCCAAATATTTTTCAAAGACTTTTAACCTCTTGAGGATTATTATGGTCTAGTCAAGGCAACAGTATATCCGCCAAGAAAACACCTCCACCCTGTTTTACCATACCGTTGTAATGGAAAGTTAATGTTCCCACTGTGTCGCACATGTGCCGAGCACAAAAACATTTTTTGTAAAACAGTTGATTGAGCGTTCTGATGAGTTGATTTCAAATAAAATAGAAAACATATTATACATTTATGACTGCTGGCAACCCCTTTATGATGAAATGTTAAAGATAAGAAATATTATTTTTGTTCAAGGGATACCAATGTTGCTATGTAACGGCACACTTTTACCGCTTAACAGAAATAATTTGTTAATTGATGTTATGAAAGACGCCAGCAATAATGCCGAAGTGGAAAAGGTGTTTACACAGTATGTACATCACAGAAATTTAAGCGCCATTTACTTAATGCAAAATGTGTTTTTTCAAGTCTAGTAGGACAATTAGTTTGAACACTAACCATCTCATTATTTAAAAATCCTAGAGACAACAATCAGGTTTGTGTATTAGGTAGACAGATGTACCCCGGCAAAACAATTTGTTTCATGGAATGTTTTCAAAACGCTGCTAGGAAGCCGTTCGGGCACCTTTTAATTGATTATAAAGCAAAGACTCCTGAAAACTTTCTCTTATCTGCTTTCAAAAACACCTGTTGTTTACATTCCGAAAATACGCAGATAGATCAGTATGTCGGACAGACTATATAGAAACCTACCGCTTCTTAAACTTTTATTTAAAGCCAAACCAGCACAGATTTTATTTTACAAACGGCGTCTAATGAACTTAACTCTGTGTGAGGTTGCCCTTAATGTTCTTAAAGGCACTGTACCTCTCACATCAACGCAATATCAAGAGTTAAAGAAGAAGTCTGAAATAAAATTTATCGCAGATAAAAAGGTTGGTGTTTCACGGAAAAAGAAAATAATTAATCAGAAAGGCAGCTTTCTTTTACCATTTATAGCAAGCTTGATAGCGGAGAGATAAACTGAAAAAATAATTTTGTTACCTCAGCACCAGTTGGATAAGTTGGAGTGATAACAGTCGGGGCGCTGTCGGACAAATTGTAGAAAATGATTTGGACATGTCGATCAGAGAAATTTTGGCCAGGAGGGGTCTCGACCCCCACGAGAAGGCCAAACTTTATACATCCGTGTTACAGAGATATTTAACCACCGCTAAACATGGTGATATGGAGACCAATACTTTAACATTGTCATTGCCGCCTGCGGATACTGTTAATAAGGAAATAAATGTTGTTGATCAGACTGGTAACAAACATTCCATAACCGATGTTCTTAGAAATGTGTCTTCGCGAAGCAGGCAGAATGTTCAGTATGTTTTAGGATACAATGTCTAAATCAAAAGATGTGTCTTCTTGGAATGAATTAGGAGAATTTGTCTTAAATGGATGTACAATCCCAGGGTCACATTCTGGACTTTGTGAAAAGCATCACCGCCGCACACCGTGTTAGCGATGATCGTAGACCTCAGGGGTGGGGCGAGTTTCTAGAGGCTTTTGCTGTTTTAAACATCCCTCTTTCTACAATACCAAAGAAGTTTGTCAGACAAAAAATTAATTTGTTAAAAAAATAGTCTGCTGATTATGCTACTCCAGTGAAAGACACTTTGCAATCGCCTGTTAACAGTGTTGAACCCCTCAGATTTCTCTCCCCCGTTTTAGACAGAAGTGTTTGGTTAAACTTCTAATTGTTATATATTTTATTCGATGTGTGATTGTGTTGTTTACTTCATTGTTTTGAATATTTTTCACATTGCTTGAAAAACTGTCAATTGATGTTTCATTGTTACATGTATATTTGTAAATAAACGAACCAGAGCTGAAAATCTTTGAAAATCAGTGTTTTTACTCGTCAGCTTTACATTACACATCTCTCCTTTTTGAACATGTTGTATACAAATAAACAACCTCTTCTTACAAACACATGGATACAAATGTTTCACAAAGGCTGAAATCATAGTAATTTTTTGTTAAATTAAAACCATATTTTGGTTAACCATGTGGTACAGAAAAAACAGTGTTCACTGCATGTGGTTGATGTAAAATCTTGAACTTGTCTGGTAGAAAACCGCAAAGTCGTGCATGTTGTTTTAAGACAATCACTAATTTTAGGGAACTTGTCATAGGTAGGTGCATTTCCAAAACTGTCAAAAAAAAAACACCCATCAGTCTTCTCTTATGTAAATAGCAAGCCAGTGTTCGCCAGGAAGATCAGATGAGTGTGTATTAACAATTGCCGTCGCAGGTAATTTCCATATACCATTTGTTGGTAATTGGTCACATGCTAACACACCGAGAAAATGTGTGTTAACTGCCACTTTGTCCATTACAGCAGACAGCTCCAACGTATTCATTAGTAAAAATCCACTAAAACTTGTCTTTGGTTAGAGATTTCAATGATGCTGTCAAAAATGGCATACACAACCAAATTTACAGTATGCAGGAGTGGCTGTCTGAAACTATTAGATTAAATGCGTACAGAGTGTAGCCCTGTAGGAAATCCTGACTATCAATTGGCAAAGCCTGGTTTTTCAGATGTCTTCCAGATACATCCGCTAACTGGAAGAATTCGCACACGGCAGAACCAGTGTGGAAATCGGGTTGGTGTGGTTTGGCTGGAAAATGTTGGCCGTCTAAATGGACCGCAAGAAACTCCAAGTTGTAATGTTTAAACGCGAAAGGGTTTTTATTATAGGTGCCTGTGAATGCATCATTATCAACCATGGCTATTATCATAGACTTAAGTAGAGTCCCCAAGAACAAATTTTCTTGGTTAGAAACATTGTCAGTGGGGTATTTAGCCATTGTTGACAACAACGTCTGGGCATGACCTAACCTTTCAGCTGGTGACACAGATACTTTTTTGACAAATAATGATGCAGAGAGAATATTCACTTTGTATACTAACGCGTCATGTCGCCCTCTTTGCCAAACCGCGATTGTTCCTTGCAGGTTTTGTTTCATCCATGTGCCCAGATGAAAGAGGCCTGCAGAGAAGAGTTTCCAGGGTGTCCCGACCATAGTTGGCAAGACATTCCATCATGCTACGATATGGGTAGGTACTTGAACTCTGTGATACCAGCCTGACTCCTAGGGACACGTCGACCTGTGAAAATATTGTAGCTCCTGGATAGTTTCAGAATATGGTATTAACAGGTTTCCTACAGGTTGGGCTTTGTAGTGGAGTATGGACCGAATAACGGATGAAAAATTAAAATGAAAAAATGAAAAGTTTTGAATTAAAACTTTTCCAGTCTGAAGGGGACCTTTCGTCTGCGACCAAGGCACAAACCGCAGGGGTGCAAAGACCCTGCAGCCCCCACACACACACCTAATCTAACATCAAAAGACGGACCGGGACACATGGCCCCGACACCCTTCCTCCCTTCAGAGACATAAAGATAACAAATCCACTTTATGATGCTCTTAGAACAAGAGGACATCAAACAAGAGTGGGGAGCCATAAGTCGTATATGACAATAGCTCCTAAGTGTCTCAGTCCTAATCTCTAGCCCACTAAACAGACATCCCAGATGGCCAAACTGATTGAACTCGACGTGACCTCTCGTTAACCATCCGCACCAGACCAACGGCATGGACCAACAGCGACCCCGGCAAAACTACACCTTGCTCGGGGTCGCCTAAACAAATGACGGAAATGAAATCAAATTCTGATTAAATGTGTATAAACAAATGTATTAATGTCACTTTCTGTGCCCTCAGATGAATGCCCACCTTCTAATGAAATGATGTATATTGCTGTTGTCAACCATGAAAAGAAGTTCTGTTTCTGATTAGAAAAGTGAATTAAACACCAGAATTAATACTTCTAACGTATTATTGTAACTGGGATGTAAACACAACGTACCCAAGATGAAATCTTATGTAAATGTTTGATATTAATAATCCAGTACGCTCATTGTTATATGTTACTAAAATGTAAAAGGAATTTCAATACGTGAAATTCATATTCCGTTTCAGTGGACCGCTGATTCAAACTCCCCCTCCTCGATCTCTCTCTCTCGTGAGAGTCACGTGAGCCCGAGCTCGCATCCAATCGGAAAAGGACGCCTCCCATGAGGGCGTGACCGCGCTGGCTTTGAAAAACAGTTCAGCTTGGCACACAGATCAGTTCAAATCAAACAGAAAAAGGAGAAGGAGTTCAAACAGTTTGAGAAGTTCAAGAGGAAGACGGAGAGCGAAAAACGAAGAGAAGCGAGTTGGAAAAGAACGGAGGACAACAACAGTTCAAGGAAATCCGAGAAACTTCGAAACAACAAAGAGATCAGCAGAGAACATCGCTCCAAACTCCAAAACCTCTCCAAAGCGAGACGCTTTCTTCTCCACGCCGACGAAGAAACAAAGAAGAACCTTAAAGGGACTTCATCAAAGCTTACAAAAGACGTCTTGAATTAGCTAGAGTATGAAGCCTTACTAATACGTCGAGTGATTTGAATATATTCTTTTCTTTTAATTGTGTTTTGTTTTATTGCCCATTGAAGTGTGATCTCACGAGTGATCAAAGTAGGCGAAACTTATTCGTGGCCAGAATAAGATATCAACCTTTTTGATTAGTTGATAGCAGATATATTAACGTTATAAAGCTGACTTCTGAAGGCATTACTCCTGGAAAACCGAACAACGAGATGAGCTAACACTCTGAAAAAGCCACTCCACTCCGGTGAGAAACCAGTCACGTCTGCGACTCTCCAAAGAGGGGAAATCTCGATCGACGCCGCTCCGCCTGAAGCCGAGAGCTTCTAACTCAACCGGAAGGGAATCTCCTTCACAAGCGGGCCTGTCTCTCACTACGTGGAAACGACGAGAAACAACCCCAGAACACGGAGGTTAAACAGCAGGACGCGACGGCTCGGTGAAATGGCAAACGAGTAAGCTAGCAAATCTCACACTTTCACAAAAATCTTTTTTTAGCAAATCTTTTCACTTTCATCACAACTCCAGGAGCTGATGTCTAATTAAGTCCCTTTATAATTTGCCATTAATTAAACCTTAGTTAGCAACAATTTAGTCACAAGCCAGAAGTGCCTAGCTCACCTTAAGGTCAAATCGGTTTCCCCTGCGGTGAGGCCGTGAGATTACAAGGTTATGCTATGTTAATCAAATATCTTTCTTCTTGTTAATAAAACTTTCATTATTTGAAATCACAGTGTATGCAGTTTGTTCATTAATTTTCCTGAAAATCCTGACGTACTCACTTAGCTTGATTATTACCCATTCTCAAACTAATTGTTAACGTTTTAATTGCTTAAGCTAATTATTAACTTTAATTAATATCATTAAGTCAATATCAGAGATCATAAGAGTTTGGATCAACGCTATAAACACAAACTATAAATATAAATATATTCATATTTCACGGTGTATGACCAACATACGCTACATATCCATTTTATTATTTTTGGCGTCCACGCGAGGCCAGGAAAAAGGCTTTTTAATGTACAAACTGTAAAACACTGAAACAATCTCAGCTTGGGTTTATGAAATACTTTCCGCTGTTTGTGTTGCTGAATAACGATTGAGATTCAAAGCTTGATGTGGGCAATTTCGTGTTGTGTTTATTACTTTTGAAAAACTGTTCTGTGGTATATATCGTTGAGAAAATAAGCTTGGTTGCTTTTAAAGTGCGCAGCTCTGCGCCATTTTGCATGCATTAAATTGAGGCCTGGGCACGTCTAACTGCGCGAAACTCCGCTTTAAGACTTTGCCGTCGGATTCGACCTCCCGCCGCGAAATTCCGGCGAAGTGAGACCACCGAACCGAACACCTCCGTTCATTTTAAACTGGGTCGCTACCAGCGTTAATAACGAGATCGCGCGCTAGGCGATTGGGAGGTTATCAAAAGAATCAGCCGAAGATACGGCTTGTGTTATGAGAGGTCTGCTCTCATCAGCTCTTCCTGTTAAACTGAACGCAGTTTCAGGAAAGGAACGACCCCTTTGAAGGGGCGGAGCTAAAACTAAGGAGGGAAATTCAAAACGCCCCCAAAACAGAGGAAGTATAATTCCCTCTTGTGGTATAAGTGCGTAATTGCAGGGAAAAATACTTCATAACTAGCGTCTATTGAAGCGTGTCCTCCCGTGCTCCTCCTTGTGGTCAAGTGTGGTGCTACCCTTGACGTTTGATTCCCGTACACCCTCTAGTGGTTGGGAGGTTGTCCGCCGAGACAACATAAGTGTTTAGCAGCCCTCTGGTGTTTAAAAGTTGTCATTACAGATGAAATTCTTTTAAAGTACCTTAGTGTAAAATCTCTGTTCCCCTTTTAAATTTTAATTTTAATTTTTGATAAAGTATCTGAGTGTTTAAAATCTTTTTCCCATTTTAGATTTTAATCTGATAACGCCCTCTAGTGTTAAAACTTCCCGCTACAGTGGAAATTCCCATTTGTGTTATATTGTGTATGCTCGTGCCGTGTTTATTGGGATTCCCACCAGCGCCGACTGGTGTCCATTGCTGCTATTGCATTATAACTTGCTTGTCGCCCTCTGGTGTCCCAGTCTGGTATTACAATTTAAGTTCAACTTAAATACTGAAGCTTGCTGTTGCCATTCAGACTTACCTTCAGTACCCTCTAGTGGAGAAACTTGCTATCGCAATTGAAATTGTCGACCAGTTCACACTGATAAGACCTGGTACTACAGCTCTAGTGACTGTCTCTAAACTCTGCACATCTGAATAATTACAAGTAAAGGCTTGGAAGCATAGTAAGCTGATACAACTACAGCAGACAGTGTGCAGTAATTAGAGATTGACACTAACTCGATACCAGATCCCAAACGGAGTTAAAAGAGAGAGTCTTTTAATTTTGCTATTCTTAATAATTCTTTAATTTGGAAAATTCTTTTACTTTCATAATTCCTTAATTGGAAATTATATCTAGTAATAAATCTTACTTAATTTTAAAATTCTTTAATCCAAATTTTTAATAATTTCAATTATTGAAAAATTTTTTTTTTAGAATAGTGTTCTCTCCTCTTTTGCTCACTTGCATATAGCAACCTTCACTCCACCCTCTACTACTAACAGACCTCCCTTAGAGATTCACAAGTGAACTCCAACGCCACTCCGACTAGCAGTTACTCTTCGAGCACGTGGCACAGATGAAATTAGTTCAATTTAGTTAGGAAAGGGATTAACAGAATTAATCCGAACTAAATAGAAGTAAGTTACACCTCGCAGTTAAAACACAGCTAACATGGCAGAGGGAACTTTTTCCTCGGAAGTATATGTAGAAGGTTTGTGGGATGAGGCATTCTCTGTTCTGACCAGCATCACCAGTGATGTGATGCCTGGACTCGCAGAAACTGTGCAGAAAATCTCACAGGCCCATCGTGACCACATGGTGGCTAAGTGGGTAGAGAACCACTTAACCAACATCCTCAAGGGCAAGCCCCTAACTGAGGCATTAGGTCAAATAGCCCTCCTCGCTGTAGTACAGCTCAGGGCCAGTGAACGTGAGCTCGACGTATCACGGCGACAGTGAGCAAAGGTAGAGGCAGAGTTAAGTCAACTTCAAAGCGAAATAGCTGAAGGGAACACACTGCCCCAGGTCACTCCTGATGTGCCACCTAGTGCCGCTATAGTAAAACAGGACCAGCAGGAAGATAGTGAGGATCAGGAACCAGACTCAGGGACCGTAACCTTTAGAGCTGCTGCAGCACCTCCTCTGGTATCAACGAGTATTTCACCTTCCCCTGTGTCTCCTGTCAGCCGTCCCTTACAACGCCCTGCTAGACCCAGAGCACTGCAACCCAGTGTCTGGTCCCCTCAACCTTTACCCTCTCACGGTCCCTCATACAAGGACCTAGATAAAATCGCGCGTAATATAACCCGCTTTGATCCCAAACCCGACGGTTCTAATGATATCTTTTCCTACCTTAAAGATATTGACTTCTACCTCCAAAGGTTCCCCGGTATCACCATAGATGACAGACTATATGTGATCAAACTGACCTCCAACCGAGACGTCAGTAACTTCATTGAACGTCAGCCAGACTATGTAAAAGCGCGATATGATGTGCTGTGCCAAGCATTGGAGGAAGAATTCTCCAATCACCTGTCACAGACCGGACTGGCTGCTGCTTTGAACATAAAACAGCAACGCCAGGAATCCCCTCAGCAATATTATAACCGACTCAGACAGGCGTACTTCGGACCTAGAAATGACTCCGGAATGGAGGAAGAGTTAAATTTCAAATCACTATTTATCCAAAACCTCCATCCCCACACCAGTCATCAGTTGGAAGTCTCAGCTTGCCCTCGCACCCTGTCTAGCAGGCAGCTGCGTGATTTAGCACTCAGAGGTTTCCTAAAATCCCAACAAATTCCCAACAGGCGGTCCGAAACACCCCAAGTCTTTAATGTCGACTCCAGCTCCCCACATTTAGAGTTGGAAGGTGCCACCCAGGCCGATCCACCAAGATCCGCCCTGGACCCTTCCTCCACTCCGTGGACTAGTGAGGGCCCGAAACCTCATCCGCCCTCACACCAATACAAGCGCTACCCTCCTCGCAGGCCAGACAGAAATCACGACAAAGATTTCTGGAACCCTCGGGACAGGGCTGGGTATGGTCGTGACTATTACCCTGCAGAAAACCGCGGTGCGGGCCGTGGAAAACCATCACATCCCCATAAGGGATATGAGCGAACAGCTCAGAACCAGCTTTCTGATTCTAATAGAGAAAAGAAAGAAAATCACGCTAAAGACAAGGAATTCAGCTCTAAGGAGTTAGAGGACATCCACCGAATGCTTGCAATGATTTGCAAAGAGAAAAAGAAAAAACCTGACGTTCTTTCTATCACCTCTGTGCGGTCTAGCCCAAAGCCATCCTCTAACACCCCAGAAATGTTAGAGAGTTATGTAGGAGAAGTGACAAGCGAAGCTCCGTCTTCGAGCGCACCGTGCAATCTCCTCGTGACCCAAACAAACACTGAAGACCCAGTGATACAGGGGGGTGACTTGCAAACACCCTCCAGTGCTGTTTTAGTTGTTCAGTTAGATGGTAAAGAAGGTTTAACGCCAAATGACCCTTCAGTCATTGAAGGTGACACGCCCGTCCGACAATTCATGGGACACTTAACTGAGAAAGGAGTTGCACGCAAATTCTATTTGTCCACCATTGTGGAGAGAAGGCTAGTACATGAGGCCCTGTTGGACACTGCATCAGACGTCACGCTCATGTCTTCCGCCTTGTTCCACCAGGTTCGAGCCATTGCGCGGTGTGAAAATCGCGAGATACAGCTCCAAAACTGTTCTCTTAAAATTCAGCCGTATTCACATGCAGGCCTCACTATCCAATCTATGGCACTAATACACTTAGCCATCGGACCAATGACTTTAGTGCACCCAGTTCATGCGTCTCCTCTCGAAACAATTCCCTATCTCATCGGCAAAGATCTCCTTAATCGCTTTGAACCACTGATTGACTTCAAAAGGTCAAAGATCTGGGCACAAGTGCGTGAGCCTTTACCCATCTGCACCCCACACCACTGGGAAGCTCAGTGTTGCCGTCTCGAAGTCCGGCCTGAATCAATAGGAGATCCACCAAGTCAGATCCCTCACTTTGAGGAAGAGGAAACTGAGCCCATGGCGGCCACACCAGAGACTGCAGTCTCTTCCTGGCCCCCTAGTGCCATGTTAGAACAACGGAACACATTCCTGTGCACATTCACTAAACCGTCCACAACAGACGCTCCCGGCCTTCCCATCGTGAATGGTCTCACAATGCAGGACTATCATGTGGACAATGCAGTTCTGGCTCTGTGGACTGACAAGTCCGCCATAAGCCAAACCCTCTTTAACACTCTGCGCCTCACTCAACCAAATATTCCTTTGGTGAGCAGTCCTTGTCGCTTTCCTCTTAACCCGACATCAAAAGTAATGTCACCCATTGATGGAATTTGCGCTTTAACTATCCAGTGGAACAAAAGGGTAATCACCCATTATTTCTTGGTCGTCCCTAACTTGCCGCACGATGCTTATATTGGAAGTGACTTCTTGGTGCGCCTCGATGTCCACGTAGACACCCTCAATAGTGTGCTGTGGTCTTTGACTGATGTTTCAACGGAAACCTGGTCCTCAGATCTCAACAACCTAGGCTCAGGACAAACTATTCCCGAGGTATGTCAGGTCACTAACCAAGGTTCACTTGTGGTACCTGCGAACACCGCAAATGTACCCATTCGCTTAGTCATGCGACCTGGCCAACACTTAAGCCACGCGCGTGCACTTTTCCAACCGTCACCTCAGTTCTTCGAACTAGGCCTCACCCTCGAAGCCACACCTTTGGTGGAAACACGAGCAAGATCCACCTATCTATTCGTACGAAACGAAACCACTCAACCCTTGACAATCCCTCACTCATCTCCTCTGGGTTGGTTAGTCAGTACGAAATTCCATGACTTCGAGTTGCGAATCCCGATCATAGGACCAATGCCTGAACACCTGCTTCTTGATCATCCAGAATCAAAGGTGTTCTACACTCATCCGACACGAGCTGTTGCTCTCTTCTCAGCTCTGGACATGAGTAAAGACGCCATTTGCAGGATAGATCTCGCTGACGACAATCAAATAACGGTCATGGTTCTTTCCTTAGATTCATCCCCGGAATCCTCCCAGGAACCACCTCCTCCTCCCGAAGCGGGAGCAAACACTTCAAATTCACGTACTTCAAAAGAACTATCTGACTCCGAATTCCGTATCCAAGTCGAACAAGTTCTAAAGGAGGCCGATGCCCTCCAAAGCAAGGAAGAACGTGAGAAACTCTGTGAAGTGCTTCTTAAATATCAAAAATCTTTTTCCAAAGATTCAACGGACTGTGGTCTCACTGACATTCATTAAGTGCGCATTCCCACTCGTCCAGGAGCACCACCCACGTTTGTCCGCCAATACAAAATTCCGTTGGCATCCTATGAACCGGTACAAGAAATCATTGATGACTTGCTGGAAAAGGGCATAATTCGACCCTGCAACAGCACATATTCGGCACCATTATGGCCCGTCATAAAACCAAATGGTAAATGGCGCTTAACCATCGACTATCGGAAACTAAATCAACAGGTTCCCTTGTCTCGATGGCCGATGACACAATTGGAGCAAGAACTTCCCTCGGTCCGAAACGCTAAATACTTTTCCACCATCGATGTAGCCTCTGGCTTTTGGACCATCCCGGTGCAAGCAGAAGACCAACACAAGCTCGCTTTCACTTTCACAAACCGACAGTACACATTCACTCGGTGCCCTTTTGGATATGCCAACTCACCCGCGGAGTTCAACATTTTCTTAAACAAAGCATGCCCTGATGCCTGCAAGCGAGGCACCCTTATATATGTGGACGACCTACTCATGCGTAACCACTCCCTACAGGCACACATTGACGAGATTGATTGTGTTCTTGACCAGCTTACAACAGCAGGTGCGAAAATATCACTCTCCAAATGTCAGTGGTGCAGAACAAAAGTGAATTACGTCGGTCTGCTCGTAAGCACTGATGGTGTTGAACCACAAGTGAGTCGAGTGCAAGGGGTAACAAACCTCGCAGCACCCACCAATCTTAAGGAACTCCGCAGTTTCTTAGGAGTATGCAACTACTCACGACAATTCATAGAAAACTATGCGGACCTAGCTCATCCACTTTATGACCTCCTGAAAAAGGATACTCCGTTCACCTGGGGCGAAGCCCAGGAACACACCATGCAGGCACTGAAATCGAAACTGCACGGCTCCATGCCTTGCCTATCCTGACAGTAGCAAAGAATTCTACCTAGAAGTAGAGTTCTCGGACCACTGTCTCAGCTCCGGTCTGTATCAATTACACGACAGAGACAAACGTGTCATAGCCTATGCTAGTAAAACTATGCTGGCTGCCGAAAACATATACAGTGACTGCGAAAAAGCACCACTAGCAACAGTTTGGGCAGTCAAACATTTCTCCAACTACCTAGGTGGTCAGAAGATGATTGTTGAAACTCATCATCAGCCAGTCACTTTCCTAAACAGCCAACGAATTCGAGAGAGTGTAGTAACTAACGCTCGAGTAGCATCCTGGCTAATGGCTCTCCAAAGCTTTGACTTAGAGGTACGTTACGCGCAAAACTACAAGAGCCCCCTAGGCACAGGCCTTGCTTCCTGCAGGCAATGCGAAGGAAACATTCCTTCCCAAGTGCCACAAACTCCAGAAACCCTCTTACCTACCGTGGCTAACCTTCACTATTTCCATCCTAACACATGCAAAGACCTTGTCACTGCGTATGTAGATGGTTGTTCGTTCTGCCGAGAACACACCCTGATGGCAGGGGTGAATATTATCGGAATAAACGGATGGCCTCACGAACCCCTAAGATTCAAATTGGGTGCTCAGTCCTCCCAATATGCTGAAATAGCAGGAATTCTCATCACAATCCAGTCTGCGGTCCAGAAAAGCGTAAAAACGTGATCTGCACAGACTCCAACTACGCATGCCTAGTCCTAGCTGTCACACGGTCTCGACTTGTAATGAAGGCGTCGCCTGACAATGCTAAACCTACCACTGTCTCTATTAACCCTGCTTTTTCGGACGCTGACTTAGTTACTCTCCAAGCTCGAGACCCATCCATTTCTAAAATGCTTAGCCATGTCTCTGACCCATCTACATATCCTATCACAGCACAAGATCTTGACACCATACCAGGCCTTAAAGACCTATACGGCGCTAGAGCGTCCCTCCAAGTCGTCAAAGGCTTGCTAGTTCATGCCACTGACTCGCACACTTCACCTACGTTCGTGGTTCCTCAGTGCCACAGGGGGGTGATGCTGATGCACGCCCATGACTCCCCATCTGTGGGACACAAAGGGGTCAAAGCAACACACCATACGCTCAGGCAGGTGGCATATTGGCCCCACATGGTAAAAGATGTGGCTGACTACATTAAAGGCTGTCTGGTATGTTGCCAATTTCAACCCTCAAATCCTCTTCATAGAGCCCCCTTGCAAAAGAAAGGATTATCTTCCCTTGGTCAAACCTCCAGATAGACTGGGTTGGACCACTCACTCGAACAGTAAGAGGTAACAAGTACTTCCTCACAGTCACGTGTGCATTCACTAAATGGGTAGAATGCCTCCCCGCATCGAATGACACAGCGCTAACCACTGCATACTTACTGATGAACCATGTCTTCTCACGGTTTGGCCTACCCAGCCGTGTCGACTCTGACAGAGGGACACATTTCACAGCTGAGATCATGCAGCAGCTCTGGCAACTCTTAGGAGTAAAAGCCAGCCTTCACATTAGCTACCATCCTCAAAGCTCAGGTCAGGTAGAGCGAGCCAACCGAACTGTTGTTAGCATACTAAAAAAGTACGTAGCAGCAAACCAACAAGACTGGGATGTCAAGCTGCCCCTTGTACTGATGGCCATACGGGCGACCCCACACGATGCGGTCGGGGTCTCACCCTTTGAGTTGATGACAGGGAGACAAATGACTCTGCCTCTACATCTGTTATATCAGCCAGGTGAAGCTAGCATAGCCGTAGCCTACGCCACTCATCAGTATATGGAGGATCTACAGAAACACCTCAAAGCCACTTTTGCCTTTGCCCAGCAGAAACTGGAAAAAAGTGCAGAAGGTCGCAAAGCGTACTATGATCACAAAGCATCCCACGACGAACTCCAAATAGGGGACAAGGTATGGTACTACATCTTTGTCCAACCTGTTGGAAGGTCGCGAAAAACAGGGGGGAATTTAGCCCACAAATTCCTACCCCGATGGTCCGGTCCCTATAAGATAACAGAAACTGTCCCCCGTTGTTTACAGGATCAAAATAAACAAAGCTCGGGGCAGTACTGAACTCAAATGGGTCCACCGCAACCAAATCCGACCACACACAACCCCCATGGGACTTGTAGGGGATACTAACGCTTGTGTTAGATCATAAACGACAGAACCAAAGCCAGGAAAGGTGTTGGTTAAACAACTACAACCTTCTACTCACACCTTAGTTCTCCTATCCCTTTTCCCTTTTTCTCTCACTCTTTAGCAGGCAACGAGCTTCTAACCAGACTGAGGACACTCAGGGTGCAAGACCCTAGTCCCTCATCGTCAATTATTGTAGAGTGTTTACCCTAGGAAACTTATCAAAAGGGGGGTATCGTGAAAATTTTTATAATTTGTCTAAACGACTCGCCGTAAATACCCTAAATCTAACCATGAGCATCTCTTGCGGTAGGATGGCCCCGCTGCTCATTCTCCTGATTGTCGGCTCCCTAGGAACCGCCGTGCTCCCTGAAGTGATTGAACCAGGTCCTGACTCAGGAATAATACTGAAAGACCAGCCGGGACTGCTAATCACTAATTGCCACCTCCATACCCAGAGAGTATTTGTACGGTTGAATCCCGCCGAAGCGTGTAGCAAAAACCTACCGATAACCACTCTGCAGACTGGCCGGAACGGAGTTAGATGGACTGAGGAAGCTATCAGCCATGCTGAAGCCGACGTAACTCACATGCTCCGCCAGCTACAAAAGTTCACCGTAACGCAATCAGAACTAAATGGTTTTAACAAACGACCTAAACGCTTCATAGGCGGATTGCTAATGGCAACTGCAACTGTGGGATCACTACTGAGTCTCGGAACGTCCGCCGTCAATGTAGCCACTGTTAAACGTCAAGTAGGGGAACTGCAAGCTGAAATTCCGAACATTAAAACCCAATTAGACAAACAGCAGCAGCACATGCAAACAATTGGGCAAACCCTACGTGGCACCGTTGTAGTGTTCAACGCTCACAGTGTCGCTTTGAACAAAACGCTCCAGACGGTTAACTCTATGCTTTCAGTAGTGCAACTTGACCTTGCCCACATCCAGCTTCCTAATAACATAGGAATATGTTATTGTCTGATATGCTACAAGAAATCAGCTCCTCTGTAGATAGCCTAGCCATGGGGAGAATTCCTCCCTACCTGGTGCCCCTGTCCTTAGTACAGGAGATTTTGTCTACAGCAACTCGAGAAGTAGTTACTGATCTCCAGGCCCACCTAGCCTATACCTTAGGTAGCGCCATCCCAATTTATGTTAATCCTCAAGACCGAGAATTAGCATTCATCATTAACCTTCCCATAATGGCGCCTGAAAACATCTACCGTTTGAAAGATGTTGTCAACGTTGGCTTCTGGCAAGATTCTGCCTAAGTTTGTGTAAAGACAACATCTCTTGTAGCATACCAAGACGATAAACCTGACCTATATCTGGTACCCAATTTGCTTATGTGCACACTCACTAAAGACATTCACTACTTGTGCCCTAGCAAACCTTTCATTCGTGACAGCGCAAATGGGATCTGTGGCCTCAAGCCCATAATGAGTAATACTCAATGCCCGGTAGTCGTCACACCCCGACGTTTGGTAACTAGTACTCAAGCTGAAATTGTTGGAAACCGTTGGTTGGTTAACACCCCCTTTAGAGAGGCCCTACTAACCTATGATCAACATGACACCTCAGAAAGGGTACTCCTTCCTAGCCAAACCTTCTGGGTAGACGTCCCGGTAAACGCAATCCTACATGTAGGAGACCTGGCCCTGTATCACCTAAACCCTGACCAATATGAGAGCGACGTAGAAATCTCAGAGTTCTTCTCCAAACACACCATCGAGCTAGATACTAAAACACTAACTCGCCTAGAATATGAGGGAACCCAAGTCATTGATCTAACCCCCATAGATAACACTCTTAGAGAGCTGTCGTCTCAACCCCTATGGCCAGTTCAGCCTGTCACCTATGCATGGTCCACTCCGGACACCTTACTAGTTACCTTGGTAGGATTAGGATATCTTTTGACCTTTGGTATAGCTTGGTTCTATTTCAAACGCACTCGAGCCCTCCAGAGCAGGTTAGAAACTTGGTCTAATAAAATGGTCAAATTCGTTAGACAAAAGAGCCCAGAGAGGTGAACCCCCAAGTTTTAGATATGAAGCCGAAGGCCATGTCGAAGAATCAGCTCTCGAGGTTGCGTTTGAACAAGACCTACCCCTAAATAATTAGAATCCCTTCAGCATGCAAACATCAGCTCTGTACGTCAGCTCTGGAAATGTGTTTGAATATGCTTGCTGATCTCACCTTCCTCCACAGCAAAAGTTCTTTTCAGCTCCATGCTCCCTGCCGGACCATAAAACTGAAAAGAAAGGGGGGGAATGTAGTGGAGTATAGACCGGATAATGAGATGAAAAGTCAAATGAAGAAATGAAAAGTTTTGAATTAAAACTTTTTCATTCTGACCAGGACCTTCTGTCTGCGACCGAATTAACATTCCACAAACCGCGGGGGGGGCAAAGACCCTGCAGCCCCCCACACACACGCACGCACATAAGATCTAACATCAAAGACTGGAGCGGGACACTTTCCAGCGACACTTGGCCCCCGGCCCCCTTCCTCTCTTCAGGAACTAAAGATAAGTTTATAATGCTTTCAAGAAACAGGAACCTCGAACAAAAGGGGGGAGTTTATGACAATGGCACCTAAATGTCTCGTCCTTATCTCGAGCCCACTAAACAGACAGCCCCAGATGGTCAAACTGATTGAACTCGGGGTGACCTCCCGTTAACTCATCCGCACCGGACGAACAACATGGATCAACAGCGACCCCAAATGGACACTGGCGAAACTACGGCTCGCTCGAGTTCGCCTAAACAATAACAAAAATAGATACAAATTCTGATTAATTTGCATAAACAATATGTACGAGTGTCATCCTATTGTCTTCAGATGGACATCTATCAACCAATGAAGTGATGTGTATTACTGTTGTCAATCATGAAAGAAATTTCTGTCTGATTAGAAAAACGAATTAATACCTTCTAAAAACAATATCGTATATGGGACGTAAACACAACGTACCCAAGATGAAATCTTATGTAAATGTTTGATATTAATAATCCAGGACGCTCATTGTTGTATATTACTAACATGTATAAGAAATTTCAATACGCGAAATTTCTATCCCTTCTGTGTGAATCTCTGATTCAAACTCCCCCTCTTCTCTCTTTCGGGAGAGTCACGTGAGCCTCGGACTCGACCCAATCGAAGAAGGGACACCTCCCAATAGGGCGTGACCGCGCTGGCTTTGAAAAGAAGAAGTTCAGCTAGGCACATCAGTTCAGAAAAAGAGAGTGTGCAGTTCAGAGAGCAGTTCGCCAGTGCAGTGCAGCTCAGCAGTTCAGCGGTTCAGCTCAGAAGATCGGAAGCTCAACTCAGCTCAACTCGCTCTTTTTCTCTGACTCTTAACTTCGTTTCCGCTCTGAACGCCTGCACGCGTTCTTTGTTTCATCTCTTCAAGCTCCAACCTCTCCAAGCAAGACGCTTTCTCCTCTTCACGCCAACGAACGAAGACTTTTGAAGAAACCTCACTAAGCTCCCAGGAGACGTCTTGAGTTAGCTAGTGTGAGAAAGTCTACGAGTACGTCGAATGATTTGAATACTTTTTCTTTTGTGTTTTGTTTTATCGCCCATCGAAGTGTGATCTCACGAGTGATCAAAGTAGGTGAAACTTATTCGTGGCCAGAATAAGATATCACCCTTTTTGATTAGTTGATAGCGGATATATTAGCGTTATAAGCTGACTAAGGGCACTCCTTCTGGAGAACCGAACAGCGAGGCGACTACTCTGAAGAAGTCACTCCACTCCGGGGAAAAACCAGCCACGCCTGCAATTCTCCAAAAAGGGGAACTCTCGATCGACGCCGCCCCGCCTGAGGCCGAGAGTGCCTGACTCAACCGGGAGGGAATCTCCTTCACAAGCGGGCCTGTCTTTCACGACGCGGGAACGACGAGAAACAGCCCCAGAGCACGGAGGTTAAAACAGCAGGACGCGACGGCTCGTTGAAACGGCAAACGAGTAAGCCAGCTAAACTCTCACATTCTCCAGAAGCTGATGTCTAATTAAGTCCCTTTATAAATTTATACGTAATCTAACCTCAATTAGCAACATTTAATTCACAAGTCACAGTGCCTAGCTTATCTTTAAAGTCGAATCGGTTTCCCCTGCGTTGTAATCTCACGGCATCAAGATTATGCCATGTTAAATATCTTTTTTTATTAATAAAACTGTCATTTGAAATCACAGTGTATACAGTTTGTTCATTAAAATCTCTGAAAATCCTGAAGAACTCACTTAGCTCAGCTATTATTCATTCTCAAACTAATTAGTAACGTTTTAATTGTTTAAGCCAATTATAAACTTTAATTGCTATCATTAGTCAAATAATCAGTAATTATAAGAGTTTGAATAAGGTCAACGCTATAAACACAATATATATTCACATAGGTATCACGGTGTATGATTAAAAACTAATATATACTACAGTTTCTTCATTATACCAGGGAGCGGGTTTTTTCTGTTGTAGCTTTTTACGCTTAAGCGGTGCTACACTATCTAAAGTTGATCGAAGAGTGTTATCCAAGTAGTCCGTTATCTAAGTAGTCCGTTAGTCTGTCGACAGGGTGTGGCGCGTACTCTGTACGACATCCGGGTCATTTGTTTTAACTACACTAGTATCACACCCGGTTTAAAACCCAAGATGATGGCTAGTTTACCATTAAGTATCAAACCGATATCAGATAACGTCTTAATAAATAACCTGTGACTCATTTGGTAATAAACAAGACGTATTGAATGGTCTGCTAGATGGATATTAGCTCACTACCTGTAGCAAAATGTGTGATTGTTTTTTGATACTACATTTTGAAAATGTTTGTTATAAAACTCTTTACCCCTGTCAGTCTAACTTGAGGAACTCTGCCTTCTTCTAATGTTCGCAAATGCCTTTGAGACTTCTATACCTGACTTATTTAACAGTTGAGCCCACGCATATTTGCTGAACACGTCAATACATGTCAACATATATTTATATCCGTCATTTTTCCTAGAATACACACTCATATCAACAAGATCAGCTTGGAATTGAGTGCTAATGCCATATTCTATAACCCGGTTTCTTTTGTAAGTATGTCGTATGGGTTTGTGGAGTGTGTATGCATCCTCTCCTGCTAACCAGTCCGAAACCTGTTGATCAGACAGGCAATCCTCTATTCTCTAAAACACCACATTTCAAACGATTATTACTGCCCAATGAACCAGAATTAGACGGCGTGTAATATACCATTCTCATAAGACTTGATGTGTCGATAGATGACATTATTTTCAACAATGACCCCAGATTTGTTTGCTTGACTGTTTTATTCGCAATGCATCGATGAAATCTAAAAAGTTTGCACACCTACATTTTTCTCAACTAGAAATTCAAATGTCTATGTACATAGACAAAGCACATAACCAATTTGTACCACATTTTCACCCTTAGGCATGAGACAGTAATTCAGTAATAGTCACAAGGGTTGATTCGTCAGAATCTATACATAACTGCGTCAAATGACGCCCATCATGTGATGTTGATATAACAATCAAGAATCAAACGAATACATTTTGTAAAATATTTAACATTGACATCACGCACGCTATTGTGTAAAATCATCCACATTGTCAATACGTTTATACAACAAACGTGTCAATTCGCAGTTCACATGGTTTCAGCACATGCTTTGACTCTGGTGTCCGCAAACTATCCCCATTTTCACCTAAACAGCTCTGCAAGTCTTTGAATCACCTTCCCAACAGTCAACGGCGTCACTGAAACTGTTCAGACATTTGATCAATCAGGCTTTCTCTTAGTTCCTGCAGCTTTTCCACAATGTACAGCTCGCATTGTAATTCACAGACAACTGTTTCAACACATCCTTGAATTTTTAGAAGGGGTAGTTCTATTCCAAAACACTTTAGAAGCCCGGCTATGGCATGTTTTAAGGTGGGTGTGAACAATGTCTTTGTTATATCTTTATAGTATTTTTCTAAAAAGATGATATCAGGCTCAAACAGACACAAATGTCGAAGTTGACTAGGGTGATCCACTTCACAACCAAGACACGTTTCCTTCAGCTTGTTGTTTATGATGTGTTGTAGGATTACACCGACAGTGGACATTATCAGTTTTAGCGCCGTAGAGCTTACTTGCCCATCAATTGGAGCAGATATAGCATTGTCTTCAGGAGCTTCAGCGATTGTCAGTCGTCTAGTCAGTCGTTTCCAAACAATCCACTGGGTCTTGACGAAAAACATTCGGCTACGTCATGTCCACACAACCAAGATCACCACCATATTGACCCAAACTGTTGTCTGATTCCGCGTCGGCGACCGCCATCGATTCACCATAGCTGTAGTTTACAAACCCGCGACCAGTGTCGATCAGCGTATATTCAATGTCCGACACTCGATAATTTTCACACCACAGACCCATGGGTGTCGGGATGGTCTGCTGGAAGAATATCCTGAAACATGATGGCTTGCGCCACAATCATACGATCGATGAGCAGGCAGAATCTGGACCTTTTGTTTGCTAAATACTTCAAGTTGAGGTACTCATTAGGAACTCGAGATAGACCTGGAATATCCGAAAGTGATGAAGTGAATCCAGGACAAGTGGGGTCCTGTTTGCAAACAGGACCCCTGGCACTGAGGTCCCCAGGCTGTTACTAACTGAGTTGCCCAGTCAATGCAAGGCTTATGACACTGCAGCCAGGGAAACCCCAGTACCAGCTGTAAATGAGGGGCACGGATTAAGAAAAGTGATCAGTTCAGTGTGTTGGCCAATTTGCAAAGAGAGTGGTCGTGTCTGTTGTGAAATGACCCCTGGCTAAAGAAACCGCCCATCAATTGTTGAAATTGGTAGAGGATATGCTAGAGAAACCAGTGACAATTTTAAGGCTGTAGCTAAGCCAGCTGCCCCAGAATCTATAAATGCTCCAAGGTGTTTCTCATGGTTCTGTCACCAGGACACTGTCGCATTAAGAAACACCCCAGAGGTAACAGAAGGATTTTGGCCCATCACAGATCTCCTCTCTCCTCAGACTCTCCAGAGAGGTAGGGAGATCTCTTGGTGCTAACTCATCTTTGAGTTGGTCACTCAGCCCCTGCAAAAAGGCTGCTGTTAGTGCTGATGTGTTCCAGCCACTTTCAGCAGCAAGAGTATGGAACTCAATAGCATAATCGGCCACAGATCTCTTTCCCTGACTTAAGCGTAGGAGACGGGGACCAGCTTCACCCCCATAGACAGGGTGATCAAAAACGTTACGCATAGTTGTGAACTCCTTTATGGAGGCACACACAGTAGGACAGTTCTCCCATATGGGAGTGGCCAAGCAAGAGCTCGGTCTGTTAGCAGTGAAATGATAAATGCCACCTTAGACTTCTGTGGGGAAGTGAGGATTGCTGCTCAAAGGCAAGAAAACACTGAAGCAGAAAACCTCTGCAGCAGCCTGGATCCCCATTATATCTTTCCAGTGGTGAGGGGTGGGGCTCTCCCAGTGAAATGGGTGTTGAGTTTGGGGCTGGAGGGGGGCAGGTGCAGCCCTTGTGGCCACAGATTGTTCAGCCTGAAAGACTGCAGTAACACCCTGCAGCTGAGAGTTTGTTGAAGGGTCTGTTCATGTCTATCAATGGCAGCACCCTGACTCAAAGCAGTTTTGAGCTGCTCTATGTCTGGTGACTCTGCTGAGTCCATGGTAATGGCTCAGTCTTGCTATAATGTGGCAGCTCACCCAGGGGTGTATTGGAACAGGGCAAGCCACCAACAGAGCACTAGAGAAAATCGGCCTCAAGTGCAGAGACACAAAAACAACCCCTCTGGATGTTGAGTGTCAGGGGAAAAAACACAAGAGGAAAACCTAAGATATCAGGGGAAAACTGATCAGCTCAAAATTGAGCAAAAGAAAAAGGCAAGAGAGTTTCCCAAAACAAAAAGGGTGGGACAAGACAAAACAAATTAAAGATAGAACACAACTTATTTTATTTCTAATTATTTATTTATACCAAAAATGGTAAAGAAAAGAAAATATTGAATCCCAAGAGAAACCAGAGAAACCCTCAGGAAAAACTCAGAGAGACAGCTCTGGTGGAGAAAATAGAGAGACCCAGGAGAAAACTCAAGATCCTTTACCAAATTACCGGCCAGGCTTGCACAGCACTCTGAAAAGAGAAACCCAAGACTGAGCACTGAGGTGTGTGTTGGCTTCCCTTAAGTAGGAGTAGCCCAGGTGGAACTAATTGCCTCAAATTAAGAGTGTCTCTGTCTCCCTCTAGTGACTGGGGGTGGCTTAGCAGGCAGCCTTGCCCCAGCCCCAGGCAGACCTCTTACATGTGTAGGTGGTTATAGATGCTTGCTTGCATATAAGATAGTTTTTTTTAATGTAAAGTGTGATTATGCAGCTCAGCAACAATATCTAAACAATTTATAGTATTTTAAACCATTGCTATTGTTGTGAAAAATCATTTTATTACTTTGTGTTAGTGGACAAATATCCTTAAATGATTAGTTAAAATTAAGCATTTATAATTGTGTGAAATCTTGTATCTTATATGTACTCATATGAATGATTAACCAGTATCTAGACATGCATTTAAACAAGTTTAGAATCTGCACACTAACTGGCATGTTGACTCAGTATTAGCACCTTTCTAAATTCTTAGACCTCTAACATTGAACAGATCTGCACTTAGGCTCACATAAATTACAACTGTTAGCCAAAAGGGGGAGTTGAACTTTAGGGCATCTCAGTGACCTTAAGTCCATTAGTGACTCCTCTGAATCTTGGTGACAGAAAAGGAGTGTGGGAAACAAAACCTACAGTGTCAGAAGGGCATGATGAGTGTTTTGGGGTAACAGGTGCATGGGAAACCTGCACGCGAGAAACATGAGTACTAACATGTCTTATTATGCATATTAATATATGTTAATCAGCCAGAAACGCCTCACCACCAGGGTATACGTCATTTGGGGTATAAAACTGGAGTCAGATGGGGGGCGAGGTCAGAACTCTGCGTGGAAGGGCACTAGGCTGTGTTTTTTCATGTATTAGTTCTCCTGGATCCAGTATTGTAAATAATACTTTGATTTGCTTTGAACTTCACTCGACTGGTTTTTGCAAAGCTCCCGGAACGAGCACGTGTGTGGGGTGTATTTTGGACCTTTTGGATATGTTTAAATTTTAATTACTTTGAGAACGGTCCAAAATAACATTTTTAATCTTCACTATGTAGTTGATAGGGTGTTACTCAGCGCTTGCTATGGAATCTGTATGTGTTTCGTGTATTTGCTAGGATGTGTGGGGCAGTTATCTCAGGTGTTTGTTATGTGTTTCTTGGCGTTGGCTGTGGTGTCTAGGTGTAGTGCTTAGCAGTTCATATATTATTCTAGGTGGTTGTTAGGGTGTTGGTATGTGGTTGCTGTGGTTTGGCATCATCTCTAATTTACACTAGTTTAAGTCCCTTATCTGTGAATATTTTGTTACAAATGTCTTTTCTGTTCTCCTCTGATTGCAGGACATCGCTGACAAGAACTGGCAGGTTGCACTCTGCCCAGTGACCACTGATGTAAGTGTGAAGACAGGCCACACTTTTGGTATGTGGTGATTGTGACTTCCAGAACTGTGTCCAACAGGATTCTTACTGTTTGCAGTTTCTGAGGCTTTTCCTGGAGAGGCTGGTCCTTACTTTTCTCTCCAGTGAGATGCAGAAATCTAACAGGACTCTGCACCTTTCCCATGAACGTTGGCTCTGTGGACACTTGCAGGTAACTTACACACCTCCACCTTTGTTCAGAGCTACACAGCAGTTGCATTTAACAGCACAATGTGACTGATTTTTATGTACTTCTATTTTACAGAGCATTTACATCAGGCGGCACTTTGTGCTGCAGGTGTGTGGGACAGTGTCTTGCTCATGGTGGATCCTCACCAACGATTTCTATACGTTCACTGATGAGGTCAAATTACACTTCTTTTGTAGTTATGCTAATGTTCCTATATTGTTTTCAGTAATTATTCACAAAAGTTCTTAATTTTTCGCACAGGGCCCCTGTTTCTATGCCTCAGTGCACAGAGTCACCATTGCTGAGGTATGACCTTGTCTTAAAGTATGATAGACATGATAAATGGTGTGAGGTGTCACTTAACAGGAATTTTATGTTGTGTACTTTAGCACATTGATGGCCGGCTGGCTAAAGTGGGCTCCTACAGCTTGACCAAGCACCTCCGCACTTCATCTGAGAATGGTGTGCAGGTAAGTAGGTTCCAGTTGATGCTAACTCATTTCTGCTTGTATCATATACCCTCATAAGCAAGGTCCCAGTTCTGCATTTTAGCCAGAGGTGCTACAGATTGGATATCTGTTGTTCTGCAGGTCACAGAGCCTTTCCAGACCTATCAGGAACTGTACATCTTTGATGATAGCTGGATTGTTACCTATTGCTCTGAGCCAGAAAATGCTCCACCTGAGCCACAGCCTACATGCCCTTCCCCTCCATATGGACAGTCCAGGCCTTCAGCTGAGGTAAATTTAAAATGTCTCTATATAAAGTGTAATTACCTTCAGAATTTCAACAGAGCCTTTCCAGACTTATCAGGAACTGTACATCTTCGATGATAGCTGGATTGTTACCTATTGCTCTGAGCCAGAAAATGCTCCACCTGAGCCACAGCCTACGTGCCCTTCCCCTCCATATGGACAGTCCAGGCCTTCAGCTGAGGTAAATTTAAAATGTCTGTATATAAGGTGTAATTACCTTCAGAATTTCAACATGGCTGTAAGAAACACTGTATATTTGGTTCTGCAGGCTGAGGGTGACTGTGCTGAGGCTTGTGAAGTGCCTGCTTTATTGTGAGTACTTTATACATCCACAGCATTGAGTTGTGTTCTCAGAGTGGAGTACATTTCTCCTTTCTCTCAAAGATTAAAACTCTACTCTATCTCATCTGGGTCATGAGTACATATGGAATGATCTTTGTTTTCACAGTACCTACATGTTGTCTAAGAGTATTACCAACTTCCCTCTTAGACTGGATGCCCTGCGCCATGCTTTTTCTGTAAGTGTTACTCAGAAGATAAGAATTTTTACATGAATTCTCACTGTTTTTAAGTAATAAAGTCTTTCCAGGCTTGACTTATCTGTGACTTCTTTTCTCCCCTTCACTTTGTAGGCCATTATGAGTGACCAGTTTTGCTGCAATCACGTCTCTGTGGCTGGCAGGATGATCCTTGGTGCACTGGCCAGTCTAAATGCCAAGGTAAGAAAGCATGACCTAAAACACATGCATCTTGAATCATTATAAACTGAGGGGTTAATTGAAACATTCTGATCATCTGTCTCCTTCCTTCAGAATCTGACTGTCTTCCAAGTGGCGTTTGACAGCTTACTGGCGGTAGCTCAGTGTCCCTCCAACCGTGAAGCTATCGAAGCAGAGCTGGCGCAGATTGGGGTGAGTTTAGATTATAGTCAAAATCAGAACACAATTTACCAACCTGATTTTACTCTGGATTACACCGGATTATCTTGTTTTCTCAGATTATGCACTACAACCTCATGGATGTGGTGTTTGAATTGGTGCTATTTGGAGTTCTTAGAAGAATGAGGCCTCAGAACTGTCCAGTAAGAGAGACATGCTTCAGTGATGAATATAGCCATACAATCTTAGGAATACCAAATATCATCAATAACAACACTTTTTGCTTATTCAAAATACATTTAAGACTTTACTATGCACAGTGGAAATCAAATAAATCCAGAAACGCTGCCGACTTCTCTGGGCTTCATAAATTGACAGATGTAAAGTGCAAACATGATTTATGTCCTGATGACTCAACTTATCTTAATTTTAGAGTTATAAATATAATTTTCTCTGGGACAAGCTCTCTGGTTGCGGTTTGCATTTCTTTCTTTTTCGCACTGTTCTTGAAAAACACTAAAGTGATGTGTGTTAAAAGACCAGGGCAATGTGGCCAGATTGAAAAGTGCTAGAATCAGCACATACAACATAACATTCCTCTAAAACAACTGAACAAAAATCAAAGATTTGTTTTAAAAAAGTTATGGATTAGCACTATATGGATAACTAAACAGAATTTAGGTTCCTTATATTTATTGCTAATCATTCATTGCACACCTGCACACCTTGTTGGATTCAACACTTTTGCACATTGTAGTATGTAATTCTCAACTGTGTACGTGAGCGTAATTGTCTTTACTGCAAAATGTTCCTATATAACATAACAATGTATTATGTCACTGCTTTAAATATTCATCTATTTGCTTCTAGGTAGACAGCAGTGTTGAGGCCATCATTAGTGAAGAGGCAGTGTCAGAGGACATTAAACGAATGGATGAAATATAAAACATAGTAAAAGGAAATGTTGAAAAGGTGCAGGACTAAAGCCTGAGGTTAAAGCCTGGCACGCCCAAGTCAGACTTTAAAGTTGGAGACAGAGTGTGGAGGCAGAACAGAAGAAAACAGCAGAGGAAGGGTGGCAAGCTGGAAGCCAACCTCATTGGACCTTTTTTGATCACAGACAAACAGGGCAAGAGTGCAGACCTGTTGGGGGAAATGGTGCTGTTTTCCTGAAGGTAAACGTGGATCACCTACAGCTTGCCAAAGACCAGCTGCCACGTATTCCACACAAGCTTGCAGCACCAGCCATGTCCCCTTCAGTGTCGGCAGCACCACCAGCAGCATGGTCTTCTCCAGCACCTCCACCAGCAGCAGTGTCCTCTCCAGCACCTCCACCAGCAGTGTCCTCTTCAGCACCACCACCAGCAGCAGTGTCCTCTTCAGCACCTCCACCAGCAGCAGTGTCCTCTCCAGCAGCTCCACCAGCAGCAGTGTCCTCTCCAGCAGCTCCACCAGCAGCAGTGTCCTCTCCAGCAGCTCCACCAGCAGCAGTGTCCTCTCCAGCAGCTCCACCAGCAGCAGTGTCCTCTCCAGCAGCTCCACCAGCAGCAGTGTCCTCTCCAGCACCACCACAAGCTGTGTGTGTAGGGTCAATTCTTAACATTTAGGTGCGACATTTGACCAAGGCTTTTTCACCATATCGTCACTATTCAATGAAAAAATGTATCTCCAAAATAGCAACTTTACAGGAAAAAAAAAAACTTACATTAAAAGATGTCATTTTGGAGAATTTCTATTGGTCCATTCATGTGTTCAAATGATGTATTAAAATTAAAATGGCCAAAAATTCAGATACACTTTTCATTGGACAGTGCGGATGTGCTTGCCACAAAGTAGCATGTTAACTGGTGCTATTAGCTTAGCTGTATAATGCAATATGAAAGTGCCTGTGTCTATTTTTCCTCCACATATTTATGCAGGTTTCTATTCATCTGTAACTCATCTGTCTATATGTGTTCTTGTGGAGCCATCTGGTGGAACTTCTAACAAGAATCTGCCCTGAAGGTTGCCATTATTTTAGACTCTTTAAATAACAGACATACACAGATGATTAAGTCAGTTTTGTTTTATTGGGGCTTTTAATTTCAAACCCAGATTTTATAAAGAATTATTTATCATTCATTCAAACCTAAATTCCTTATAGATAAGGTATTCCTTTTATAGATGATGTTTAATTCTTTTTTAACTCCCAAAACATTGATTTTTCAGTACATTCTGGCTTCAATTCAAGCATATACCACAACAAATGGAAGGCTTTTTTGCTTCTGGTTTTATGAGGCAGATTGGCTCTTTTTTCTCCGTATACAGGCGCCATGTTGAGCCGCTCAAACTTTCTCATTCATTCTCCAAATGAAATCAGCCTCCTCTACATTTATGTAGCTTTTATGTTACAATATATAGGTTTGAATATTATATTTATACCGCATCTCTGTGTGCAAGGTGCAGACAGCTTCAGTCTATCCATTTCCGAGAAATGAGGTTGAGTCACAAGGTGCTGCATGCACTTCTTCACTTCACACACACACACACAAACTGGGAAAGGATCTCAAGTCAAATTAATAATAACACTAACACAGCGCCTTTACATCTCTCTATTGGAAAATGATGGCTGCACTTCCTTTTATAGCTCACTATGCAATTATACAGTCATTACAGTCAGCAACCCTTCCCCTTGCTCCAAAACCAAATAAGATTCAAGATCCAGTGGTGGTCTCCATGACATCTATAGAACGTGGGAGTAATGACAGATGTCCTCATACGAAGTATGAGAACAAGTGTTTCTTCGTCTCAGCCGTGGACATGCTGGTGCCTGTTGCAGACCAGTCCCCACGCTGGACTCTCCCAGCTCTGAGTCAAAGGCAGACACTTCAAATCATCCCCTTCTTTACTGACTCCTCCTGAGGAAAACAACAAACAGTATGATTAATATTCCTCATATTCTGAATGTTATATATCTTCTTACATTTTGCATACAAATGAAAATAGGTTTATCTTACCTTGTCTGTAATGTTGCCAGTTGTAGGCTACTCCTTCAGCTGGTCTTGGTATTCCAGAGCATCTGAAGCTGAAGATAGAAAAGTAAAGAATCTGAATACTCAACTGTATCAAGATTTACATAGAGAAAATAAACATGGGGAACATGCAGGCAAAGAGTGTTAAAATACTGCAGGATTTGTTACCATATCACACAGTGGCCCTCCCTGCTCTCTGTCTCGGTGTGGAGGCTCCTGTCAAACACACATAGAGAAAAATAGAAGGAGGGCAATGGTTAACACAGGATCACACATACTTAAAATATCTTTCACATCCATACATATAACACTATATATAAAACAGCAGTCAACTACAGAAAAGTGATTACCGGGAATGTACGTACGGGGGGATGTGGTGGAGGTGCTGTGGGGCTAGAAGGCGGTGGATGACATCACGGGAAATGTCTCCTCATTTGATCCCCATTTCAGCAACTGGAACCTAAACACAGTGAGCGACATTCCCTGCAGACAGAGAGGAAGAGTCAAAGGCCAGGCTACTCCTTAAGACGTGCTATATATTACTGCCAATATTTATATCAATAAAACACAATCACATATTCAACCCACCTTGCGTCTCACAGCATGGTCAGGAACAGAGAGAAACGAGGAACTTGGGTTAGAATTAGCATTAACATATATTTTCAAACTCATTACAAATACTAAAGCAGTGGGTGAAGAACGAGAATGAGATTAAAAACAGTTTTACACAGTGAATTCTTTAGTTTCTATCAGTAAAAAACAGTGATGTAAACACAGATTGCAAATGCTTAATTATACAGAGAGAGAGAGAGAGATGATGGTGGAATGTCTGTGGCACCTGTAAAAAAAAAAAAACACATTTTAATAAACATGTAAAATAACAGTTGTGTACAAATAAAATGACTAAAGCAGAATAAGAACAGCTGTCACAGAGTAAACTGTATACTACACAATACACTAATTAAAAAGTAAGTAGAATGAAAGATGCGTTAAAGGATACAGTAAAAATGTGGTTCAGTGGAACCCAGGTGGTGGTCCGAGAGGTCTGGAAGCTAGCTGTGGAACCACTGGAGTCTCAAGGATATGGGTGCTGCTGGACTCAGAAGAACGAAAGCACCCATCCTCGATAGTGACTCCTCTGTACATCTTGGACACTTTAGTTTGCTGGAAAAACACACAGAAAAACAATGAATAAATAAGGTACAAGAAGTCAGAATATCAAGAGTAATTGCTTATTTAGTGAGAGTACATTATCAGGAAACTCTTACAAGAAACTCTGAGCGGGTCACAGAGGTGATGCTCGACTCTGAGCTGAGGTTGGCGGTCAGCACAGAAATCTGGTGTCCAACGCACTGAAAGAGCAGAGGAAGTGTTTTATCACAATTACTCCACAATCATTTTGCCACTGATCACTGTTTGGTGAAAAGTTCCACTATTGAAACTGGTACTAGCTTTACCTTAATGTAGACCACAGCCTTCACAGTGGCAAAGTACATGGGAGGGAGCTGTGAGTCCTGAAAAAGAGATAGACATTCTATTTTCACACTGCACAAATAATAGACAGATTTTCCTCAGGATGAGGAAACCTCACCTGTGCAACCGCATGTGAGGTTGCACACAGTTAATTTTCCACCCAGCTGTTTGATTAGCACAAAGCTAGCACTAGCACACAGACCTGGAAAACAATGCTTTATTTATAAATCTTAAAGCAGATGTAAAGCCATTAAAGAAAGTTTATCAAGTCGTGAGTTATAATCTTTAAACTATAAAAGCATTGACAGACTGATGAATACCGTAAAAATACTTTCCATTCATTTCTATAACATTACCTCTGGAAACAGGTGGTAGAAGTCATTGGTGAGCACCCACCAATGTTCACTTTCCAGGCCTCTATACACAGACTTGTGCTGCATTGTCACCTCCACTTGCTGTGAACATTAAGAGAGAGGTAATGAACAGTAATGACCCATGGAGAAAGAATAATAACTATGGTATTATCACTCTGTTCTTAGATGTCCACTCTTAATACATAAATAAGTACAAACCTTTTCACCATTAGAAAAACTCTGAGAGATGGTTGTGGCCTGCATCCTGTAGACACGCAGAACATACCCACAGCTCTCCTGTTGGACCAGAACAAAGAAAAATGAAAACTTTATGGACAACCAGAACACTTCTGATTAAAAGCTTGAGAAACTAAAGAATAATAATTTTGTCTAAGCAGCAGACAGGCTGTATTTCTCACCTTCAGCGTCAACCGTGGTAAGATCCACAGCCGGCTGGAGGGCCCCTGGGCATCTGGTGCATCGAGATTCTGAATAAGAAAATATATTTGCTGTTAAATATGAAATTCAGAGCAAGTAGTACTATGTTGTCTGAAATCTATGGATGGTTTATGATGTGATTTTACCTCATAGCTGTTGTCAGCCACTGGCAAAGTAACAGCCAGCTCCTGTAGTTCTGTGGTCAGATTAAAACAACAGAATAAACACATTAATCATTACAACAGATGAACTAGCAACATGTAAATAGTAGCATTTCAGCTTCTGTGTAATATATATATATACATAGACAGAGACACACACACACACACACACACAGAGAGAGAGAGAGAGAGAGAGGGAGAGAGAAATACTCTACACCATTGTTTTATGTGGCGTCAGAGCATTTGAACTGATTCAAAGAATCGACACTGGATATCCGGGTATCGACACGTACTCGAATCATAGGCCGTCGTTTGCCATGGAAACAAATAACTAAAATGCTAAAACACATAATGTTTTGCCATTTTGAAGCAATAACACACTAAACAAAATATAACAAATTACTTTAGTCCACAGCCGCATCTACTTGTGAGTTTAGAAGTCCAACAAATCCTCAGAAAATTACATTCAAAAGGTTAGCATTGCCGCTAACTGGTCGATGCACGCCATTACAGCTCCGTAAACACACTAAAGCTATCAAAGGGTTAAACAAGACACTTAAACAAGTCATTTTTTAAGTATTTTGCTAAGTATAATTACTGAGTGAAGTTTTGGGAGAAAAGATACTTACCCTCCAAGTGGTCCGTTTCAGCTGACCGCTTCGACTTGAGCCTCCTGTGAAGAAAAACACAGGCAGTTACAGCTGCAGTGGTGAATCCAGTGAAGTACAGCACTGGACGCAGACTGAGCCCACGAAGAAGAAATGGAAAATCCATCCTAGAAAGCGCAGTGTTAGAGAGTAGAGCAGTGTGCGTCTGTCTCTGAGAAAAGTCGGTGAACGACTGAAATTTGAATAATAACATTAAGTTTTATTACGTACATTCCATGGTACAGACCAAGGTTCTACTGTAGCTTCCTTCAGCCTGGGAGATGAAGTCGTGTTTTAGGTCACTGCCTTGATCCAAATAGATTCAGAAATTAAAGCCTACGTACCTCCAAGAATACAGAATAATTCCAGTAGTATATAGTGATCAGTAGCATCCAATAGTGTGTAGCTAAATCCAGTAATGTCCAGTAGAATCCAACAATGCCCAGTTATCTCAAGTAGTGTTCACTAGTGTCCACTAGTAGTCTGTATGTTCAGCAGGATCTTGTTGTGTCCAGTTATTTGATGTGTCAAACATTGGATAATACGTGATTGTGTTCATTAGTAGACCACAGTGGCTACTTGTGTTGAGTAGCTCTCACAGACGGGAAAAAAGAAAACACAGAGCAGAAACACTCCCTACAAGAATGTTTTAGCTGATAAGAGACATATTCTACACCTTTTCTATAAGTTAAAGGAACGTGATACTTTTACTTTACAATTACAGCTTCAAATTCATTTTAATGCTACACCGAGCTGTAAAATGGAGAACAGAGCCTCTGTTTTTGCTTTTTTTGTGTGTGTTCAGCACTGCAGAGAGTACACTATGTACTCACTCCGTCCCCAGTACAGTGCTGGAAAAAAAATAGGGGCAGACTAAGAAGCCAAAAACCCAGATCATACGTACTGTTTCTTTAACACAGTTCTGGGGTCTTAATGAAATTTTGTTACATGCTCTTGTCAAAATGCAACAAAGATCTAACAACGCAGAACCTCTTGCAAACTGTATAGATTTTCGCTCTTATTTTACCCTGTCCCAATGTATTTATTTATGTTTTGAGTGTGTTGCAGATATGAAATTTGTTAATGTTTATAAAATACAGTCAAGTTGATATTTGAAAAAACACTGGAAATCTGTCAGTTAAATAAAAGTTCAAGACAGTGAACAAATCACAGGTTCCTCTTTTGTCTGCACTTCTACATCTAATGTCTTCTACGTGGTCAAAGAAATAAACACAATTTCACACAACATACAATCCTAACTGACATGTAGTTTGTCTCGCAAAAACTTATGTAATGAATGAAATAAACCTCATTTCCAGAAAAGGTGGTACTTCTTGTAAAACAAATATGTGATTTGTTCATTCTCTCGAGCTGTATTTAACTAATATAACATGATCGTAATGCTAACAAATAAAGAGCACACTGGTAAATGAAAGTCAGACAAGACTTTTTTTAGAGTTTATAAAGGTTTTATTTAATACTTTTACCAGGATATTTTTATTTTTGTTACTGCACATTGGATTATATAAAGAGGATTCATCTACTAACCTAATTAATGAAACTGTTGTTAGAGTTAAACATGTTTTTGAATAATTTATGCATAGTAATATATAACCTAATATGTGCTGTAAATTTGCTTGTGATTGTAATGGACATTTTTATATGTGTCTGTTGAAAGACCCTGTCTGTATGTTTTGTCTGTATATTCAATTCTAACCATCAACGCAACTCAGAAAAAGTGTGTGTCAGGTCAGTTTCGAGGTCAGTGCTTTATCAAAAACAAAACATTTTGTCCTACATCTTGTTTATCAAACTGGGATGTCGCTAAGGAAAATAAGCTTGCAGAAATGTAGAGTGATTATCTTATGCTTATGACGTATAAACTACCTACATAAACTCTCTGTGAAAACATCTTCTTTGTCCACATTAACATAGTACTCTGTGCTATTGTGTGTTGACCACCTTAAGGTTAATAAACTACTTTCTAATTGCAAATGCTTTGTTAGATTTCAATTCTTAACACGTCCTTATTTCCTCCAGCACAGTGATATCAAAAGTGCTTAATTAATATTGATTCATTATCTGTAAGCGCTTATCCAGTTCAGGGTTGTGGTGGGTCCAGAGCCTACCTGGAATCATTGGGTGCAAGGTGGGAATTGAAGATTAAAATGTTATTTTGGACCGTTCTCAAAGTAATTAAAGTGTAAAAATATCCAAAAGGTCCAAAATTCTCTCATCGGGGGACGTGCTCGTTTCGGGAGCTTTGCAAAAACCAGTCGAGTGAAGTTCAAAGCAAATCAAAGTATTTATTTAACAATATTGGATCCAAGAGAACTAATACATGAAAAGAGTCTGATACCCTTCCCAGTCGAGTTCTGACCTCTTCCCCCATCTGACCCCACAGTTATACCCCAGATGACGTATAGCCTGGTGGTGAGGCGTTTCTGGCTGATTAACATATATTAATATGCATAATAAGACATGTTAGTACTCAACTTTCTCGCGTGCAAGTTTCACATGCACCTGTGACCTCAAAACATTCATTCTGCCCAGTCGTGACAATACACCTTCTCTTCCCATGCCTCCCATGTCTACAATAAAATTTAGTGATCTGGCTAATGGACTTCAGGTCGCCCTTCCTGGATCAGGGCCTTGTCGTGGCGGAAGGGCTTGTGTGGTCTCATGACCTCCAGGGCTATGTCGTCAGGAGCTGTTAGCTCCCAGTAGGGTCTCCCATGGCGAACAGGTCTGGAGTGAAGATCCAGACAAACATGATCCAACAGCATTCCTGTAGTGTAGTAAGGTACACCACAAATATATACATATATTGACCTTATTCAAACTCCTCCAACCTCTGATATTTGACTTAATGAAATTAATTAAGATTTATAATTGGCTTAAGCAATTAAAACATTAATAATTAGTTTGAGAATGAATAATAATCATGCTAAATGAGTCCGTCAGGATTTTCAGGAAAATAACGAACAAATCGCAAACACTGTGATTTCAAAGAATGAGAGTTTTATTAATAAAGAGAAATATTTAATTAACATAGCACAACCTTGTAATCTCACGGTGTCCGGCAGGGGGAACTGATTCGAGCTTAAAGGTGAGCTAGGCGCTTCTGACTTGTGACTAAAGTTACTAGCTAAGGTTTAATTAATACAAAATTTATCAAGAAGTCAATTCGGTTTTCAGCTCTGGAAATGCATAAGTTTAGCTTACTTTTTCGTCGATTTTCACCACTCGTTTGGATGCAGAGGCTCTTTGAAGTCCTGGGAGTGGAGGCGTCTCACTTAGTCTCGCGGTTCTTACCGCAGAAGCATCCAGGCTGAGTTAGCGTGGAGGTCTTTCTTCGTTGATTGAGTTATCTCGGGCGTACCCGGAGTGTGATGACGCCGGCGGCAGGATCCTCTCTTCGGCCTTCGGTCCGGAGTGGGAGAGTCCAAAATATGGACGTCTTAGACGAAAGGTTTGCTGGTTGCTGCAGCTCCAGAACTGAAAACCGCTTCAATAAATTCACTTATTCTAAGACTTTATGGTGTCTCGGCAGTGTTTCCTTACTCTGGCCACGAATAAGTTCACCTGCTTCGATCAGTCGTGAGATTAAACTTAGATTGGGTTATAAGACATAAACACGATTAAAAGAAAAGAAGATATTCAAATTACTCGACGTATTAGTAAAACTTCATACTCTTCGCTAATTTCGAGACGTCTCTCGTAAGCTTTTACTGAAGTCTCTGAGGTTTTCCTTTGTTTCGTTGTGGTCGGCGTCCTCTCTTTTCCGCTTTCTTTCGTGGTTCGTTACTTCTGTCGAGCTCTCGAGACTGAATTCTCGTAACTCTGTTGAACTTCGAACTGAACTGCGTTGGGCTGCTCTGTGTTTTCAAGGCTGGCGCGGTCACGCCTTAACGGGAGGAGTCCTCTTTCTGATTGGACACAAATTCAGTCTCACGTGACTCTCGCGAGGGGGAGAGAGTCGAAGGGGGTTTGAATCATTGATTCACACATAAAGAATATGAATTTCGCGTATCGAAATTCTTATACCTGTTATCAACATATAACAATGGGTACACTGGATTATTAATATCAAACATTTACATAAGGTTTCATTTTTAGGTCCCATTTATGACGATACGCTAGAAAGGAATATTAATCCGTTTTCTCTTATTCAGAGGTAGGGTTTCTTTTCATGATAGGAACAATTCACAATATACAACATTTCATTAGGAGATAGGTATTCATCTGAGGGTACAGAAAGTGACATTAATACATCGGTTTATACACAAATAATCAGAGTTTGATTATTTTCCGCTATTGTTTTCCGGCGACTCCGAGCGAGGCGTAGTTTCGCCAGTGTCCATTTGGTGTCGCTGTTGGTCCATGCGTTGGTTAACGAGAGGTTAACCCGAGTTCAATCAGTTTGACCATCTGGGCTGTCTGTTTAGTGGTTCGAGATAAGGATTGAGACATTGAGGTGCCACTTTGTCCCAAGCGGGATTATAACCCTTCCTTGTGTTTGAGGTTCCTGTCTCTTAAAAGCATTATAAAATTGGTTATCTCCTGAAGAGAGGGGGTCGTTGGGGCCATGTGTTGAAAGTGTCCTTCTCAAGTCCTTTGATGTTTTAGCTTATGTGTGTGTGCATGGTTGTAAAGTCCTTCAACCCCGCAGGTACAAACAATCCTCTGGAATGTGGCTTGGTCGCAGAGGAACGGTCCTATTCAGACTGGAAAAGTTTTAATTCAAAACTTTTCATTTCTTCATTTCAATCTGTCCAAATATATCTTAGGTCTATACTCCACTACATTCCTATGAGTACACACATTAAAATTCAGTGTACCCTGCCCGGGAAAGGGTTACCGGGACCTACCCATGGAGCCAGGCTTGGGGGTAGTGTCCGACGGCGAGCGCCTGGTGGCTGGGCAGCCCACGTAACCCGGCCGGGCTGAGCCCGAAATGGCAACGTGGGAGGATCATGTAGGCTCACCACCCGCAAGATCCAGAGTAGGGGTGCGGTGCAATGCCCATCGGGCACAGAGCGGGGGCAAGGGGGCCCCTGGCGTCGTGGAACTTGTCAGCATAACCTCACTGGGGGGGAAAGAGCCAGAGCTGGTGCGTGAGGTTGAGAGATACCAGCTAGATATAGTTGGGCTCACCTCTACACACAGTGTAGGCTCTGGAACCAAACTCCTCGATAGGGGTTGGTCTCTCTCTAACTCAGGAGTTGCACAGGGTGAGAGGCGCCGGGCGGGTGTGGGGATACTCACAAGTCCCCGGCTGGCGCCTGTACAGCTGAAGTTTGTCCCAGTAAACGAGAGGGTCGCCTCAATGCGGCTCCGGCTTGCAGAGAGGAAAACTTTGACTGTTGTGTGTGCGTATGCACCGAACAGCAGCTCAGAGTATTCGGCCTTCTTGGAGGCAGTGACTGGAGTTCTAGAGGGGATTCCATGCACTGACTCTGTTGTTTTGCTGGGGGACTTCAATGCTCACGTTGGCAATGACTGGGAAACCTGGAGAGGAGTGATTGGGAGGAACGGACTACCTGATCTAAACCTGAGTGGTGTGATGTTGTTGGACTTCTGTGCTAGCCATGGTTTGTCCATAACGAACACCATGTTCGAACATAAGATTGCTCATAAGTGTACTTGGTACCAGAGCACTCTGGGCCAAAGGTCAATGATCGACTTTGTGGTTGTGTCTTCTGCCCTGAGGCAGTATGTTTTGGACACTCGGGTAAAGAGAGGGGCTGAGCTGTCAACCGATCACCATCTGGTGGTGAGTTGGATCCGATGGCGGGGAAAGCTGCCGGACAGACCTGGTAAACCCAAACGTATTGTGAGGGTGTGCTGGGAAAAGCTGGCAGATGACTCTGTCCGGATGGATTTCAACTCTCACCTCCGAGAGAACTTCTCACATGTTCCGGAGGAGGTAGGGGGAATGGAGTCTGAATGGACACTGTTCCAGACCTCCATCGTGGAAGCGGCTGCATGTAGCTGTGGTCAAAAGCTTGTCGGTGCCTGTTATGGCGGCAACCCAAGAACCCGTTGGTGGACACCAGGGGTGAGGGAAGCTGTCAAGCGGAAGAAGGAGGCTTTTTGAGATTGGCTAGCTCGGGGAACTTCCGATTCTGCGGATGGGTACCGGCAGGCGAAAAAGGCTGCAGCTGTGGCAGTTGCTGAAGCAAAATCCAGAGCATGGGAGGAGTTTGGAGAGGCCATGGAGAATGACTTCCGGGCGGCCTCAAAGAGGTTCTGGAAAACACTCCGACAGCTCAGGAGGGGGAGGGGGGACACTGTCCAAGCTGTGCTCAGCAAGGATGGTGAAACTCTGAACTCGACTGAGCGTATTGTTGGGCGTTGGAAGGAGCACTTTGAGGAACTCCTTAACCCGAGAGACATGCCTCCTGTACAGGAGGTAGGGCCAGAAGTGTCTGGGGGGTCAGATTCCATTTCCTTGGCTGAAGTCACTGAGGTGGTGAAAAAGCTTCGCAGTGGCAAAGCTCCAGGAGTGGATGAGATTCGCCCAGAGTTACTGAAGGCACTCGATACTGTGGGGCTGTCTTGGGATGACACGCCTATACAATATCGCATGGACCTTGGGAACGGTGCCTTTGGATTGGCAAACCGGGGTGGTGGTTCCTATTTTCAAAAAAGGGGACCGGAGAAAGTGTGCCAATTATCGTGGCATTACACTTCTCAGCCTCCCGGGGAAAGTCTATGCCAAGGTGCTGGAAAGGAGAATCCGTCCGATAGTCGAACCTAGAATATTGGAGGAACAATGCGGATTTCGTCCTGGCCGTGGAACTATGGACCAACTCTTTACTTTTGCACAGATGATTGAGGGGGCGTGGGAATTTGCTACTCCACTCTACACATGCTTTGTGGATTTGGAGAAGGCATATGACCGTGTTCCCCGAGAGATTCTGTGGGAGGTGCTCCAGGAGTATGGGGTGCCAGGGTCGCTCCGGCGAGCCGTACGGTCCTTGTACTCTCAGAGTTTGAGTTGTGTTCGCATCCTTGGTAGTAAGTCAGGCTTGTACAGTGTGGGCATTGGACTCCGTCAGGGCTGTGCCTTATCTCCACTCCTGTTCCTGATATTCATGAACAGGGTGGCGCGGCGTAGCCTGGGGCAGGAGGGCTTCCGTCGAGGATCTCGGGAGGTGGCATCTCTGCTTTTTGCGGACGATGTTGTTCTTCTGGCTTCTTCGCACGGAGGCCTCCAGCGTTCACTTGAGCAGTTTGCAGCTGAGTGTGAAGCGGTCGGTATGCGGATCAGCACCTCCAAGTCTGAGGCCATGGTTATCTCCCGGAAACAGATGGCATGCTCCCTTCAGGTAAGGGGTGACAACCTGCCCCAAGTGAAGGAGTTCAAGTATCTCGGGTTCTTGTTCACGAGGGATGGTGAGATTGACCGTAGGATAGGTGCAGCGTCTGCAGTAATGCGGTCACTGTACCGCACCGTTGTGGTGAAGAGAGAGCTGAGCCATAAAGCAAAGCTCTCAATTTACCAGTCAGTCTACGTTCCCACTCTCACCTATGGTCATGAGCTCTGGGTAATGACCGAAAGAACAAGATCGCGGATACAAGCGGCCGAAATGAGCTTTCTCCGACGGGTCGCTGGGCGTACTCTCCGTGATCGGGTGAGGAGCTCAGTGACTAGGGAGGAGCTCGGAGTAGAGTCGCTGCTCCTTCGCATTGAGAGAAGTCAGTTGAGGTGGTTTGGGCATTTGATCAGGATGCCTCCTGGACGCCTCCCACTGGAGGTATACCAGGCACGTCCAACTGGAAGGAGGCCCCGGGGTAGACCCAGGACACGCTGGAGGGATTATATCTCCCGGCTGTCCTGGGAACGCCTTGGGATCCCCCAGGAGGAATTGGTGGATGTTGCAAGGGACAGAGACGTCTGGGCTTCTTTGCTCGCCCTGTTGCCACCGCGACCCTGAAATGGAGAAGCGGAGAAGAAAATGATGATGATGATGATGATGGCTAATGGACTTCAGGTCACCCCGTGCCCCTAAAGTTCAGCCCCCCCCTGGCTAACACTTGTAATTTATATCAGCATGCTAAAAGCCTAAGTGCAGATCTGTTCAATGTTAAGTGTTTAAGAATTTAGAAAGGTGAGTCATCATGCCAGTGCAGAATCTAAACTGTTTAAATGCATGTGTAAATGCTGGTTAGTTATTCATATGAGTGCATATAAAATACAAGTTCTCATACAATGTATATGTAATTATACTTTCTAATTTTAACTAAACATTTAAGAATATTTGTCCACTAATACAAAGTAATAAAATTGTTTTCTACAACAGAATACACCCTGGAGGGGGCACCAGTCCTTCACAGGGCAACACACACACTCACACCTACGGACACTTTTGAGTCACCAATTCACCTACCGACGTGTGTTTTTGGACTGTGGGAGCACCCATAGGAAACTCACGCGAACACGGAGGGAACACACCAACCCCTCACAGACAGTCACCCGGAGCGGGAAATCAAACCCAAAACCTGCAGGTCCCTGAGTTTTATGGCAAAAAATATTAAAATGGTCAAAGGGATACTTGAGTCTACAACTCAGGCCTGAACTCTGTGGGAAAAAAGGAGAATGGTAGCATGAGATTGTTTGGTACAGCGTGATAAGATATCCTTAGGAGATAAGAATACCTTTTTAATTGGGCTCCTATGATACACTGCATCCCTAGAAGATAAGAGTACCATTTTAATTGGGGTTCTATGGAATGCAACTTAATTTTAAAAATCTGAGGGGCGAGATGATCTCACCCCAAAAAGTGTATGTAAACTGTGGTTTTCAGTATGTCATTGTGAGTGAGTCTGCAGGAGGCCTTCTGTGATTGCTCTCCAAATAAGGAACCTGCTGAACTTCCAATAAATCGTCTTCGTCTTTCAAGTATTTTTAAAAAGAACTAGAAACTTTTATTAGAACTTATTCTTTCAAGTATTATAGTTAGACTAGATACAAGACTAACACGTTGTGGTAACGACACAGAACAGAAGAAAACAGCAGAGGAAGGGTGGCAAGCTGGAAACCAACCTCATTGGACCTTTTTTGATCCCAGACAAACAGGGCAAGAGTGCAGACCTGTTGGGGGAAAATGGTGCTGTTTTCCTGAAGGTAAACGTGGATCACCTACAGCTTGCCAAAGACCAGCTGCCACGTATTCCACACAAGCTTGCAGCACCAGCCATATCCCCTTCAGTGTCAGCAGCACCACCAGCAGCATGGTCTTCTCCAGCACCACCAGAATCAGTGTCCTCTGCAGCACCTCCACCAGCAGTGTCCTCTCCAGCACCACCACAAGCTGTGTGTGTGTGTGTGTGTATGTAGGGTCAATTCTCAGCATTTAGGTGCGACATTTGACCAAGGCTTTTTCACCATATCGTCACTATTCAATGAAAAATATCTCCAAAATAGCAACTTTACAGGAAAAAAAATCTTACATTAAAAGATGTCACTTTGGAGAATTTCTATTGGTCCATTCATGTGTTTAAATGATGTATTAAAATTAAAATGGCTAAAAATTCAGATACACTTTTCATTGGACAGTGCGGATGTGCTTGCCACAAAGTAGCATGTTAACTGGTGCTATTAGCTTAGCTGTATAATGCAATACGAAAGTGCCTGTGTCTATTTTTCCTCCACACATTTATGCAGGTTTCTATTCATCTGTAACTCATCTGTCTATATGTGTTCTTGTGGAGCCATCTGGTGGAACTTCTAACAAGAATCTGCCCTGAAGGTTGCCATTATTTTAGACTCTTTAAATAACAGACATACACAGATGATTAAGTCAGTTTTGTTTTATTGGGGCTTTTAATTTCAAACCCAGATTTTATAAAGAATTATTTATCATTCATTCAAACCTAAATTCCTTATAGATAAGGTATTCCTTTTATAGATGATGTTTAATCCTTTTTAACTCCCAAAACATTGATATTTCAGCTCATTCTGTCTTCAATTCAAGCATATACCACAGCAAAAGGAAGGCTTTTTTGCTTCTGGCTTTATGAGGCAGATTGGCTCTTTTTTTCTCCGTATACAGGCGCCATGTTGAGCCGCTCAAACTTTCTCATTCATTCTCCAAATGAAATCAGCCTCCTCTTCATTTATGTAGCTTTTATGTTACAATATATAGGTTTGAATGTTATGATATTTATACCGCATCTCTGTGTGCAAGGTGCAGACAGCTTCAATCTATCCATTTCCGAGAGTCACAAGGTGCTGCATGCACTTCTTCACTTCACACACACACACACACACAAACTGGGAAAGGATCTCGAGTCAAATTAATAATAACACTAACACAGCGCCTTTACATCTCTCTATTGGAAAATGATGGCTGCACTTCCTTTTATAGCTCACTATGCAATTATACAGTCATTACAGTCAGCAACCCTTCCCCTTGCTCCAAAACCAAATAAGATTCAAGATCCAGTGGTGGTCTCCATGACATCTATAGAACGTGGGAGTAATGACAGATGTCCTCATACAAAGTATGAGAACAAGTGTTTCTTCGTCTCAGCCGTGGACATGCTGGTGCCTGTTGCAGACCAGTCCCCACGCTGGACTCTCCCAGCTCTGAGTCAAAGGCGGACACTTTAAATCATCCCCTTCTTTACTGACTCCTCCTGAGGAAAACAACAAACAGTATGATTAATATTCCTCATATTCTGAATGTTATATATCTTCTTACATTTTGTATACAAATCAAAATAGGTTTATCTTACCTTGTCTGTAATGTTGCCAGTTGTAGGCTACTCCTTCAGCTGGTCTTGGTATTCCAGAGCTTCTGAAGCTGAAGATAGAAAAGTAAAGAATCTGAATACTCAACTGTATCAAGATTCACATAGAGAAAATAAACATGGGGAACATGCAGGCAAAGAGTGTTAAAATACTGCAGGATTTGTTACCATATCACACAGTGGCCCTCCCTGCTCTCTGTCTCGGTGTGGAGGCTCCTGTCAAACACACATAGAGAAAAATAGAAGGAGGGCAATGGTTAACACAGGATCACACATACTTAAAATATCTTTCACATCCATACATATAACACTATATATAAAACAGCAGTCAACTACAGAAAAGTGATTACCGGGAATGTACGTACGGGGGGATGTGGTGGAGGTGCTGTGGGGCTAGAAGGCGGTGGATGACATCACGGGAAAGGTCTCCTCATTTGATCCCCATTTCAGCAACTGGAACCTAAACACAGTGAGCGACATTCCCTGCAGACAGAGAGGAAGAGTCAAAGGCCAGGCTACTCCTTAAGACGTGCTATATATTACTGCCAATATTTATATCAATAAAACACAATCACATATTCAACCCACCTTGCGTCTCACAGCATGGTCAGGAACACAGAGAAAAGAGAGAAACGAGGAACGTGGGTTAGAATTAGCATTAACATATATTTTCAAACTCATTACAAATACTAAAGCAGTGGGTGAAGAACGAGAATGAGATTAAAAACAGTTTTACAGTGAATTCTTAAGTTTCTATCAGTAAAAAACTGTGATGTAAACACAGATTGCAAATGCTTAATTATACACAGAGAGAAAGAGAGAGAGAGAGAGAGAGAGAGAGAGAGATGATGGTGGAATGTCTGTGGCACCTGTAAAAAAAAAAACACATTTTAATAAACATGTAAAATAACAGTTGTGTACAAATAAAATGACTAAAGCAGAATAAGAACAGCTGTCACAGAGTAAACTGTATACTACACAATACACTAATTAAAAAGTAAGTAGAATGAAAGATGCGTTAAAGGATACGGTAAAAATGTGGTTCAGTGGAACCCAGGTGGTGGTCCGAGAGGTCTGGAAGCTAGCTGTGGAACCACTGGAGTCTCAAGGATATGGGTGCTGCTGGACTCAGAAGAACGAAAGCACCCATCCTCGATAGTGACTCCTCTGTACGTCTTGGACACTTTAGTTTGCTGGAAAAACACACAGAAAAACAATGAATAAATAAGGTACAAGAAGTCAGAATATCAAGAGTAATTGCTTATTTAGTGAGAGTACATTATCAGGAAACTCTTACAAGAAACTGTGAGCGGGTCACAGAGGTGATGCTCGACTCTGAGCTGAGGTTGGCGGTCAGCACAGAAATCTGGTGTCCAACGCACTGAAAGAGCAGAGGAAGTGTTTTATCACAATTACTCCACAATCATTTTGCCACTGATCACTGTTTGGTGAAAAACTCCACTATTGAAACTGGTACTAGCTTTACCTTAATGTAGACCACAGCCTTCACAGTGGCAAAGTACATGGGAGGGAGCTGTGAGTCCTGAAAAAGAGATAGACATTCTATTTTCGCACTGCACAAATAATAGACAGATTTTCCTCAGGATGAGGAAACCTCACCTGTGCAACCGCATGTGAGGTTGCACACAGTTAATTTTCCATTCAGCTGTTTGATTAGCACAAAGCTAGCACTAGCACACAGACCTGGAAAACAATGCTTTATTTATAAATCTTAAAGCAGATGTAAAGCCATTAAAGAAAGTTTATCAAGTCGTGAGTTATAATCTTTAAACTATAAAAGCATTGACAGACTGATGAATACCGTAAAAATACTTTCCATTCATTTCTATAACATTACCTCTGGAAACAGGTGGTAGAAGTCATTGGTGAGCACCCACCAATGTTCACTTTCCAGGCCTCTATACACAGACTTGTGCTGCATTGTCACCTCCACTTGCTGTGAACATTAAGAGAGAGGTAATGAACAGTAATGACCCATGGAGAAAGAATAATAACTATGGTATTATCACTCTGTTCTTAGATGTCCACTCTTAATACATAAATAAGTACAAACCTTTTCACCATTAGAAAAACTCTGAGAGATAGTTGTGGCCTGCATCCTGTAGACACGCAGAACATACCCACAGCTCTCCTGTTGGACCAGAACAAAGAAAAATGAAAACTTTATGGACAACCAGAACACTTCTGATTAAAAGCTTGAGAAACTAAAGAATAATAATTTTGTCTAAGCAGCAGACAGGCTGTTTTTCTCACCTTCAGCGTCAACCGTGGTAAGATCCACAGCCGGCTGGAGGGCCCCTGGGCATCTGGTGCAACGAGATCCTGAATAAGAAAATATATTTGCTGTTAAATATGAAATTCAGAGCAAGTAGTACTATGTTGTCTGAAATCTATGGATGGTTTATGATGTGATTTTACCTCATAGCTGTTGTCAGCCACTGGCAAAGTAACAGCCAGCTCCTGTAGTTCTGTGGTCAGATTAAAACAACAGAATAAACACATTCATCATTACAACAGATGAACTAGCAACATGTAAATAGTAGCATTTCAGCTTCTGTGTAATATATATATATACATAGACAGAGACACACACACACAGAGAGAGAGAGAGAGAGAGGGAGAGAGAAATACTCTACACCATTGTTTTATGTGGCGTCAGAGCATTTGAACTGATTCAAAGAATCGACACTGGATATCCGGGTATCGACACGTACTCGAATCATAGGCCGTCGTTTGCCATGGAAACAAATAACTAAAATGCTAAAACACATAATGTTTTGCCATTTTGAAGCAATAACACACTAAACAAAATATAACAAATTACTTTAGTCCACAGCCGCATCTACTTGTGAGTTTAGAAGTCCAACAAATCCTCAGAAAATTACATTCAAAAGGTTAGCATTGCCGCTAACTGGTCGATGCACGCCATTACAGCTCCGTAAACACACTAAAGCTATCAAAGGGTTAAACAAGACACTTAAACAAGTCATTTTAAGTATTTTGCTAAGTATAATTACTGAGTGAAGTTTTGGGAGAAAAGATACTTACCCTCCAAGTGGTCCGTTTCAGCTGACCGCTTCGACTTGAGCCTCCTGTGAAGAAAAACACAGGCAGTTACAGCTGCAGTGGTGAATCCAGTGAAGTACAGCACTGGACGCAGACTGAGCCCACGAAGAAGAAATGGAAAATCCATCCTAGAAAGCGCAGTGTTAGAGAGTAGAGCAGTGTGCGTCTGTCTCTGAGAAAAGTCGGTGAACGACTGAAATTTGAATAATAACATTAAGTTTTATTACGTACATTCCATGGTACAGACCAAGGTTCTACTGTAGCTTCCTTCAGCCTGGGAGATGAAGTCGTGTTTTAGGTCACTGCCTTGATCCAAATAGATTCAGAAATTAAAGCCTACGTACCTCCAAGAATACAGAATAATTCCAGTAGTATATAGTGATCAGTAGCATCCAATAGTGTGTAGCTAAATCCAGTAATGTCCAGTAGAATCCAACAATGCCCAGTTATCTCAAGTAGTGTTCACTAGTGTCCACTAGTAGTCTGTATGTTCAGCAGGATCTTGTTGTGTCCAGTTATTTGATGTGTCAAACATTGGATAATACGTGACTGTGTTCATTAGTAGACCACAGTGGCTACTTGTGTTGAGTAGCTCTCACAGACGGGAAAAAAGAAAACACAGAGCAGAAACACTCCCTACAAGAATGTTTTAGCTGATAAGAGACATATTCTACACCTTTTCTATAAGTTAAAGGAACGTGATACTTTTACTTTACAATTACAGCTTCAAATTCATTTTAATGCTACACCGAGCTGTAAAATGGAGAACAGAGCCTCTGTTTTTGCTTTTGTGTGTGTGTTCAGCACTGCAGAGAGTACACTATGTACTTACTCCGTCCCCAGTACAGTGCTGGAAAAAAAATAGGGGCAGACTAAGAAGCCAAAAACCCAGATCATACGTACTGTTTCTTTAACACAGTTCTGGGGTCTTAATGAAATTTTGTTACATGCTCTTGTCAAAATGCAACAAAGATCTAACAACGCAGAGCCTCTTGCAAACTTTATAGATTTTCGCTCTTATTTTACCCTGTCCCAATGTATTTATTTATGTTTTGAGTGTGTTGCAGATATGAAATTTGTTAATGTTTATAAAATACAGTCAAGTTGATATTTGAAAAAACACTGGAAATCTGTCAGTTAAATAAAAGTTCAAGACAGTGAACAAATCACAGGTTCCTCTTTTGTCTGCACTTCTACATCTAATGTCTTCTACGTGGTCAAAGAAATAAACACAATTTCACACAACATACAATCCTAACTGACATGTAGTTTGTCTCGCAAAAACTTATGTAATGAATGAAATAAACCTCATTTCCAGAAAAGGTGGTACTTCTTGTAAAACAAATATGTGATTTGTTCATTCTCTCGAGCTGTATTTAACTAATATAACATGATCGTAATGCTAACAAATAAAGAGCACACTGGTAAATGAAAATCAGACAAGACTTTTTTTAGAGTTTATAAAGGTTTTATTTAATACTTTTACCAGGATATTTTTATTTTTGTTACTGCACATTGGATTATATAAAGAGGATTCATCTACTAACCTAATTAATGAAACTGTTGTTAGAGTTAAACATGTTTTTGAATAATTTATGCATAGTAATATACAACCTAATATGTGCTGTAAATTTGCTTGTGATTGTAATGGAATTTTTTATATGTCTCTGTTGAAAGACCCTGTCTGTATGTTTTGTCTGTATATTCAATTCTAACCATCAACGCAACTCAGAAAAAGTGTGTGTCAGGTCAGTTTCGAGGTCAGTGCTTTATCAAAAACAAAACATTTTGTCCTACATCTTGTTTATCAAACTGGGATGTCGCTAAGGAAAATAAGCTTGCAGAAATGTAGAGTGATTATCTTATGCTTATGACGTATAAACTACCTACATAAACTCTCTGTGAAAACATCTTCTTTGTCCACATTCACATAGTACTCTGTGCTATTGTGTGTTGACCACCTTAAGGTTAATAAACTACTTTCTAATTGCAAATGCTCTGTTAGATTTCAATTCTTAACACGTCCTTATTTCCTCCAGCACAGTGATATCAAAAGTGCTTAATTAATATTGATTCATTATCTGTAAGCGCTTATCCAGTTCAGGGTTGTGGTGGGTCCAGAGCCTACCTGGAATCATTGGGTGCAAGGTGGGAATACACCCTGGAGGGGGCACCAGTCCTTCACAGGGCAACACACACACTCACACCTACGGACACTTTTGAGTCACCAATTCACCTACCGACGTGTGTTTTTGGACTGTGGGAGCACCCATAGGAAACTCACGCGGACACGGAGGGAACACACCAACCCCTCACAGACAGTCACCCGGAGCGGGAAATCAAACCCAAAACCTGCAGGTCCCTGAGTTTTATGGCAAAAAATATTAAAATGGTCAAAGGGATACTTGAGTCTAAAACTTAGGCTTGAACTCTGTGGGGAAAAAAGGAGAATGGTAGCATGAGATTGTTTGGTACAGCGTGATAAGATATCCTTAGGAGATAAGAATACCTTTTTAATTGGGCTCCTATGATACACTGCATCCCTAGAAGATAAGGGTACCATTTTAATTGGGGTTCTATGGAATGCAACTTAATTTAAAAAATCTGAGGGGCGAGATGATCTCACCCCAAAAAGTGTATGTAAACTGTGGTTTTCAGTATGTCATTGTGAGTGAGTCTGCAGGAGGCCTTCTGTGATTGCTCTCCAAATAAGGAACCTGCTGATCTTCCAAGAAATCGTCTTCGTCTTTCAAGTATTTTTAAAAAGAACTAGAAACTTTTATTAGAACTTATTCTTTCAAGTATTATAGTTAGACTAGATACAAGATTAACACGTCGTGGTAACGACACAGAACAGAAGAAAACAGCAGAGGAAGTGTGGCAAGCTGGAAACCAACCTCATTGGACCTTTTTTGATCCCAGACAAACAGGGCAAGAGTGCAGACCTGTTGGGGGAAAATGGTGCTGTTTTCCTGAAGGTGAACATGGATCACCTCCAGCTTGCCAAAGACCAGCTGCCACGTATTCCACACAAGCTTGCAGCACCAGCCATATCCCCTTCAGTGTCAGCAGCACCACCAGCAGCATGGTCTTCTCCAGCACCACCAGAAGCAGTGTCCTCTCCAGCACCACCACCAGCTGTGTGTGTGTGTGTGTAGGGTCAATTCTCAGCATTTAGGTGCGACATTTGACCAAGGCTTTTTCACCATATCGTCACTATTCAATGAAAAATATCTCCAAAATAGCAACTTTACAGGGAAAAAAATCTTACATTAAAAGATGTCATTTTGGAGAATTTCTATTGGTCCATTCATGTGTTCAAATGATGTATTAAAATTAAAATGGCCAAAAATTCAGATACACTTTTCATTGGACAGTGCGGATGTGCTTGCCACAAAGTAGCATGTTAACTGGTGCTATTAGCTTAGCTGTATAATGCAATATGAAAGTGCCTGTGTCTATTTTTCCTCCACATATTTATGCAGGTTTCTATTCATCTGTAACTCATCTGTCTATATGTGTTCTTGTGGAGCCATCTGGTGGAACTTCTAACAAGAATCTGCCCTGAAGGTTGCCATTATTTTAGACTCTTTAAATAACAGACATACACAGATGATTAAGTCAGTTTTGTTTTATTGGGGCTTTTAATTTCAAACCCAGATTTTATAAAGAATTATTTATCATTCATTCAAACCTAAATTCCTTATAGATAAGGTATTCCTTTTATAGATGATGTTTAATCCTTTTTTAACTCCCAAAACATTGATATTTCAGCTCATTCTGTCTTCAATTCAAGCATATACCACAACAAAAGGAAGGCTTTTTTGCTTCTGGTTTTATGAGGCAGATTGGCTCTTTTTTCTCCGTATACAGGCGCCATGTTGAGCCGCTCAAACTTTCTCATTCATTCTCCAAATGAAATCAGCCTCCTCTTCATTTATGTAGCTTTTATGTTACAATATATAGGTTTGAATGTTATGATATTTATACCGCATCTCTGTGTGCAAGGTGCAGACAGCTTCAATCTATCCATTTCCGAGAGTCACAAGGTGCTGCATGCACTTCTTCACTTCACACACACACACACAAACTGGGAAAGGATCTCGAGTCAAATTAATAATAACACTAACACAGCGCCTTTACATCTCTCTATTGGAAAATGATGGCTGCACTTCCTTTTATAGCTCACTATGCAATTATACAGTCATTACAGTCAGCAACCCTTCCCCTTGCTCCAAAACCAAATAAGATTCAAGATCCAGTGGTGGTCTCCATGACATCTATAGAACGTGGGAGTAATGACAGATGTCCTCATACAAAGTATGAGAACAAGTGTTTCTTCGTCTCAGCCGTGGACATGCTGGTGCCTGTTGCAGACCAGTCCCCACGCTGGACTCTCCCAGCTCTGAGTCAAAGGCAGACACTTCAAATCATCCCCTTTTTTACTGACTCCTCCTGAGGAAAACAACAAACAGTATGATTAATATTCCTCATATTCTGAATGTTATATATCTTCTTACATTTTGTATACAAATGAAAATAGGTTTATCTTACCTTGTCTGTAATGTTGCCAGTTGTAGGCTACTCCTTCAGCTGGTCTTGGTTTTCCAGAGCTTCTGAAGCTGAAGATAGAAAAGTAAAGAATCTGAATACTCAACTGTATCAAGATTTACATAGAGAAAATAAACATGGGGAACATGCAGGCAAAGAGTGTTAAAATACTGCAGGATTTGTTACCATATCACACAGTGGCCCTCCCTGCTCTCTGTCTCGGTGTGGAGGCTCCTGTCAAACACACAAGAGAAAAATAGAAGTAGGGCAATGGTTAACACAGGATCACACATACTTAAAATATCTTTCACATCCATACATATAACACTATATATAAAACAGCAGTCAACTACAGAAAAGTGATTACCTGGAATGTACGTACGGGGGGATGTGGTGGAGGTGCTGTGGGGCTAGAAGGCGATGGATGACATCACGGGAAAGGTCTCCTCATTTGATCTCCATTTCAGCGACTGGAACCTAAACACAGTGAGCGACATTCCCTGCAGACAGAGAGGAAGAGTCAAAGGCCAGGCTACTCCTTAAGACGTGCTATATATTACTGCCAATATTTATATCAATAAAACACAATCACATATTCAACCCACCTTGCGTCTCACAGCATGGTCAGGAACAGAGAGAAAAGAGAGAAACGAGGAACTTGGGTTAGAATTACCATTAGCATATATTTTCAAACTCATTACAAATACTAAAGCAGTGGGTGAAGAACGAGAATGAGATTAAAAACAGTTTTACAGTGAATTCTTTAGTTTCTATCAGTAAAAAACTGTGATGTAAACACAGATTGCAAATGCTTAATTATACAGAGAGAGAGAGAGAGAGAGAGAGAGAGAGAGAGAGAGAGAGATGATGGTGGAATGTCTGTGGCACCTGTAAAAAAAAAAAACACATTTTAATAAACATGTAAAATAACAGTTGTGTACAAATAAAATGACTAAAGCAGAATAAGAACAGCTGTCGCAGAGTAAACTGTATACTACACAATACACTAATTAAAAAGTAAGTAGAATGAAAGATGCGTTAAAGGATACGGTAAAAATGTGGTTCAGTGGAACCCAGGTGGTGGTCCGAGAGGTCTGGAAGCTAGCTGTGGAACCACTGGAGTCTCAAGGATATGGGTGCTGCTGGACTCAGAAGAACGAAAGCACCCATCCTCGATAGTGACTCCTCTGTACGTCTTGGACACTTTAGTTTGCTGGAAAAACACACAGAAAAACAATGAATAAATAAGGTACAAGAAGTCAGAATATCAAGAGTAATTGCTTATTTAGTGAGAGTACATTATCAGGAAACTCTTACAAGAAACTGTGAGCGGGTCACAGAGGTGATGCTCGACTCTGAGCTGAGGTTGGCGGTCAGCACAGAAATCTGGTGTCCAACGCACTGAAAGAGCAGAGGAAGTGTTTTATCACAATTACTCCACAATCATTTTGCCACTGATCACTGTTTGGTGAAAAGTTCCACTATTGAAACTGGTACTAGCTTTACCTTAATGTAGACCACAGCCTTCACAGTGGCAAAGTACATGGGAGGGAGCTGTGAGTCCTGAAAAAGAGATAGACATTCTATTTTCGCACTGCACAAATAATAGACAGATTTTCCTCAGGATGAGGAAACCTCACCTGTGCAACCGCATGTGAGGTTGCACACAGTTAATTTTCCATTCAGCTGTTTGATTAGCACAAAGCTAGCACTAGCACACAGACCTGGAAAACAATGCTTTATTTATAAATCTTAAAGCAGATGTAAAGCCATTAAAGAAAGTTTATCAAGTCGTGAGTTATAATCTTTAAACTATAAAAGCATTGACAGACTGATGAATACCGTAAAAATACTTTCCATTCATTTCTATAACATTACCTCTGGAAACAGGTGGTAGAAGTCATTGGTGAGCACCCACCAATGTTCACTTTCCAGGCCTCTATACACAGACTTGTGCTGCATTGTCACCTCCACTTGCTGTGAACATTAAGAGAGAGGTAATGAACAGTAATGACCCATGGAGAAAGAATAATAACTATGGTATTATCACTCTGTTCTTAGATGTCCACTCTTAATACATAAATAAGTACAAACCTTTTCACCATTAGAAAAACTCTGAGAGATAGTTGTGGCCTGCATCCTGTGGACACTCAGAACATACCCACAGCTCTCCTGTTGGACCAGAACAAAGAAAAATGAAAACTTTATGGACAACCAGAACACTTCTGATTAAAAGCTTGAGAAACTAAAGAATAATAATTTTGTCTAAGCAGCAGACAGGCTGTATTTCTCACCTTCAGCGTCAACCGTGGTAAGATCCACAGCCGGCTGGAGGGCCCCTGGGCATCTGGTGCAACGAGATCCTGAATAAGAAAATATATTTGCTGTTAAATATGAAATTCAGAGCAAGTAGTACTATGTTGTCTGAAATCTATGGATGGTTTATGATGTGATTTTACCTCATAGCTGTTGTCAGCCACTGGCAAAGTAACAGCCAGCTCCTGTAGTTCTGTGGTCAGATTAAAACAACAGAATAAACACATTCATCATTACAACAGATGAACTAGCAACATGTAAATAGTAGCATTTCAGCTTCTGTGTAATATATATATATACATAGACAGAGACACACACACACAGAGAGAGAGAGAGAGAGAGAGAGAGAGAGAGAGAGAGAGAAATACTCTACACCATTGTTTTATGTGGCGTCAGAGCATTTGAACTGATTCAAAGAATCGACACTGGATGTCCGGGTATCGACACGTACTCGAATCATAGGCCGTCGTTTGCCATGGAAACAAATAACTAAAATGCTAAAACACATAATGTTTTGCCATTTTGAAGCAATAACACACTAAACAAAATATAACAAATTACTTTAGTCCACAGCCGCATCTACTTGTGAGTTTAGAAGTCCAACAAATCCTCAGAAAATTACATTCAAAAGGTTAGCATTGCCGCTAACTGGTCGATGCACGCCATTACAGCTCCGTAAACACACTAAAGCTATCAAAGGGTTAAACAAGACACTTAAACAAGTCATTTTTTAAGTATTTTGCTAAGTATAATTACTGAGTGAAGTTTTGGGAGAAAAGATACTTACCCTCCAAGTGGTCCGTTTCAGCTGACCGCTTCGACTTGAGCCTCCTGTGAAGAAAAACACAGGCAGTTACAGCTGCAGTGGTGAATCCAGTGAAGTACAGCACTGGACGCAGACTGAGCCCACGAAGAAAAAATGGAAAATCCATCCTAGAAAGCGCAGTGTTAGAGAGTAGAGCAGTGTGCGTCTGTCTCTGAGAAAAGTCGGTGAACGACTGAAATTTGAATAATAACATTAAGTTTTATTACGTACATTCCATGGTACAGACCAAGGTTCTACTGTAGCTTCCTTCAGCCTGGGAGATGAAGTCGTGTTTTAGGTCACTGCCTTGATCCAAATAGATTCAGAAATTAAAGCCTACGTACCTCCAAGAATACAGAATAATTCCAGTAGTATATAGTGATCAGTAGCATCCAATAGTGTGTAGCTAAATCCAGTAATGTCCAGTAGAATCCAACAATGCCCAGTTATCTCAAGTAGTGTTCACTAGTGTCCACTAGTAGTCTGTATGTTCAGCAGGATCTTGTTGTGTCCAGTTATTTGATGTGTCAAACATTGGATAATACGTGATTGTGTTCATTAGTAGACCACAGTGGCTACTTGTATTGAGTAGCTCTCACAGACGGGAAAAAAGAAAACACAGAGCAGAAACACTCCCTACAAGAATGTTTTAGCTGATAAGAGACATATTCTACACCTTTTCTATAAGTTAAAGGAACGTGATATTTTTACTTTACAATTACAGCCTCAAATTCATTTTAATGCTACACCGAGCTGTAAAATGGAGAACAGAGCCTCTGTTTTTGCTTTTTTTGTGTGTGTTCAGCACTGCAGAGAGTACACTATGTACTTACTCCGTCCCCAGTACAGTGCTGGAAAAAAAATAGGGGCAGACTAAGAAGCCAAAAACCCAGATCATACGTACTGTTTCTTTAACACAGTTCTGGGGTCTTAATGAAATTTTGTTACATGCTCTTGTCAAAATGCAACAAAGATCTAACAACGCAGAACCTCTTGCAAACTTTATAGATTTTCGCTCTTATTTTACCCTGTCCCAATGTATTTATTTATGTTTTGAGTGTGTTGCAGATATGAAATTTGTTAATGTTTATAAAATACAGTCAAGTTGATATTTGAAAACACTGGAAATCTGTCAGTTAAATAAAAGTTCAAGACAGTGAACAAATCACAGGTTCCTCTTTTGTCTGCACTTCTACATCTAATGTCTTCTACGTGGTCAAAGAAATAAACACAATTTCACACAACATACAATCCTAACTGACATGTAGTTTGTCTCGCAAAAACTTATGTAATGAATGAAATAAACCTCATTTCCAGAAAAGGTGGTACTTCTTGTAAAACAAATATGTGATTTGTTCATTCTCTCGAGCTGTATTTAACTAATATAACATGATCGTAATGCTAACAAATAAAGAGCACACTGGTAAATGAAAGTCAGACAAGACTTTTTTTAGAGTTTATAAAGGTTTTATTTAATACTTTTACCAGGATATTTTTATTTTTGTTACTGCACATTGGATTATATAAAGAGGATTCATCTACTAACCTAATTAATGAAACTGTTGTTAGAGTTAAACATGTTTTTGAATAATTTATGCATAGTAATATATAACCTAATATGTGCTGTAAATTTGCTTGTGATTGTAATGGACATTTTTATATGTGTCTGTTGAAAGACCCTGTCTGTATGTTTTGTCTGTATATTCAATTCTAACCATCAACGCAACTCAGAAAAAGTGTGTGTCAGGTCAGTGCTTTATCAAAAACAAAACATTTTGTCCTACATCTTGTTTATCAAACTGGGATGTCGCTAAGGAAAATAAGCTTGCAGAAATGTAGAGTGATTATCTTATGCTTATGACGTATAAACTACCTACATAAACTCTCTGTGAAAACATCTTCTTTGTCCACATTCACATAGTACTCTGTGCTATTGTGTGTTGACCACCTTAAGGTTAATAAACTACTTTGTAATTGCAAATGCTCTGTTAGATTTCAATTCTTAACACGTCCTTATTTCCTCCAGCACAGTGATATCAAAAGTGCTTAATTAATATTGATTCATTATCTGTAAGCGCTTATCCAGTTCAGGGTTGTGGTGGGTCCAGAGCCTACCTGGAATCATTGGGTGCAAGGTGGGAATACACCCTGGAGGGGGCACCAGTCCTTCACAGGGCAACACACACACTCACACCTACGGACACTTTTGAGTCGTCAATTCACCTACCGACGTGTGTTTTTGGACTGCGGGAGCACCCTGAGGAAACCCACGCGGACACGGAGGGAACACACCAACCCCTCACAGACAGTCACCCGGAGCGGGAATCGAACCCACAACCTCCAGGTCCCTGGAGCTGTGTGGCTGCGCCACCGTGCCGCCTCAAAGTGAACATTCAAAGTTAAAATTCATTGAATTATTTACTATATATCATTGTTTAAATAACGCACAGACCATCATTTGACAACAGCAAAAGGATTTTTGCTTTATTCTTGACCGATATGCATTACATTAACTTTATTTTTGATCGACAAGAAATTCCAATATCCAAAGAATATGCAGCAGGCAACTTCCGGTTTCAAAACAAATCACGTAGCCAGCATATTTAGTCCTAAGGGAGGTTAATCGGCGTTTTATGACAAAACAGGCAAAATGTCATATTCATTTCCGTCAAAATAAAAATAAATTGCCCTTTCCCAGAGTAGACACACTCTAGATGTTGAGATGTAAGAAAAGGTCGCTTGTAAATAATAAAATGATATAATCTACATGCACCACGGCTTTTTCTGAAGTCAGCGTCGACTTATTCTACAACAACGTGTACGTCCATTTTCTGACCACAGTGAAACTCCTAAATATCCTGTCGCAATTTTTATAGAATATTTAGATTAAACACTGGAAATAAATAGGAATTTAGGACAAAAGCAGCGAATTGTAAATAAAATGACCACTTCATTATTGTATTTGCTAAAATGTTATATCCATGAAAATGTACACATGCTGCCACTGCGTGAACATAACTGCAATATTAATAGTTGAATTAGAAAGAAATGTAACCAAATTTAGTTCTGGCTACATTACTATTTTAGCCATGAATCTTATACAGGTTTTTTATATTGATCCTACATACGTACTGACAGAAACAAACCATATTTGTGTGTACAGAAAGAGAGTTACAGGGGGATGCTCTTTAAGGCAGGATCCTGAAAAGGCACCCCCCCCCCTCTTAATTCTGGCTACATTACTGTTATAACCATGAAACTTATACAGGTATTTTATATAGATCCTACATGTGCTTGGTATGGACCTGATGTTTGGGTTACGTACCAAAAAAGAAATTACTACAAAATTCTCACCTTACTACCTTATGTTTGGAAGGAAGGCTCGCTACCCTTCAGAAGTCCCTGAGCACTACCAGGTTGGTGAATTTGTTTCAGTTACATTTTGAGTAATTGAGGGGTATCTGGGTATGGTGTACTGTACGCAGAACTGGCATTTATTAGCTACACACCACACCTTAACACAATTTCTGGATTCCAGTATGTCATGTGACTGATATCAGCCAGGTATACCAGAATGTTTTGCCTCAGCAGTTGTTCAGTTGTTTTAGAGGAATGTTACGTTGTATGTGCTGATTCTAGCACTTTTCAATCTGGCCACATTGCCCTGGTCTTTTTACACACACCGCTTTAGTGTTTTTCAAGAACAGTGCGAAAAAGAAAGAAATGCAAGCCGCAACCAGAGAGCTTGTCCCAGAGAAAATTATATTTGTAACTATAAAATTAAGATAAGTTGAGTCATCAGGACATAATTCATGTTTGCACTTTACATCTGTCAATTTATGAAGTCCAGAGAAGTCGGCAGCGTTTCTGGACTTTGATATTTGGTTTCCACTGTGCATAGTGTACCGTAGTAACAGTATTTGAATTAGTTATGTTTAATGGTGATTATCACTTATAATTATTTTTATTATTATTACTGAATTTAGATAACAACAATATGAATGATTTATCAGAGATTGAAATACTGTCAATTCTAGGAGTGAGTTTTCAGAATTTTCAGAGTCTTAGGAATTGACTCCACAATAGAAATACTTTAAGAGGAATGTTAATAAGTTGATAAACATAGCATAATCATCAAAATCTCAACGGAATCAACGCAGATGAGACCATTCCGAATTTAATGATTGGCTAGGCTATTTGACTTGTGAATAGTATGTGTTGCTAAATGAGATTTAATTAGTATGTAAATTTATCAAAAAACTTCATTAGACATCAGCTTCTGAAAATGAGGAATTTATGCTTCTACGCTTTAAACGTGTACAGTTACTAACTGTATTACATCTGTGGCTAGACAGCTTTCCACCTCACTTTATTATGAAACTTTATAGCACACAAGCACCAGTGGCATTGTTTCTGTGGCACTGCTACTTGTACATGAGGCCTTGTCTGGTTTTAGCTATGTAGCCCCTGCTAGATTTAAAACAGTCCAATACAAAAAAAAGTCCTATTGTCACATATTGGTTATGGATAAAGGGCTTGAGGATATAAAATGCTATTGTGTTTAACCTACACTGCTAGGGTTAGCATGTTAAACCGGCTAAAAACTTGCTATGCAGTGGTGTTTCTGTGGTGGCCCCTTTCTATTTATGCATGGGGAGGTAGATAATTGTTCAGCAATAGATGGGTTACCCTCAGTAAACCTATATGGTTGGTAGATAACAAATAGCAGATGCAAGGTTAGCTTCTTAATAGAGAATACTATAAATATCAGTGTATATGCAGTTGCCGTTGTCACAATGTATGTCTCAGAATGAAACTTCCTCATACGTACATTCTAATTTTCTCTGTGAAACATTCACAGGTAATAAATGCTTACCTAACTTTGGTAGTCAGAGAATACAACAAAAAGTATTCAGATCGAGCAGCTTTAATTGACACTTTTGCAATGAGTGCGACCTGGATGGGAAAAATTCCAAGACTAAAGGTAAGTAGTTGTTTGTTAAGCAATGTAAATATCTTTCTTTCTTCTGTCGAAATTAACTATTGATTCCCCTATATAGATTGATCCAAATGACTACACAATGATTGTGGGAATTGTGAATGAGCACCACCACTGGATGCTAACAGTAAAAGTTATCAGAGGCTCTCTTATTCATTTAACTAATATACCTTGTAAAGAATCTGTAAAAATTATGTGAATACATGAAAAAACAAATTTATTTAACTAATTCATTCAACTATTTAAAAAAAACCCATTTAACTGCTGATTATTAGATGTTCTGTAGTCTGTGGTGTCCTGGTTTTGGGCTTATAAAATCACTTCTGCTCTACAGGGGGTGCCAAGCCCTTCACACTCTACAAGTATTCCTTGCTTTTTTTTTTTTTTTTTTTTTTAAAAAGCAATGCCAATAAGGGTAGAGTGAAAAATAACACATACAGTGTTGAGTTGAATATTTTGCTCAAGCATGCAGGTAAAGCATACTTAAAACAAATATGTTACCCTTTAAAATACAGGTCATGTATCCAAAAGAAAAAAAGTGCCATTTCTTGAACCCAATGGGACAGTCTCCAAATAAAATTAAAAGGTGCTTGGAAGCAACAAGGTATATTTCACCATAATAATTACTCTATTCTGACACATATAGCTTTTTTTATTAATAATAATAAAAACAAATTGCATTAAAATGAAAATGTGCTAAGCACAGTGGTAGTGGCTAGGTAACAAGTGTCACTGTCACAGAGCTCCAGGGATCTGGAGGTTGTGGGTTCAAGCCCTGCTCCAGGTGACTGAGAGTCTGGTGTGTTCTCTCTGTCTCTGAGTGCTCCAGTTTCCTACCACGGGGCAAAAACACGCGTTGTTAGATAGATTGGCTACTCAAGAATGCCCTTAGGTGTGACTGTGTGAGTGAATTTGTTAGTCTGTGTTGCCCTGCGATGGACTGGTGTCCCCTCCAGGGTGTGCTCCTGCCGTGCCCCCTTTGATTTTGGTAGGCCCCGCATCCACCGCAACCCTGAACTGGATAAGTGCTTACAAACAATGAATGAATGAAAATTAAAATCTTTATCTGGTTTTCATACCGAAGGACATTAATGCGGAAAAAAGGATGCAATATTTCAAAATGGGCTTGCAGCACTCTCCCACTTCAGCAAGATGGCACATCCTGTGGTGTCTTGGCCTTAAAGGTAAATATATAGTAGATTACAGCAATTACTTCACAATTTATTTAACCTTGATTTACAATGTCAGTGTTATGAGATCCAGCTTTCACTTATTAAACACTGAGTTAAAAGCAGGTTAATTCGATAGATCTTTGTGACATTCAAAATTATTCATTTTGTTTTTGCAAAACAATTAGTTACAATGAGGATTTTAACTAAATTTAGCTTGTCATTTTGTAATACTCCCTCATGCCAATCGACTAATAAAAACATCTTCAGTTTGCAGAGTGCAAATTAAATGGAGAGGTCATAAATTTGGAAACTACCCAGGAGGCAGTTAACAAGCTGAGACTATTTTGCCATGACTGTCCTTCGAGAATCCGGTGTGTTTTTGTAATGTGCTTAGTTTTTTGTTCTGTATTGTTTCTTGTTTGTGTTCCCCTTTTCATGTAACTGTTTCCCCGTGTCGTGTCTGCTTCCTGCTTGTTTCCTGGTCATGTGATACCCTTCCCATGTGTTTCTAGAGTCACGTGTCTAGATGTTTCTTGTTTCAAGAAATTGAAAACCCGGCTCTTCCGAGAGTATCTTTTGCACTGAATGTCTTTCTTTAATGCACTTATTACTTCCTGGCATATTGCACTTAATGTAAGGTATTTTGTATAATTTGTGCTGTAGTTCGAATGTTAGATCCTCTTTTGTCAGTGACACAAGGAGCCAGGCACTTCTCACGTGTACCGGTCCTCACAGAGAAACATAGAGGATCAGAATAGCCACACAATAGTAAAAACAAAACAGGGACTGGTGACAGGGTAACCTAGAGCAAAGGAAATAATAATAATAAAAAAAGACAAGGTTAGCCTATATCCCATTGCTTCTCCCATGCAGAGTTAGGCTTTCACACATGCTCACCTCCATTACCTTCGACCACTCGTAAACCTACAAAGTTTTCACTGGGGCTGGTCCGTTCTCAGGCACTACCTTGAATCTATAAAATGTTAAACCCGTGGGTTAGATACCTTTGCATAACTTCAATATGCTACGAAATCACTAAGCGTACACTTACACCGCGGAAATCCCAACGCGCTGTCCGACCTATGCAACTGGTGTCCACGATACCAAACAAACACCAGTGCGCAAGACCGGTTAAATATGATTACCCAGCCAATCGGTGCGTTACCCCACCACCGCTATACTACACAAACCCAAATCAATTATGTCGCGTTAGCGGTGAGCACTTCATTCTGCCTCACTGGTGCCACCATAAAAAAGGGTCCGACAGGAAACCAAACAGGGGTCGACTGGTCCTCCCTGTCACATTTGCCTCTGTCTTGTTACCTTTTGTTTATTGTTATTAAAGTCTCCTGTATATACCTCCATCCCTTACTCCTACACCCCCAGCATTATTACAGTTTTAATTTTGGTGGATCATTTTTATTTGCTTAACATTTCAGTACTCTGGCATGTTTGTTACTTTATACAAAAGGCAATATAAAGCTCATCAGTGCAATTACAAAGGTTATTTTAGACTTGTTTTGAACATTAAAGTCAAGTTTGAATATGAACACTTTCTTCCCAGACGATCTCAGCAACCTGTGCTATTTTTGTGGGATGCAGGAGCAATATGTAAACAATACAAACAATATGTAAACAAAGCTTTATTAATATCTTAATTAAATACTGCAGTCTTTATTTATGCATTTTGTTACTTGAACTTTAAACAGGTATATATCCATCATGGGTTAAATGGGTTTTCAGGTACCACTAGAAATGTGACTGATCAATAGCAATACAGAATATAAGCAGTATTACAGACAGCAATTTTACACAAATTTCTGAAGTTTTAGACCGGGTGAAGTGAAATATAATTACATGGAAACAATCCTGACAAGGAAGACCCACCTTTGTTTCAGATATGCTGTTTTTTGTGAGAGATGGTACCACCATGAATGTGTGCAGAAGCCTTCACTGTGTAGAGACTACATGTGTGCAGCATGCAAATAGGGGTGCTCCTCTTATCTCATGTTTTTTGGTTAAATATACTTGAATCTTTTAAAGTTTATTTGCAAACGTAAGGTATGTATGTATATAGTATTGTGTTCATTTTCAGATAAAAGTACTTTAAGGTAATTCACAAATTGTTTAACTGTTGATAGTTTTAATATTTGTGTTATTTATTAACATGCTTTTGTATATACTGTCATTAAAATAACTGCCATAATAATAAATAATACATTAGTTTGCTACAGGTTTGAACTTGTTTCTAGATTCTAATGTTTATTTCCATGTGCACTTTAAATAATATATGTTCTTTCATAATATATTGTTTTTATGTTATAAAATGTGTGGTTATACTTTTCAAAAAATATCTTATTTTAATCAAACATTTACAACCAACAACAAATAAAGGCAAAGTGTGTGCATTTCCTTAATGCAACATGAAGTGATTATTTCTTTCTACTTTAAAACACACAGCATTTTATATTTTTCATAAAATTTTTCATTTTTTATTATTTGTTTTTTTTCAGATTTTAGCAGTTGTAATGTTGTTTAGGACATTTATAGTATGGTATTGCATAAACATAGCAGTCACACATGCATACAACCAATTGGTCAGCCAAAGACTGAAGTATTTGTGGCAAATACAAAATGACAACTTACTTGAAAAGTACTCTTACATTTATTTCATATACAACCAGTGGTGAATATAAAAACCAAGAAGAATAAACACAACAATTAAATGTGTTCACAGAAATATCTATAACCATACACACAAAGCTAAGGCTCAAAGAATCTCAAGGAAGGTCAGTTTAGGTTTAAACACTCGAGAGAGAAATGGTAGTGTAGTGGTATGGTAGAGCAATCTATATCCCAGAATGTTAATACAGACATATTTAAGAGGGGGGGGGGGGGGGGGCTTTTCAGGCAGGTGGACTGCCTTAAAGAGCATCCCCCTGTAACTCTCTTTCTGTACACACAAATATGGTTTGTTTCTGTCAGTACGTATGTAGGATCAATATAAATGACCTGTATAAGATTCATGGCTAAAATAGTAATGTAGCCAGAACTAAAATTGGGTACATTTCTTTCTAATTCAACTATTAATATTGCAGTTATGTTCACGCAGTGGCAGCATGTGTACATTTTCATGGATATAACATTTTAGCAAATACAATAATGCAATAATGAAGTGGTCATTTTATTTACAATTCACTGCTTTTCTCCTAAATTCCTATTTATTTCCAGGGTTTAATCTAAATATTCTATAATTTCGACAGGTTATGTAGGAGTTTCACTGTGGTCAGAAAATGGACATACACTTTGTTGTAGAATAAGTCAAAGCTGACTTCAGAAAAAGCCGTGGTGCATGTAGATTATATCATTTAATTATTTACAAGCGACCTTTCTTTACATCTCAACATCTAGAGTGTGTCTACTCTGGGAAAAGGCAATTTACTTTTAATTTGATGGAAATGAACATGACATTTTGCCATTTTTGTCATAAAACGCCGATTAACCTCCCTTAGGACTACATATGCGCGCGCTCCCGACAAGGGGATGCCTCTCGCGGAGGGGGTGCTGAATTCGGCACGACACCGGCTCTCAGCGCCCAATGCCAACAGACACCGCTCAGTCTGGAGCTCAGAGCTTCAGAGTAAAAGTCTCTTCCCAGAGTTGCAGTTCACATTGGTGAAGTCAAATTGATACAAGAGAGAGAGAGAGAGAGAGAGAGAGAGACTGGTGTGATAAATACTGTGTGATATGATATAATATGATTATAACATGATTTTTAGCGTGGCCAAAAAAATCATACACTCTAGTAACACTTCCTGTCAATTTGACGTGGTCAGGACCCCAACAGTGCAGGTACAACACCCCAAAACAACGAGTCGGGCTTCATTCAAATTCACACTAGTGTAGTACACTTTTTAGTATGGAAGAATGATGTTTTAGACACAGCTTCTGGAAACTTGATCTGGAAGAAACATGATATTACTTAAAGAAATTGATTTTGCCATATTTGTGATTTATAGCAAAAAGCTTATTGAACATCATCAGCGACCGGTTTTCAAAAGTAAACCTGATGTTTTGGACAAATTTCCCACTTTTTCTATCAAGAATCAGAATGATTTATCATTGTTTTTCCCTCTTCAAATTATGTTCAGACTGGATAAAGTTGATCCAGATATCATAGGATAATTTCCTGAGTTTTGAAAACATTTCTAGATGGCTTCTATTGGACAAATTATATTATATATACACATATATATATATATATATATATTCATGTTATATTTTTTAATTTAGAGTTATATTTTGCTAAACTGTTTTTCTGAAATACTTTTTGAAATACTGCCAACAAATAAAATAATCAAAGTTTTTGTTATATTGTAAAAAAATGCTTTAAATGAGTTTAAATTATTTTTAACACTATATGATAATTATGTTTATGAGTGTTTTAAATTAATTTTACAGGACACAGGTTTATTTCCATTTATATTCTGTAAAAAGTATGTCCACAGCACTATCAATCAAGTTTCAATCCACCTCTCAATGTAGGATCAAACTCATCCTGCTATTCATTCATTGTCTGTAACCACAGTTCAGGTTTAATTTAGCCTGATACCTTTTGAAAAAACAGCCCCTTCTGGTGATTCCATTATTGTAGTCAGGGTCTTTAAGATCTAAATCAATGCCCCAAAATATATGTTAGCACAGTGCATAACAGTAACATTGATACTAGTGATACACTATTAGGTACTCACAGTAGTCTAGTCATATTGGTCAGAAATAACAAATAATGAATGATGAATGAATGATGAATAATGAATGAATAATGAAATAACAAATAATGAATGTTGTTATATATATATATCAATAAATTACAAAAAATAATAATAATAATAATTTATTTCAGTAATTCAATTCAAAAGTGGGGGCGGCACGGTGGCGCAGCAGGTAGTGTCGCAGTCACACAGCTCCAGGGACTTGGTGTGAGTGAATATGCAAGAGTGTGTGTGTTGCCCTGTGAAGGACTGGTGCCCCCTCCAGGGTGTATTCATGCCTTGTGTCCAATGATTCCAGGTAGGCTCTGGACCCTGAACTGGATAAGGGTTACAGATAATGAATGAATGAATTCAAAAGTGAAACTTATATATAGATTAATTACAAACAGAGTGATATATTTCAAGCATTTATTTCTTTTAATATTACTGATTATGGCTTACAGGCAATGAAAACCCAAAAGTCATTATCTCAGAAAATGTAAATATTATATAAGACCAATTTAAAAATATATATATTTTTAAAACAGAAATGTTGGCCTATTGAAAAGTGTGTAGGTCAGACCTTCTTTTGCATGAATTACTCCCATCAATGCAGTGTGGCATGGCAGTGATCAGCCTGTGGCATTGCTGAGGTGTTTTAGAAGCCCAGGTTGTTTTGATAGTGGCCTTCAGCTCATTTACATTATTGGGTCTGGTGTCTCTCATCTTCCTCTTGACAATACCCTATAGATTCTCTATGGGGTTTAGGTTAGGTGAGTTTGCTGGCCAATCAAGCACAGTGATACTGTGGGTATTAAACCAAATATTGGTACAGACCTTATTCTGTTAGGTGCCTGTGTCGCTTTATTGTTATATGTCAGTATCGGGATATTTTTATATATATTTGTCCATTAGTGTCTATTAGTGTTTATTTAAATGTTAAATGTGTATTGCTGCACCATGGGTCTGAGAGTAACACAATTTCAATCCTCTGTATGTCTTGTGCATATTGTAGTATTGATAATGAAGCTGACTTTGATTATTGGTACTTTTGGCGGTGTGGACAGATCCCATGTCCTGCTGGAAAATGAAATCCGCATCTCCATAAAGCTTGTCAGCAGAGGGAAGCATGAAGTGCTCTAAAATTCCCTGGTAGACGGCTGCGCTGACTTTGGACTTGATATAACACATTGGAGCAACACCAGCAGGTGACATGGCTCCCCAAACCATCACTGATTGTGGAAACTTCACACTAGACTCAAGCAGCATGGATTGTGTGCCTCTCCACTCTTCCTCCAGATTCTGGGACCTTGATTTCCAAATGAAATGCAAAATTTACCATATACATTAATATGCTTGGTTACAGCAGGAGGGTTTCAATGACTGGCGTCTGGACATCTATCAAGTCAGCAGTCTTCCATGATTGTGTATCCTACTGAACCAGAATAAGGGGCCATTTTAAAGGCTTAGGAAACCTTTGCAGGTGAGTTGTGTAAATTATTCAAATTTTCTGAGATAATGACTTTTGGGTTTTCATTAGCTATAAGCCATAATCATTAACAATAAAAGAAATAAACACTTGAAATAGATAACTATGTTTGTAATGCACCTATATATGAGTTTCCTTTTTATATTGAATTACTGAAATAAATGAACCTTTTGATGATATACTAATTTATTGAGATGCACCTGTATTATACCTCTGAATATGACCTCGTTTGGTAAAATGTAACGTTTATTTCCCCAGCATTAACAATTTTTATATAACAAACACATAGAGTCCGCGTAATGACAAGGTAGAGAAGAAGAATGCTTAAAGAAACACTAGGCAAGATTTGGTATCTTTTGCTCCTGGGCTCCCCTACATCTGCTCAATGTAATACACACATTTACAGCACTCTCCTGCAATAAATTAGGAGGAGGGAAGGAAGATGTTTCCTACCCTCCTCCAAAAGTTATATAGCGCAGTTTCTGCAGTGCTGAACCCAAAGTAGCAAAGACAGAGGCTTCATTCTCCCTGTTACAGGTCAGTGGAGCAACACAAATTTGAAGCTGCTATTTTAAGGTAAAAATACTGGCTAGTTTTTCTTCAAAACATTCTCTCCCTCAGTTTAAGTGATTCCAGAGTAATGCCTTTTTACAATTCATCCAGCTGAAAACAGTAATTTCAAGGGAATGAATGAGTAAATTGAACTTTAGTTAAATCGAGGAAATGATTTATTCAACAATCCACTACTTTTTCATCTATGAATTCGTTAGTGTTATAAAATCCATGCTTCCACTAATCAATCAATATCGCCATCTGCCGGCGACACATTGCCATCGCAGATTTAAAGTGGAGCCACAGATTGGGGACAAAAAAAAAGTCTAAAAATGGAATAAAACTGAATATATAGACAGCTAACAAACAGCTGTAGTGTAAGGGTCAAACAAGCGTAATAAAAAGAAACGTTTAACGTTAAAGTGAGCAAATAATATTTGGTACGCACAGAGAGTTTAAAGAACTAAAGGTAGGATAAACGACTGAATTTAATCCGACTTCGTTAAATAACGTTAATTTACCAACATTTAAGCAGCCAGCTACCATTTATTTTATATTCCAAAACGACGAAACTCTTGCTTGTTGAAGACAGAGAACTAACTTATCATTATGAGTCCGCTTCTTCCACAGGTTTCATCGATACTGTCTCGATACCGATACCGTTTTTATAAGATGTCCGTTAAGAGTCGTTCATTCAAACAACGCAAACCGGTTAACGGCTCAGAACTCAGAGACAACTAGTGATGGGAATTTCGGCTCTTTTTGGGGAGCCGGCTCTTTTGGCTCGACTCTTCATAAAGAGACGGCTCTTTCGGCTCCTAAATGGCTCTGTTTTGCCACTTATTTCCACTGGTACAGAACAATATTACCTACCTTTTACATGCCTATATGGACAAAATATTATTATTCAATATTAAAAATAATAAATAGTGTTGCATTGGCCAATTGTTTTATGGCTGTCTTGTAATAACTCACTGATTGCACTCACACATTCATTCACTATCTGTAACCCTTATCCAGTTCAGGGTCTCGGTGGGTCCAGAGCCTACCTGGAATCATTGGGCGCAAGGCGGGAATACACCCTGGAGGCCAGTCCTTCACAGGGCAACACACGCACACACACACTTTTTGAGTCGCCAATCCACTTACCAACGTGTGTTATTGGACTGTGGAAGGAAACCGGAGCACCCGGAGGAAACCCACGCGGACACGGGGAGAACACACCGAACCCACAATCAAACCCACAACCTCCAGGAGCTGTGTGACTGCGACACTACCTGCTGCGCCACCGTGCCACCCCACTTACACATTCAGTTGTATAAATAACTGGATTTTTATTTAAACACCTTAATAAAAATCACTTGTAAACTCTGAAGTATCGCCAATGGAACCCAAAAGGTAGGTATTACAAAATAGCTTATTAAATTAAATAATTTTTCAACTATTTTTTTGGAAAACAGATTGGAGGGTTGGAGCTTGCTTGTTGTTCTCTGATTGGTTGAATGACAAGCCTTTGAAAACAATGGCTCGGTCTTAGACGGGAACTGGCTCTCATCGTTCATTTACAAGAGCCGGCTCTTTGAATCGGTTCGTTCGCGACCGACACATCACTAGCAGGTAGGAGGCAGATCATTCTCAGCACTAAAGGGACACTTACATTGTGGTGGCGTGTTAGTGTGTGTTGTGATGGTATGAGTGGATCAGAAACCGTTTTAAACATCGTCCTCTCAAGGGTCATTGAGTTAGACACTTTGTTGGTCCACCTTGTAGATGAAAAATCAGAAACAGCAGCTCCTTTATCTGCAGTGGATTACCTTCTGTAATTAGAACTACAAAGTGCACCTCTATGGTCAGCCAAGGTGATAAAATGGACTATGGGTGTAGAATACTTTTGTGACATTTATTTGCACATGAATGCACATATAGCCATGCTCCTGTCCTATTTTTTCCCCTTTGGTCAAGAAAAACATCAGAAACCCTTTCTTTGCATTTTTATGTGTTAAGAAAATCAACAAATCACAAATTTCCCAAAACTATCTTTAAATGTGTTTGTGCATAATTTATGGTAAAATGCTTAAAAGGAACCTTTTAAACGAACCTGTTCATCATCATAACATAATGCTGTGTTAATTGCAAAGTCCCTGACTCTGAACAAGGTCTGTTTTATCTACACTTTCATGGTGCCATACACTACCTTGAGCTCACGAGAATGAGATGTCTAGTTTACAGAACCACCTGGCTCTCCACACAGCCTGATGACAACAGAGCCTGTAATACAAAGAAGTGTTAACTAATGTAAAATAAAATGATAACAGTGAGATTGTCCAGCTCTCATGAAGCGCATGCAGTACAACTGCAGAAATCATGGATCCACATCCCTCTTTTCAGCTAACCTGACTTCAGCCATGATTACCAGCATCTAAGGCGAGATGTATTTAAATAATTAATCTAAAAAAAAAAAGTGCTGTCTACTGAGCTCTGTAAAACACACACACACACACACACACTTTGAAAAGGAAGGCACATTTTATGGATCAATCATCTATTTTTATTGCATACAGAAAAATAGCTGCATGAGTATAAATGTCTAGATGAAAATAAAATCTGTATATGCAGACGGTATGTAGTTTTTATGTTTACAAAATTGATGAAACATGTAGGTCACCACTTTATTTCCTCAATATGCACCTGGCCACCGACAAGTGCACTTTGCACTTGTTACTTAAATGACAAACCAAACACTTTCATGTCATACAACTTCCATACAGGTAGCAGGGACACTCTTAGATTTGCATGTGAGTGAGGAAATTGATAAAAGAAAAAAAAAAAAAAAGAATAAAAACAAACATTTTGAGTATTTCTTCGAGTTGATCAGGAACTTCATCATAAATCATCACAATAAATATGATGATAAATGGCAAACTAAAAGATTATTCAAAAAGAAAATAATACCTTGTATTTCCTTTAAAAACAGTGACCAAAGAATATATGAGCCTTGTGAGGATAGCCTTGTAGCAGCATGCAGTGATATTTGGACAAAAAAAAAAGAATGAGTTACTGTAAAATAAATATTTTTAATTAAATTATATAAGATGCTTATATGACTAACTCCCACTTTTTTCTTCTCATATTTTTCCACTTTATTTCCAGGTACATGTGATAAAGGCTGATAATTACTAATGGACTTCTGAGTCGTTTATGAAAACTAATGAGGATGAGTAAAATGCAAGCTGCTTTCAATGTAAAGGCACAATAATCGTTTCAGATTTACCAGTATTTATATTATATTCATATGGGTAATGTGCTGTGTAGTAACATTGATTTTATCTCTTTAATAAAATAAAATAAAAATTTAGTAGTAATCCTTATTGTAGTAAATTACAAATAGAGTGGGTCTAAAAACCACAAGGCAATTTATAGTTTAATGTAAGAATCTGAACAAGATGAAAAAGGTCCATTCACTTTAGGTCCACAATTTTTCCTAATAGGAAGTTTTAAGATACATTTACTTATGTACTTCAAGCCATTCCTGATTTAAATGATACACCGCATACTTGTCAAACTCAAGGGATGATTTTTGTAACATATATAAGGTTCTTAACTTAAAACAGAGCAATAAATATACATACATTAATAAACAAAATATTGGAATAATAATGACAAACAATATTATTGGTCCTAAGTCAGAGGAGGTTATAAATGTTATATTCTTACATTATATTTTTGTTTGCTTAAATGGCTTTATCTTCCACAAAATCATATAAGATTTTACATTGCTCCATTATAATTCTGACTGGGACAAAATGTAGGACATACTCTCTAATCTGTCATTAAAATAATAAGGTCAGGAATGTTGAAACTGTTAAATTTCTATTCTCCAAATAAAAAAAGATACATGCTGCTGACGATGAATGATCATATAATACAGAAATGGTTTTAATCACAATTATTATGTCAACAAAGACAACTTTTGATTTAAAAATGTTTCTGGAGACAATAACAATGTAAAACAATAAATTAGAGAGGGTTTACTAAAAGAAAAAAAGTACTAGTACAACAAAGTTTTTTTTAATATATTTACATAAATATTAAACGATAGGGAAACAAGAAAAAAAATTAAAATCAATATGGTACAGAAATGAAAGCCAATCACAGACAGCTCTTCCTTTGATTCAAGTTCACAGCTCATTCCTATGCAGAGGACTCCTTTAAAGATCTAAAAGAGCACTCCCCTACCTAAATAGAGATCAGAATAGTCACTATTCAAAACTAGACAAAAAATATTAAAAACGGTCACAAGAGACACAACCCAAACTGATTAGAATTATTGCAATAAAAGCTCAAATGAGCTATTGCTCTAAATATTACATAGAGCAGGGCCCTTGTAATGTATGCATGTGATTAAATTTATATTTAAAAAAATATGCTGTCAGCTAATGCTCAACTACCCAGTTATTCATAACATAAGACCTTCCAGAACCAAAAAAAAAAAAAAAAGGTTTGGCAGCTTTACAACAAGCCTGGCATTGAAATTGAGAGCATAATTATGCAACTCACTGCACATTCTACTCTTCCATTCATAACAACCTGCGATGTTCAGTCTGTGAAAGGCTCTGTGTATTATATTATTATTATTATTATTATTATTATTATTATTATTAACAAAGCAGCCCTACTTATCATGACCCTTTGAGCCATAAAACTGGCCGAAGTTTTGTAAAAACGTGGTTTTGAATTGATAGCTGAAGCGGAGGCCTTGACTGGTTCTCTACTGAAAGAATCAGGTTTTATTTACAAAGTTGTTATGATAAGGTTAAAGTTATATTAAAAGGCTGTATTCCTTTAGCATGCACCACCAAGGCAAGATAACCTTGTAAGAAATGAACAAGGATTAAGGGCCAGTATACTGTAAAATGTGGGTATTAGGAACTAGAGTCCCCTCTGTTTGAACAGAAGTTAAAACATGCAGTACCAGCGTGCCAGACACTAGTGAACTTTCAAATTAAGCACAGAGAAACCAACCAGTGAGATATGTAAATATTTTTTTGTATTTTCCAAAAAAAAAAAAAAACCAAACAAACAAACAATAAAGGACAATTAATTCTGAAAATGAGAGTTTTGGGCTCTCTCAACATGACATTACATAGACCACATAACCTACAAGGGATTATGACTATGCAAAATTATGGAAATGCTCATTAGCAGAAATCTCCTTCCATTATCTCAGAGATTAGGGACTTTTAGACTGAGGAAGATTGGAGTGCTAAGGACACACAATACTAAACGAATAAAATACTACTGGGACCTAATGTCAAGATATGATACAGGTTTTGTGTGTTTTTTAAACCTTTTGTAATTATCATGAATTATTGTTTGATTACCGTACAGGTTACAATAGAAAAGAAATCATCTGTCACAAGTGCACATAGAAGGGAGTTCAGGTGCTCACTTGCTGATACAACTTCATAAAAAAGCAAAGTGCTATGCACTGAGAACTGACAAAACTTCCAAACCTTCCATCTTTTATAATATGTTTCATTCACAGCTAAAGACAAATACTACAAATACACTGTGCTTATCTTGACAGGCACAGACACAGTGCATTTTAGACATCTTTGTTGACTGTAGAAACTTGACCTCCACAGCTGTATACATCCCGCAGATGCTCTCCATTGCTCTGACATCCAAACCATACATTCAAATATCTCACTTAGCTTACATCACTACAGCTTTACCCACTGAACCCTAACAACATTGGCAATCTTCGTCAAGCCTGTCTGGATGAAAAAATAAAAGTGAGTACAGACTACTGAAAAACTGAAAGTCAAAATGAAGACATGGTTCCATTAGCTATACTTTGAACTGTTTATGTCATTGGTGGCTAGCTTTAATTTAGTTTTAATTAAATTAAAACTTGTATTATGTATATCAAATATTTGTTGTGTTACATGCATGTACCTGTGGGGCCTGTAAGGTCCTAGTAGGAATGAGGGAGATTATTGCCTTGCTCCTGAAGGCTCACAAGTAGGTCATCAATCTTCTCCATGTTCTGGGACGTGGTAAGGACATTTTGTACATTCCGAGTTTCTGAGATGGACTGGCTGAGTAAAGAATGGATCTGTCCATCACTCTCCCTCTGGTTTTGACCAGACTGACTAATGGCAATGATCTGATCTGAGAGTGTGGTTCCTTGGGAGTTCATCAGCTGATCGCACTCTACAACAGAAGATAAATCATAACTTTCAATATCTTAAAAGTCAAATACAAAATTCTAAATTCCACAAAAAAATCGTCTTCTAGCAGAAAAAAATTTGGACCAAAAGTATTTGAACAGTGACGCAATTTTGTGTACACCACCACAACTGGCTTTAAACACAGAAATGAAGAAGTGTAGGTTCTCAGCTTTGATTCTAGGGTTTTAACAAATTACAGGCATGGCCCCTTCATTTTCAGAGGCTCAAAAGTAATTGAACAATTGGCTGACAAGGTGTGGCCTGTTCCCTTTTTATTTAGTAACAAATTAAAGAGATAAAAGTTCTTGAATTTGCATGTCTCTCAATAAACAGTCCAAAAATGTGTCAATGCAGACAAAAAACAATCATTTTAGTTATGGCAGAAACATTAAGACATTCTTAAGCTGATAACCCCTTCACAGTATCTAACCAAGTAAGGAACACCTAAGGATCAAGAGAGAGGGTTTACCTCAAAATGAAAACCACTGGTCACACCCGGAAAGAGAAAACCCTGATTACACTTTGAAAACACATCTAGAAACAGATCTATGCTTTTTACTTGGATGCAGTCAAATGCTGCAGAACTGACAGGACGTTGTTTCACGGTACATATAGGTAATGACACATAACATACTGCGAAAGCCACCCAAAATCTTCTTAATGCAAATAAATGGAATATACTTCAATTGCTAAGTCAGTTACTTGACGTCAACTAAAATGAGCAAGCTTTGAAAAATGAAACTGAAAGCAGAAAACCCACAAAACAGCAACAACCCAAGGTGGCTAAAGTTCTGGCAAAGCATCTCAAGGGATGAGACTTAACATTGGGTGATATGCATGGGTTACAGACTTCAGGCTACAGCTGATTTGCATCACTGACAGCAAAGGATTTGCATGTAATTATTCAAAAACTTTATATTTTTAAGCTTGAAAATTGGTTGTAATTTCTAATTGATTATTGCAATATAACTCTTAAACACATTTTATTTAATTAAAACTGCAAGTCTACACTTCACTCACATTTTGATTTCTTTGTTTCAAAACTATTGTGGTAGTGTATAAAGGCTAAATTATAGAAATGGTGTTGCTGTAAATAAACCTCTGTAAAAAAAGTCTGCATATATTACAACTAATATAAATTTTCCCACAAGACATCTGTAATGTTTATTATCAGATGGTTCTATGTAAGATTTTTGGGATCTGTTGTTTGGTCTTTACTGATGTTATTGGACATTACCACCCCAAAAAGTTTCTACTGGTAACAGTTTCACTGCTCAAAGACGTGTCCCAGCATCATAACATTCAACATTTCCTAAACATCTAATGGGTCATTGCCTTGGCATTAGCCAAGCAATTTATAGTCAACTATCAAATGTTAGAAGCATGATAGGCAAAAGCATATGATATGCATATACATGCTTATTATCTTTACCATTATGTATATCAAATAGGAAGATGTTAGGCTGCTGGTTCTGGTTCGGCTGGTTGAGGCTTCCACTCACTGTTGTTTGAAACAGGGATCCAGGCTGTTGCACTGGAGAGGAGGTGGTGGTCTGAAGTCCTGCCACACCGTTCTGCGGAGCAAAAAGTGCTTCTTGAGTAGTCATGCTTCTTGGCATGTTGGGCTGAGCCATAAAAAGGTTCACAGAAGGCTGAGATCCAGTGCCTGAACTTGATGCAAGTTGCATAGGCTGTTGATCCTGGAACAGAGGTTGTTTACTTGCAGACTGATTTGCTACATCAGTGCTTTGATCCTGGAAGGACATTGGCTCAGAAGGCTCTTGCCTGACCGTGACCATGCCAGTTTGGGAAAAAGGGAGTGATGCGTTCTGCTGCTCTGGGGAAATTAGGCTATTGCTATTCATTGAGGGCATTGGAGGTTGACTACTGAACAAGAGATTAGAGGCCTGTTCTGTTGCCACTGCTGAACTCAGAGAATTAAAGAGCAATCCAGTCTGCTGTTGGTTAGGGGCGAGCTTGTTGTTTGACGACTGGGAGATACTCTGAAACAGAGAGCCTGGCTGGGGTTGAGCGTTCTGTTGTGGTGACTGCTGTTCCATGGGAGTGCTTTGCTGAATTGGACCTAGTTGGGCAGAGGTTTGGAACACAGACTGTGGCTCAATGGTCGATGTCTGCATAGAGCTTAGGAAAGCTAGCTGTTGTGACTGGTTGTTATTTACTGCTAGCTGACCAGGTAAAGCACTCTGTGTGAGGAACATACTTGAGGCAGATGCTTGAGATTCGGCTGACAAGCTGGACCCATCAAGAACATTCAATGTGTTCTGGAATAGGGAAGCTTGGACTTGCTCCTGGGTGGGTGAGGTTTTCTGAGTGTGGAACATTGCATCCTGGGGTGCTTGAGCCTCAGTCAATGATGTGGACGTGTGGAACAAGGGAGGCGAGGAATGAGAGGGAGCCTGCTGAAGATATCCAGTTTGAATAGAGATGAGATCTTTGGTTTGCTGAAATAGAGCAGCCTGTTGCTGCTGCTGTTGTTGCTGTTGTGAGTTTGACTGTTGGAAGAGTGCATTGCTGCTGTCTACCATACCTTGTGAGGAGCCTTGCTGCTCTGGACAGCATTGCATTTGTACCTGGGGATGAAAAAGCTGATGCTGCAGGTTCTCCAGAACTTGTTGCTGTTGCATCTGTTGCTGTTGTTGCTGCTGGATCTGCTGTTGTATTTGTTGCTGCTGCTGAAGTTGGTGCTGCTGCTTCTTCGCCATTGAAGATTCTGACTGAAGATGGATGTTGCAGAATCCCTTTGCTTGCAGCTGCCGCACCGCTTGCTCAAGCTGTGCCACCTCATCTGGTGGCAGGAGAGAGAGCTGATGCTGTGGGCTGTCATCCATTTGGGAGACCCCTACCAACGTACCAGCATTGCTGCCAGACCTATCCTGGGCCAAACTCTCAGCATCCAAGAGAAACTGCTGAGCCCCTTGCTGGAGCAATGGTTTGCAAGGCACATGGAAGGAGCTGTTGGGTGCAATGTCTTGTTTCTGAATAGTGTTTAATGTTTCCTTATTCGAGAAAACAGATGTTTGGGACTGCTCTGGTTCTGCTGGTTGGCAGGCCACAGAGCTTGAGAATGTCTGACCATTGGTAGAGATGTTTTTATTCATTTCTAGGGTCTGTTGGCCTGAGTTCATCAGATCAGATGTCTGCTGAATAAACCAGTGAAGACAGAAACAATAAGTCATAAGGTCTTTTATTACTTATCACCTCAACTATCTTGTACATAGCCTAAACAGAACCAACTGAATTCAGTTCTTACTCAGTTATTTTAATAGAACAAACCTTAAAGGTTGGCGTGTTACTTGAGACCTCCATTGGGGTGACTTCTTCTCTTTTGACAAGAGGCAAGATCGGGACCATCAAACCACTATCCATTACTGTTTTAAAAAGACAGTTACAAAATCAGTGAAAATAAAAAAATGACTTGATTTTGCAACACAATAAACACAATGTAATGAATAAATGATTGTCAGGTGCAGTTTTGTTACCTTTTATCTGTTCAAAAGAACAGGGTTTAGCTGGAGGCAATGTCTCTTTTTTCACAGAGACGTCCATAACTGCAAATATGGATATTTTAAGGTCAGTTTGATTTTTCTGTCAACTTCCTTAGTAATAAATTAAAAGAAGGTTAAAATGGGTTGGATTATTCAAGGATAAAGAGCAGTGAAGTTTACAGACCTGGTTCTGGAGTGTAGGTAAATGGTTGCACATCATGGGAGCGTCCAGCATTAGTCACAACATAGATCCCAACAGACACTGGAGAGCTGATGGACAGATTTTGATATGGAGGAACTTTTACAATAAGATGATTCTAAATGCAAGAAAGACAAAAATACTCAATAAAGACAAGATATAATCAATGGTGTTAGTGATTATGCCACAGAGATGAGACATTAATATTACAGGTATTAAGGTTTAAAGATTTTTTTTGTAACTATGTTTTGTCAATAATAATACTTATGCTGCTCATGGTAATTCATTGAAACACACTGGGCACAATAGGCATAACAGTAGCATTTCCTGAACCAATGGTGGACTTTCTGCATCATCGTAAATTTACAGAGCAAAGTAAAATAGACTTGAACAAAAGTATTGTTGACTGAAAAAGAAAGGTCAAAGGAGAATGGTGAGAAGGGAAAAAAAAAACAGATGGGCCACAATCAGGCTAATCACATTCAAATTGAACACTAAACTTAGCCTCAAACGGCCTACAGCATTTACCAATAATGTCAGAAAAAAAAAAAGAAAAACATGACAACTTTTTTTAAATAGTTTCAGTATGCTGCCTAGCCCTCAGGTCTCAACCCAATCATGGATTTTTGAGATGAGGTGGAAAAGGCCTGTTTACTATGACTCCTTATTTGTATTAACTGTGGATAATGCATAATCACTTCCGAAACACTCCCAAACAACGAGTCCATAATCTGTAGAGAAACAAATATATAATGTTCTGAAGTTATTCAGTTTTGTTAATTTGGTAGATAAAATCAGATAAAATTGCACATAAACAGATATTATTTTGTAGTATTAGCATTATTAAAACAATGGGTTTATTAGTTATATCACGTTTAATTATTAACTTTTTTTTTTTAATAATAAATATTAAATATTATAGGGATGTGTAACCAATGGGACCTGTAGAGTCATGAGCATAATTTATCACTGCTGTTGCTTTCAGTTACTGTAAAAACAGTTATTACTGATTTTAATAACTAGGTTTGTGTGATTTGACAACATTATTGCAATGCCAACAATCTTGACCCATTCAGTATATTTTTATGTTGATGTGTAAAAGAAGCCACCCATGTATCAGACTTAGATATAACCAATCATTATATTAATGCTTGAACAGAGTGAAACAGAGTGAACAAACAAATACTGTTGTAAAATAAAGATATTGTTAGTTTACACACAAAGGTAGTTAAGCACAATGGAGAACCTTTGTGTATTCTGTAACCAAGGGGTCTAGGTTACCCTAACTGAACATCTACTTTTTCTAGTAAGAACAATAATAGTAATCTCTAATTTTAAAGAATATCACCCAATCCCAATAATAAGCATTAATAACAGGTCAAACAATCAATTTCCACTTTTTTTGGATTTTCAAACAGGACTGTGTGACTAATATATTTTACACTATTTTCCCCACTACTTTTGTACTCTGAGGATAGGTAACATACTGAAACATGTCTAGTTCTTTGAATAGACCATGGGGGGCACGGTAGTGCAGCAGGTAGTGTCGCAGTCACACAGCTCCAGGGACCTGGAGGTTGTGGGTTCGATTCCAGTTTCCTCCCACAGTCAACCCACGTTGGTAGGTAGATTGGCGACTAAAAAGTGTCCGTAGGTGTGAGTGTGTGTGTTGCCTTGTGAAGGACTGGCACCCCCTCCAGGGTGTATTCCTGCCTTGTGCCCAGTGGTTCCAGGCAGGCTCCGGACCCACCCCAACCCTGAACTGGATAAGCAGTTACAGACAATGAATGAATAGAGAATACGTGATGAAGGAAACTGACCACAAATTACATTAACTATAATCTTTTTATTCAGTAAAGGGTTAGATTGGGCCTGGTACTAGACCTTGGACAGGGTGGCATCACAGGGCATCACACATTCCATCGCAAATTTACACCTATGGATACTGTTGCATTGTCAGTCAACCTACAAACCAGTGTTCTGGTTTCCTCTCGCAATCCAAGGCACTTGGAAGAAACCCACGAAGACACCACTCCTCGCAGACAGTGACCCAAGGCAGTCACTTTATATTACCTACTGTACACTAAAGTTGGTTTCTGAACTAAGATTCTCCATCAAAAGGAAAATGAAGTCCAGGAACAGGCTTAAGTCCTAGTTCTGTTAACTTTTCAATTATGACAAGCAAAGTTGATAGTACAGTCTATGTTACATATATTTAGATTAATAAATAAGCTCAAGTGATGCTAACACCAGGATGTCAGTCATTATGAAAACAGATACTTTTTTCAACAACCCCTGGTTTCACACTAAGAGAGTTTTCTCAAAGTATTGAGCTCTTTCATCACATTCTATTTGAGTAACTAGGTCAGCAAACAGCATGCCTGGCCAACTTCAGGAATGGAAATTGAAGACAATGATGTCAGCAGAGAGCACAAAGCAGGTCCTCTTTGTGACCTCCAAACACACTGCACCCTCATTTGTACCTGATGGAAAAGCTCCATGTCAATATCACCCTCCGCCCTCCAAGAATTTTCATCTGCAAGACAAAGAAATAAGTCAGATGGAACAGGGCACCCTACAGAGTCCCATGTATAAAAAAAACAGATTTAGATTACCTGGGAAAGGAGATGGAATATCTGGCTTTGTACCTGATACATTTTCTTGAAATATGACTTTGGTTCCCTTAAGAAAGTTTTTTCCGATAATAAACACTTCTTCGCCTCCTTGCACTGAGCAACTGTGTAGACTCTTTTTCAGGATTTCAGGCACTCCTGCAGGCTGGGCTATGGAAAGGGAGCAGAACTATTAGGGCCCTTATGATACACACTGAAAATTACCCAAAGTGGCATAATGAAACACATGGAACCTCAGTTTTAAAATAACACTACACTGTAAGAAACCTTGGTTTAACTGCCAATCTTAACATGGTATGCCTTAGAGAGCAATAGTACTTCTGCTTTGCAGGATTGCTTGTGATTCGCAGCAGTGAAGGTGTTTCAGTTTCCATGGATCCTACCAATTATTTCCATGACAAGGACTTCAACAACCACCTCTGATGTCAGCGGCTAGTGACCTACGTTTGCTTTTATACAGTCCATGTCAATGCTTACATATTAGAACTGATGGAATGACCTACAAAAATGAGTTACAAAATAATGGAAACTTATTAAAAAAAAAAAAAGTTTCATAGAAGAGGGATGTTAGTGAAACACAGAATCAATAGCTTTAGCACATTAGCCTTAAAAATATGAATGACCATTTGCCTTAATGCTAATCCCATTTTTGCATTTTTCAAGGGCACCAGCGGGGTTTGCTAGGAAATCCACTATGATGCTATGAAATTCACTCACTGCATAGTATGGGAGAAGATGGTGCCTGTAGTGTGAGCACAGAACCGTCAGGTCTTGGGATGTTCACTCTGAATACCAGTCTTGCACGTGTGCTTTTCTTCTTGGATCCAGCCACCCCAATACGAGCCTCCACATCAGCATTCCGGAGCTTCAAGATTCCCACACAGTCCACTCTGCAGTGAGGTATTGTTAACATTATTTTTATTGAACTAAATCCTATTGGCAAAAAATATCATATGATGTGTCCTAAATTGTCCAGGATGTTGGCACCCAACCCTGGTCCTGGAGTTCTTCCCTCCTTGCACATTTTTTGGACCTTCAAAACAGAAAGGGTGAATATACAAAAATGTGCAGGGTTGGTTGTACTCCAGGTCCAGATTTAGGAACCTGTAAGTTAGAAAAATTACTTTGGATCAAGGATGAAACTTACTCACAACACAAAGCACTCAGCCTTTTACTTATGACATGGCTGCCTCGTCCTGTGACGTGAACATGAAACGTGAAACGTTTTGTTATGCTCTCTAAGTAATATACATACGCAAGAGTCATGTTATTGCTGGGGTCCAGAGATACTTCGATGACTGTAGTGCCCTCAATGTCCACTTCTCTGCAGGCAGTTGTGTTACGACCTGTCACTCTACAGGCCTGGTAGAATCCATGAGGCTTCACACGGCCGGCATCATTTCCCACAAACACCTGCAGGACCACTGGCTCCTTCACTCCCTCAAGCTGTGAGGATTAGTTGAAAAAACAGCAACTGGTGAATATAAACAAACCAACCAGCAATTGGTGGAACCTAATAATTGCATTTGCCTTTGTTAAATATAGTCATCAATATGCAAGGTAGACCGGAATCCCTGGAAGTAAAGCTAGAGTACAAGCAATGCTGTTAATAGGTCATTAAGAAAAAGACAGACTAAACCAATTCATCACTGCTTAAACAGGTGAGCTATGCTTGGATAATAATGATCAATTAAGAAACAAGACAAGCATTTGACTCACTTTAATGGTAGGAAAGCCTTGCTGTGTGCGGTCCTTCACAGAGCCTCGGCTACCCTCAGTTAAGTAGCGGGCTCTGTGCTGGGTCTCAGGCTGAACCAGAATTTTCAGCTCCTTCCCCTCGCTCTTTTGTGGGTACTGACCAGAAAGTATCCCCCCTTTCTGGCCAGGTGCTTGGTTTCCATCAGAACTAAAAATAAAAAGTTATTTTGTAATAAATATAACCTTCAGGGTAATGGCCAATAACTGATAATAATAATATATTTAGTAATAATAACAATAATAATTGGCGATGATAACAGTGCTGCCTGCTTTTGTCTTGGAAATGTATTTACAGAGCTCAAGCTGCTGGGATCTGTTGTGGAACTGGAAAGTAACCAAGCATTGAAATATGTAATATGGAAATAACTATGGTAAGAGACCGTTTCTTTACCAACAGAAAGAAACCGTCCACGCACAGGACTAGCATTGGGCTTTTAGTAGCAAACAACCGGTCAGAACTTGCAATCTGTTCATATGCTAACACGAGTCATGAGATGTTCACCAACAGACTGTCTGAATAAACTAGAGCTACAACCCTGTGACTCATGTCAGCCCATCACAAAGGGGCTGAATGAGTTTCAGAGTGAATGACCATTGTTTATATTGCAACACCCAGCTCCACCCCAGCTTAGATCCTATCATCCATCCGCAGGGGAAGAAAGCAGAAGTGATTTGGCTATGATTCAAAATCTGTCACTGAAGAATGCTGACAGCTATTTTATAAAACTGTTTACTAATGCAGTACCATATTACACTTTGCCTTCTCAACATTTTACATAAAAAATAATATGAAATCAGTTTTTACAGGACATTTACCGAAGTTCTTCCACAATATGCAAAAATCTAGTGGATAACATACACTATTTTTTTTTTGCCCCTCAGAAACTATGCTTGACTGATTAGAGCCAACACAATCTAAGACTACTGTTTATGTATTCTCTACTACAATTACTCTTTACTTTTATTAGTTACACTTAAATTAAATTAGTTCTTAAATCCTACTGTGTATAGTAATTGTGTTATTTAGATATAAAATACTGTTCATGAGGCCACCTTTCATTTATTTAAAAATTAAATGACCGTTAAGTACAAGCAGTACAAGCTAATTATTTTTAGGGTTTTTATTTTGCAGAGTTAAATAAATAAATAAATAAATAAATAAACAAACCCCCGTTAAAGGGAATTGGAGTTCCCTAACAACCAAACAATCTTCAGTGGTGGAAACCAACCGTAGCGGCACAAAAAATATTCACACCTACTTGCAAAATTTGTGCTGTGCAAGAACCTCGTCAAGTGAACCTGAGCTTAATCAGGACAGTGTGGAACCACAAAAGAGCAGAAGTGCTCACCTTGCTTTGGAACTGGCCTTGTTGTCTTGGCCAAGCTGTGAGAGCACAAAGTGTGGGCCTTTGGCACTGTCTGCATCAAAGATGTCCATGCTGGCTTCTTCAGCAGACACTGGCTTTGACCCAGGCCGTTGACGAGGAGTGCGCTTCCGGGCTTTGCGCGGGACCTCTGTGTTGTCATTGTAGGAGTTTGAGCTCACAAGGCTGAAGTTTGAGACTGAGTTTTCTGGCCAGATGCTGTTGCTCTGCTCTGAATCCAGGGGAAAATCATCCTGACATCCCGACATGCTGCTGTCATCGAAAAGGTCTTCTGGCGGGGGTGAGATGTTCAGAACGGGTCGTTTAGAGGGTGTCATCTGATGGTGATGTTGCTGAGAAGCTGCTCCACCCTTCTCTGCACATGACCTACTGCCACCAGCAGTGCCACTGCTCTTGCCTTCTGCCGTTAGCATCTCCACCTTCCTCCGGCTACTTACTTCTCCTTGAGTGCTGCTGTCCTGCACCAGGCCCCGGTCTGTGGCTGAGGTAGAGGAGTTCACGGTGAAGCTGGAAGAGTTGGGAAAAGCACTGCTGGGACTTCCCATGGTCATACCAGAGGAGACGGAGGAGGCATCTGTAGTGTGTACAATTAGAGAGTAAATAAAGGTTTCTCCACTTACATTGGCTAGCAGTCCCAGCTAAGCAGCGAAATTTGCATACAACTGCTTTTTTGGCTTGGATTTCCAATTATAATTATTGTTTTTTTTTTGTTTGTTTAAGTTTTATGCATCATGGTGTGTGTGTGTGTGTGTGTATATATATGTGTGTATGTGAGTATGTGTATGTGTGTATATGTAAAGTGTGTAGAGGGTGTGTTTTCAAATTTGAAAACACACCCAGTAAAAACACCCAGTAAAGTCTTTAAAGACTTTACTGAATATGTGCAAAAGACAACAACATGCTCCTCAATATAAATTCCTGCAAAGCAATTTTCTCTGGGAGCTAAATAACATTGCATGTTATATACAATATTTGAAATATAGTAAAACAACATTTACTGGCATCAATTCTCAAAAAAAAAAAAAAAAAAAAAAAAAGGAATAAATCTGGCACATGTATAAAAACATGGAGAGGTCATACTGTCTCCACACCTTGTGCCAACAGCTTTCATCATATACTCTTCTCAAGTATGTCTATATACGGCACTGTATAATATATATTAATACCTCTATATTATTATTATTATTATTAATGTAAACTGCAAGCAAGGCTTAGATCAGATCAGAAATATTATGTGTCAAATGATGCATTTCAAATAATAGGTTCTTTTGGCAGATTCAATTTTGTTGGGACTGAGCATAGCCACAGAAACAAAATAAACCAGCTTCTGACCTATGAAGCAGAGAACTGCAGACCATTTTATATGCAGACACTCCCTGCTTCAGAGGGAAATTCCTGGAATAAAAACGAGACAACGAATGAGTAATAAAAGCTGACCATTGAAAATAATTTTCAAAAGAAGAAAGGAATTTTAGAGTTTAATTAGTAAATAAAAATAGAACTCATCAGTAGTGAGCCTTCAATATCCAAAGTGATCCATGTCTCAGGCCTACTTTGGGCCCTATTTGAGGAATGAGGTAAATACAATGTCAAATACTACATTACAAGACATTTTATAAGCATTCCTATAAACAGAGGGTAGACAACAGAATGAGGTTTACAGTGTTATGCTGACAGAGTAAGCAAGAGTGGTAATGGTTCTGCAGCCATGGAAGGAGTGGGAACCATGTAATTAAACATGTACTACAATAGCTAACTTAATATTTTTAAAAGGTCTATTTCTGCCTGAAAATTTCAATGATGGGGGAAATTCCATCAAGACAAGCCCAATGAAAGAAGGGGAGTAAAGATGGAAGTGTGAAAACAAGCCATTTCTATTGTAGAAAAGTGATGTAGGGGATCAACAGACCAAAGCAGTTGGTGTTTTCTTACATACACACATTTCAAAGCAATGCATTGTCCGTAAATGAATTCCAATCTACTCAAACTCAAATCTAACCATATTCTATTCATCCTCCTGTCTGGCTTTACCATTCCAAATGCTCAAATATGTGGGAATAATGCCGTGATGCATCACAAAGTAGGATTATTATACCAATACAGCACTGTAACCTCTACAATTACAGAAAGATTGAAATCACTCTGAAGCTTTTATTTGTTTTTGCTCTTAAACTTGGAACATTTTAGTAAGCACCTGACATTGCCAAAAATGCTTGCTTTGAAATTATTATAACAAAATATTATTTTTCTTGGAGGGTAACGCAAGACCTGTCAGTGCTAAATGATGCAGAATGTTGTTTCAGAACATAGATATACATACAGGCTGTCTGAAACACAACACATCAGCAGCTTACGTGATGCATAAAAAAAACAAATTAGTCAAATAAAAAAAGTAGAGGAAAATCTGAAACTTGTAGAAGTCCCACTTAGTTCACATTATCACTCTGTGGGGAACAGGTACAACATTTATGGGGCTATAGGTCACAACCTGTGGTAGTTCTGAAAATAGACTAAGTAAGAGAAAAAAATGAATATGACCTTTTTAATGATCTCAGCCCTCGCCTCCAGTGATTTTTACATAATGGGACCACAGCGGCTTGACAGAACATGTCTAGTCTAGTTCCATTTTACACTTCCCATGCTCATTGTTTCACATTTTAAAATAAAAATAAAACATTGAAGTTTTTACAGGACATTTTACCAAGTTCATCCTAACACTTTGAACATTTCTTTTAGGAACAATATTAGGTTTGCCTGATTAGAGCAAACAATCTACAATCTTTGAATTCTGTGCTTCAATTTCTCTTTATTTTTAATCAGAGTTCTTAAATTCTGCTGTGTATACTAACATTCAGCAGTTCTGTTTTTTATGCATACAGTACTGTTCAAGAGACCACCATTTTTTATTTAGTAAATAAATGACAAGTACATTTATACAAGTACATTTGTCATGACAATCTGCTTTCATAAGGAAATTGAAGTGTTTAAAAAAAGTTTCAAAAACCAGATTTAAAATAATTATAATAATAATAATAACTAACTTGAAAAAAATAAATATCTTGACCCCTTATACTCTGTTAAAGAAATAACTTGTACTCAGTGGCCATTTTGGGTGGAAATGATATAAAAGAACACAACTTTTGCATGGTATTTCTTTTATACAATACTAAAGAAAATAACAATTTTCATATTAAGAGGAGGAAGAATGCAATAGACAAAAACAACAACAAACAACAACAACACATATGTGGGAAAAATAAACACAAGCTTTAATCCAGCTTTGAAAAATTTGGGGCAGCACAGATATTTGAATATATTTGGTTGCTGCATACTTTGAGCTGAAAGCTGCCTTCTCCTACTGTAATACTGCAATTAGAGAGCTTCCACATCAATGTGATACGTTTTTTAATAAAAAATGCATTAATATTTCTGACCTTTTTGAGGTATTTTTATAATTTTACCATTTTGTAATTAAAGCCTACAGTATTATTGAACTTAGCAATGCATTAACAATGCATTAATCCATTAAGGTATTCCTTCTGTTACAGTAAGCAGGCGTGTTCATTGAAAGAAAACTGTCTGAAAACAATTAACTTACATTTTCCTCTTATATGAGTTTTACTGAACAAATGAATGAATATATTCCGTAGGTTTGTCCTGTAGCTACAAGGCTAATATAATTCTTTGTAAAATAAAAATATGCAAAAATGAAAGCAATTTAAATCCTGTTAAAAATTTATTTTGGTAAATTGTCAAAATCAGCTTCTAAGGAGGAATTACTATATAGTGGTACTTTAGAGTTCATGGACCGTTTAGGATTGCCTATATTTCTGTATAAATATGACCTAAAAATCATCAGATTTTCACCCAAGTCCTAAAATAAGACAAAGAAAAGCCACTTAAACAAAGAAGGCAAAAAATATTTTACTTATTCAGGAAATTGTTCTATATTGCATGCTCAGTATTGCATATCTGAGAGTGGTGAAAGTATGTGAGCCGCTAGGATTAGCTGTTCATTTGAAACTGAAATTGGTGTTTTCAGTAAATGGGATAACAATCAGGTGCAAGTGGGTTCCTTGTTGTGTATAAAGTAGAGGGTTCTATCAAAGCCTGATCTTAACCAAAAAAAATGTTAGGAAGTGGATTATGGCACAAAAATATTTTTAAGGACCTCAAAGACGAGTCTGGAAAAGATTACAAAGTGTTCATGCCAGGGTTGCAAGGAGAAAGCCACAGCACTCCAAAGAGATTGCTTGTCTGTAGCTTGCTAAAGATCACATGAACAAGCCAAAAGGCAGCTGAAAAAATGTTTTGTGGACAGATGAGGCCAAAACTGAATATTGCGGTTTTAATCAGAAATATTATGTACGATGAAAGTAAACAAGGCATTTACATATTAGAACCTTATCCAATCTGTGAAACCTGGTGATGGTAGTAATATGATTTGGGCCTGTTTTACTGCATCTGGGCCAGGAAAAGAAAACCCACAAAAATCCATGAGTTGCAGCAGTTCTGAACAGAGGAATGGGCTAAAAAGCTGGCATGCAAGTTTAGTCAACAGTTACTTAGCTGCAGTTATTGCTGCAGTGGTCAAGCCAGAAACTAAAAGCTAAAGTTCACATATTTATGTCACTCACAGATACATAATACTGGATCATTTACCTCAGTAATTTAAATGACCAGGTTTTAATCATTTTAATAATTATTTTTCATAATTAAGTTCTCTTTATCCACTTTTATGACTTGTCTTTTGGGGTCATATTTATGTATAAATACAATTCTAAAGAGTTCACAAACTTAAACCACCGCATGCTACATCAATGTTAAAAGGTAATTAACTTAGTATTTTTATTCTAAGTGACTCCAGCTTCAATGTACCATGGTTAACAGTGTGATGATGCCATAGCAACCCTAAAATGCCTATTTCTAATTTGAGAAGAGGAAAAAATAGATACACATGGTTTGTGCATCATTCAACTTTGCAACATTCTTAATTAGCATTGTATCTCCAGGGCAAAGCTACAGAAGCAAAGGGACCCAAACTTAAACTATTACTTTACTAGCAGACTTTGTAAGAGTTTGTAAAAGGAGGAGAATTCTTTAACCACACATTTAGGGCAAACCTAAATCCTAACACACAAATGGGCATCCCATGCTGTGGCATCTTCCAATGACCAACCCCACACTAAACCAAATATCTCCAAATCTCTGCATGTTTTCCACTTTGCTCTTAACATGAATATACTGTAAAGCAAGGGAAAACAATACACAATACAACAAGATAATTCATGCTTCTAAACTTGCAAGATTATGTCAAGCATGCAGAGTGATTAAAGGCAAATAATCATTAAAGAGCAAGAGCTGGAACAGCAAACCAAACTAACAAACAAACAAATAACATCAATGCATTCTGAGCCATCTCAGAGTCAAACCAATCCCAATGACCACACCTCACTCACAGTAACCTAGCCATTTGTTTCGGAGACAGTATGCAGAGAGGAAATACAACAAGCAATGAAAGCTTAAGATTACATGTGTGCTGGTGAGATATGCAGGGCACAAGAGGATAGGGTGGGCCAGGCCAAGCTACAACGTTGGCAATGAGCATGTGATGACAAGCAAAGCTATGAATAGCAGTCCTGAAAGGAGTGAGGGGGGAGTTGTGCTCAAAGCTGCATATAGCACGTGTGGCTGGAGGGGGCTTAGCATGTTTTAGCACAGGTGTTGGCAACCCAAGCAACAGCCACACAGAGGTAGACTGTGCAAAGAGAAAAATGCAGTAAGATAATGATGTGGATAGGCCATAACAGTCTTCAAAAATGTACAATCAAATGGTGGAAAAAGATCGCATCGGTGTCCCCACCTCCCTCTTTGCTCACCCTGGCATAACACAGCTCCCTTATATCATCAGAGAATCTCTGAAAATATCACAGTAAATCTTTTATACGGGTAAAATAGTTGAGTCAAAGGTCAAACAAGGGATTAAATTAAAAAGAGGAAGAAGAAAATAGCCAGAAAATGAAAGGCCAATTTGCAGTGAAACCTACAGTCCCGGATTAAAATTCATTTAAGCTGGAAATACTTCACCTTCCTTCTGCTACAGCCAGCATGTCCTGCCTCGTCAGAGGGATGGAACTGGCTGCAGTTAGGTACTGATGTCCAAAGGCAACAGACTTCTGGTTTACTGAAACTCACCCTAAACCTGGGTACTTTGGTAAAGAAGTAGAGTAAAAGAAACTACAATGAATCTCATTCTGTGTGTTCATGTTTGAATGCACAAACATGAACTCAAAAGCTTTTGACTTCATTTTGGAGGGACGTGTTTTTCTCTGCTAAGAAAAAGAATGTTTTTATCCACAAAGTGTTTGTAGAGTATATATTAATTTTTTCCCCCCATCCATACATGTTAATGTTGGTTAATGTTTGGTGATGGTATCAACAAAATAAGTTAACAAACCAAAAATCAGTATAAAATTAGTTAAGAGTTTACAGATCATTCAGTTTGGTCCCAAGAACTGATTCTTGTGAGCAGTACCAAATGGTGTGGGATAAATGGGAGAGACTGTATTTGTTATCTATGTTAACTTGAGATCCAATTGCAGTTTCGTGGGTAAGCTTGTCCAACTAATGTTTTGTTTTTTTTCCCCCCAATATAATTTCATGTATTTGTGAACTCTGAGGCAACCCAGCTTGATGGCTGTGGACCTGAGTCCCCTACAGAGCTGATGTTTTCACAGAAAGAAATCTCTGGAAATTCCACAAAAGATCATTTCCTTAGACTTAAACTGCAAGGCACCAGGGCTATGTCTTTAATTACAGTAAAAAGAAAATGTTTTATATATGACATAAATAAAGAAACTATGCTGTTTTTGACATAGCATGCCAGCTTTAAGTCATATTGTACTGCCTTTTTACTAATTTAAGAAAGATGAATAGCTTTGGTTATGCCTAATACAACTACACTATAAACTTAAGGGTTTAGCCTAATATCCTTTAACACTTGCGCTTGGCCAAGCAATGTTTAAAAAATAGTCACACCTATTTAAATGTAAAACAATTAGCAATATTCCCGTTGCCATTCAAGATAAAAATAGCAAGTCTAGGCTTGCGTATAGGATAGATACCATGGAGGAAAAGAACTAAATAGGGATGTATGACTATTTGGGAGTCAGCAGACCTTTACTTTGAAATAAATATGATTGGCACTAGACAAATTTTTATATTTGATCTAAGTTCACATGGATATTTGGTGTGATATTTACTGCTTTCCAGAAAAGTTGAACATATAAGCAACAATGGGCTACTGTATTAAATTATCCGCATTTATGCTAATCCAATTGCATCTAGCCGCAGCTACATACATAAAAATCTGGATATCTGCATCAGCGTACAATATCCGTGTCAGTTCATCTTAACCATATAAATCTAGTTTTTGACCTAGAGACTCTTGCAGTTAGCCATTAAAATGGACAGCAAGACAGAACCATTTTCAGCACTGCTCACTGATATTATGGTAGTGGACTGGGAGCAGGTGACAAATCTAGGAGAATGAGTAGAGTTTGAGTATCTTACCTGAAGAAAGAGCTGTCGTTGGGGAAGACCCCGTCTCTCCACCACTTTTCTGACTCATTGTTCCACTGTTCACCTCAATATATGCGGCAACTGCAGCTCTTTGAGGAGAAGATCATACACCGATTCTGGAAAGAAAATGAAAGACAGAAAACTATTATCTAAAGTCTAGAGCTGAAACAACATGACACTTCTACAGTGCAAAATGAAAACAGACAAAAATTCAGGATATATTTTGTTAAAATATTGTACACCAGTGTTTTTTGGCACTTTGTTATCTAATATCAGCTAGTACTCAATAAGTATATATTGCTAAATATATTTGTGTCTTGGAGAAACACAGCCATGCTTTCCCTACAACAATGTACTTATTCGTGACCAATTTGTGACAATTAAAGAATGTCACTGACAAGCTACAATAACTTAGCAGGGAATATATAATAGGCATTGCCTCTGTCAAATATCAAGTGTGATATCTGCAATGCTGACCTTCAATTTAACCTCCTATAACTCCAGGCTTCACAGTTAAATCTAATACAATGCTGCATCAAACCTGGACTTCAAACTGGAAAAAGTCCTGACTATTACTGGCCAACACCAACAGTGATAAGTACTACAATTTAAGTGCCAAAAACCAGAGACGGCCAGACTGAACCCACCGACCGGGACCCCTCTACTCTCTAAGGGTAGCAGGCTATTTTAAGCAAACAAGAGCACAATGCCCTCAAACCATGTTTAGTATGCCGATGAGCACTGCTTGGAAATCTGGGCTGATGATGGGGCCAGTGGGGGTGTGTGTAGTGAAGTAGTGTGACTTCTGTCATTCAAGGGCAGTTCTGTGTGCTGAGTACAATGATAAATCACCTGTTGCTTATGCTAATCTAAACACTTTAGAAAATGTTCTGAAGCTATTGGATAGTGTTGGACGTTATGGTCAAATTTATATCACAATATAATTTTGATATCGATATGCACAATATATCATAACAACATATGAAAAATATATAAGCCACAGAAAAACTGTCAATAAAAAAAAGAACATGACTTCACTGACAAAAATAAACCTTTGTCAATATTAATTTTAAAGTTAGTTTATAAAATATAGAACTGACGCCAGCACCCTGTAATGAATGTCACTCAGTGATTGATGATGCAACTAATGTATATTGAAATTTGGGAATGTGTTTAAAAATCATATTGTTGTCATTGAAAAATTTTATACGGCAATATATATTGATATTGAATTATTGTCCAGGCCTACGGTTGAAGTCACCTGGAATTTGATAGCAAATATTGGTCTTTTTCCACTCTTCCTATCAGGAATCCTGCATTTGGTGTTCCTGTGAGGCAATAAATGAGGGGACGTTTCTGTTGTGTGGTGTTCTTGTCTAGATATACATGAAAACTTTAGACATTATCATTCCGTTCCATCAATATTTTCAAACCTTGGCAACTCTTCTGAATACCACTGTATATCTTAATATCATTAAACTGCCCAGCCGTAGTTAACACATCAATATCTATCTTAAGGTTTTAAGTAATTTCCCTTTCCCTACATATATAAATTTCTTTGTCTTTCTCTAGGTGTTATTGTTATTATTGTTCTATTACGGTCAGATACTACTACAACTAATGTAAAGATTAACTTCTGTTACCAAGTTGAAAGTACCCATTTAGCTAATGGAACAACAGCCCCTGGGAAAACATGCCTGGTACCAAGATTATAATAATCTACAACTAAGTCATTCAGAAAGCTTTCAACCATAAATCTGAAAAAATAAAGCCTCCTTTTATATGGGCTTAAATACAGGCAAACAAGTGGGCAGGTGAAGGCAGTCCCCCAGTCCAGTGAGCACCACTTAAAATGTGTTTACTTCAGCTAGGCAGACAGTAACAAAGAGACTCTGTTCGTATGCCCTTCTGCATATACAGGAACCTCAGAGTTGGGTTTAAAACACATGACAACTGTTCTATAGCCATGTTCAGCCATGGTACCAAGATCAATTTATCAGGTCTAACATGAGATACCCTAACATGAGTGCTCAGATTCCCAAATAGCATTTTCACATATTTACAGCTGGATCCAAGCATATTTTATTCCTCTGTTGTTAGAGGCTGCTTTAAGGAAATTTCACTACGTTATGGGTATTATGTTACTGTTCAAAATTGTAATTAGAAAAAAGTTCCAGTAAGTTAAATAATTAAACAGCAAACCTCAGCTGTGCCTTTCTATGATGACATGGGGAAAAAACTAAAAACATTATTTCTTATTTAGTGTAATAAAATGAATAAAATGTAAGTAAAGTGATATTTGTGCAATTGCTAGGTCTTTATCAGTGGCTTTTATCTATACCCAGTAATTCTACAAAACACAACTACACAAAATATCTTTAATATTTGTAAAATTACAGTACAAAACTGAATACTTTACAGCAAAACTTTGTTGAACATACTCCTAAACAAAACATTCTCTTTGCTCGATAATCTCAACATAAGTATGTTAAGCATTTCTGCCAGTAGCAGCAGTAGCATGAGAAACTTTAGCACAACTGGGTTAGCGATTCACCACTGCATGCTCTCTGCCACAAAGGATAGACAAATCAATAAACATATACTGATAATTACTGATATATAATGTAATACAGATGTACAAAACACTAATTTAACTTGGCATGTTTTGTCAAGTGCTGAAGTAACAATGCGCAGCACTGTAAAACTGGGCTTCGTCAGGTCAGGTCTCAATGCCACAGGTACGGGTCAGGTTCAGGCTTCAGTTTCATGTCTGTGCAGACCTCTACAGAGCATGGGAAAAGTCAGGATGCTCACAAAACTGGATGAAAAATGAAAAATCATGTTCACCCAGTTTCAGAAGATGTAAAGAGAAAAACACATCTATTAGAGGTAGAATTTCCATTTAACAGACACAGATAAGAAGCACCATGTGTCATCTTTTATTCCTAGCTTTCAAAAGACTACAAAGTGATGCATTTATTACCAACTGTGGCAAGCCCTTGAAGCCAGGCTTTTTGAACACAGAACCAGGAGAAAAGACTAGTTAATGATATTTTCCAAAACTATATTCAGCTACAACAAACAAGATATACAGCCTGCTGCTTATAATGCTTAACCACCAATCATCCATCTTGACCTGTCTTGCATACACTGTTCAGGCAATATGTTGCCCTATGAATTTTCAGCGCTTAGAACTAAGTGGTATGAATTTTATATTTTTATATGCTGCTCTCTTAAAAGGTGTTGTTTGGACTTTAATAAAAAAGTTCAGAGAATGTTTCCTCACCATTTTCTTGTTCTCTGGTCTGTGCATTGGAAAAATGTCTGGTGTTTATACACAGCCCTGGCTCTGTAAATGGGTAAAAAACTAATGCTGCTGCATGAAATGGTTCAGTTTTTATTGTTTCTGTGTCACTGGCTCAGACAGGCACAGCCAAGAAAAGGCATCTGTAGGCATTTGGACAGTGGAGAGACATCAGTGGAGGTCTCATAGCAAGGCGCATAAACGACTGGGCTACAGTAACAATACTGGTACCAAGTCAATAAAAATAATAATCATCTTCATTTTCTTAATGGTCTAAACCTAATATAAAAATAGCATTTTTCCAATGTGTCCTTAATGACAGAGGATGCACAGAGACAGAGAGACAGAGAGAGAGAGAAAGAGAGAGAGAGAAAGAGAGAGAGAGACATTTAGCAAGTTGCAGAAAATGCTACTAAAGAGACCTGCTTTAGACCAAATCCCATTTCTCTCTCCATCTCCCATTTCTGCCTTCTCTAGTTGGTCAGCACATGCAGGAACATGTGCGCCGCACACGGGGCCCTTCCAGTAAACACACTGCCAACCGCACAGACAGAAAATATGTACTCTGCTCTCAGACGGTTGCTGCAGAATCAGTACCTGGCCTGTTTCAAAGAGTTTCCACACATTTTAAAGGAGAAAATTCCCATTCTGCTTCATAGTTTCCTCCCACACAAACAAAACACAGCGACTGCTGTTTATGTCGCAGGCCACTTTTCTCACACTGAGCAGAATAAAAACAGATTGTTGTTCACAGAGCAGAGTTTTTTTTTTTTTTAAATAAAATATTTCTTCAAATCCTACCAAGATCAGGTTGCTCAGTTTCTCAAATGGGAAGCTTTACTCGTATTGTGTAAAAGGTAGAAAACCTTATTTATAAAAACAAAAAACAACAACATTGGAAGCTTAACCCCTTATTTTCTTGGCATAGAATTAAATCTAATGCTTATTCTCCTGCAGACAGATCATGGCCATTTAAGAGTTTAATCATAAAGGTTTATTTATAACAGGACGCTACCAGGAGTAGCCTTAAGAACAGACATGGAGTTTAATAAGGTTTGATAAAGTTTGATTGAAAAAAACAAAAAAAACACAACACTCACCTAGTGAAAGACAGGACATCATTTCATTCATTTCAGCAGATTGTTGTTGCTTACTGTCACTAACTCCCCCGAAATTGGGGTGTGGCCAGTGTTTCTGGCATAGGGCCGGTTAACCCTCCACCTCTCCAACCCCTCCCACTGTTTTGTTCCTGTTTGCTATGTTAGCGGACCCCTATGGTTCTGGTAACTAGCTCGACAGGTTTGAACCACTGACAAGGTGAACGCTAAACTTGATGCCTATGTCTTAAAAAAATGAAGTGCTACACCACTCCGCAAGAAGGACTTGGAGAACTTAAAATAATAATAATAATAATAATAATAAATAAATACTAGCCCGATGTAAACACCGGCTTTCAGGGTTTACTCGGGCAAAAGGGACCTCTATTCAGAGGGCAAAAGAGACTTAAGCGAGGGAGCGTTTATAGCACTCCTCAAATGTTTACAGCTGCGTCCACATAAGAACTGCCGATAACACCATAGCAACAGGAAAGAGAGGGCAGCCTCCGTCGCTCTGTAGGCCAGGCTTTAATTAGGTGGTGAAAGAAGATTTAAAAAGCAGTCCCTTATGGGGCTAAACAAAAAACAACATGGCTCTGACCAGCTTAAACTTTTTAATTGACCAGACATGTAGTCATTTTAAAAACTTCCTTTGACATTTTTCATACCAGAATAAGACAGAAAGAGGGTTCTTCTCTCAATATTATACAGCAAATTACTCCACTTCTACAATCTTTTTAAAATGAATGTTTACAGCTAGGACAGTTTCTTTCCTGAAACATTTTACTGATTAATTGCTGAAATTTTATATTATTTTAAAATGAATTATAAAAAAGCGAGAGAAAAAAATAAAAATAAAGTGAGAGACTTGAGGACTAAAGCACATTTAATTTAGTAAGTGAAAGGTCCTTGGTCTTCTACAAAACATACGGTCATACCTTTTAAAGATGGATCTGAAAATTATAATAAATAATAAATATAAATAATTGTCTAAAAATGAAAAATCTGTATTTAACCACAGTTTCCTAACAATTCATGTCATTTGTATATAGCATAGACACAAAAATTAATGTTAGATATATATTAAAGGAGTAATCTGTAAGATATTTACTGTACTTAGTCATAAAATGTCCAGGGTGTGTGATAATAGATTAAGGAAACTATTAAAGCTATTATATAAACAGGCAAACACTATTGCCTCTCATAGCATTGCTGAAGCAGTATGTTCTCTTTGAGAAGTGCCCAGTCCGATGTGGAGCTCCTGTGATCCCGTCCTCCATCCAATCATTTTACAGTCCAAACCCACTGCTGCCAGGTCAACAAACATAGTGTCTTGCAACCATGAAATGACCAAGGGAACAGAGTTTATGTTACATTGCCCTTCTAAAGCTGTAAATACCATTGTTTGTTTGTTTGAACGAAATTGAAACAGATTCAGGTGTGTTTCTCTGTGGTGTATGTGTGTTTGAAACAAATTAAGGAGCAAGAATTGTGTTTGAAAAGCCTTGCATATTCACCTATTTAAATAGGAATGGAGAAACTTGGTAGTACACAGCAAATAAGCATTTCACTGGTGGGTAGATGTTTTAGTGACATAATGTACACTTGGTCAAGTGATTAAAATGGATAAAATGGGAAATAATATTTTTTTATAAAAATAGCTTTAGCTTCACATAGCTGTTTAAAGGTGGAAATGAGCATTCAATAAAAAGCTGGAGAATAACGCAAATAAGACTCTTAAAATGTACCCATTTTAGGTGGAACTAAATGCTTGAATTATGAATAAGAAGCAAGGATTTGCCTCCTAAAATGACATTATTGTTGGAGGGAAAATAAAACCAGCCTTGTCTAGTCTAAAATTTGAAGGTGGTTTACAAAGTAAATTCTTGAAATGCAGGGAAAGCGGAAGCGGCTCACATACAGTTGATTTGTGTGATTTAAACTGATAAAGTGGAATAACAGTTGCTTCAAAAAGTTTCAAATGCTATGGGGCTAGCTTTGGCTCTTAAGGTGGAACGAAGAATTCAAGAAGCTGGCAAATAACACCAATAAGACTCCTAAATGGACACATGTAAGGTAAAACAAGATGTTTGGCTATGAAAATTGTCAATAAGAAGAAAATGCACTTTTTTTGTCTTTTTCATGCGTAGGTAGATATTTTAGTGAAATGATGAACACTTTTCTGTGTAAATATGTTGATTATGGCACATTCGGCCCAAAGTTCTTAAACTCGTCTCTTGCGTGTCCGTTCAGTTTTCCTGGCAAACTGGCAACCTGGTCGAGTTTCATGTCTGGGGAGGAAGGGGAGGAGGCAGACAGCTCTTTTACAGTTTTAAAACTAATATAGATCCGATTTTAAACGTTTGGTGTCAGATTGGTCTTTTAAGTTTTAAACAGTGGTGGCTCCTTCCAAATCTCTTGATTATATATTTAAACAAATTTCTCTTTATTTATATTTCTTTATTATATATGGGTTTATGAAAGGTGGTATATAAAGTGTAATTTATTATTATTATAATAATTATTATTATTATTATCTACATACTGCACAGTATTTGTGGCGAGGTTTATCCAGGAGTTTATTATAAAGTCTTCTTTAACTGTGGTCATAAACAAATAAACTGCTATTGAGTGGCCCTCACAAATATTTTGAAGAAAGACCAGTTTTACCACTACTCATAGAATTCTATAAATTTTTCATTCTTCAGTCTGCAGATATTTTATTTTAGGTGCAGGAGTTCCAGAACAAAGGCTTTGTTAAGTTTACAGAAGTTGTACTGAACAGTTCGCTAGCTGCTCTCCCTACACAGCTCTGGTTGCTCTGGGTATCTGGGTACACAGTTGGGCCCAAGATTAATCAGTGCCCTATTCACTATATACGTCACTACATAGTGAGCAATGTAGGGAATAGAGAAGGGGCTATTCGGAACATACCTCACCTTGTACATGACGACAGTACGTTGGGGCGAGCCCTCCTAGAACCCACTGAGAATGTACCGAAGGCTCTGCAGCTTATAAATAAGAGGTGGGACTGTACGGAACAAAATCTAATGCTGATTGGACTGCGATACTTAGAGGTGGGTCAAACCATCTGGCAGAGCTTTGGTACATACCCAGCAATGGGGTTTTACTACAATAGAATGAAAGAAAAAATTCCTCCCTTTCCCCTTTGGCTGTGTCACCCCATCACCCTAATGAACGAACCCATGGTTTTAAAATCTGGAATTTGTAAAAACTTGTCAACCCAAGAATTCTGCTCACAAAAACATCTTCGTAGAGAGCTAAATATGACTTGCTCAACACGGCTTATTCACAATGTGGAATAGCTGTATACTTAACACTGCACAAACTACTGCTACACACAGAGGCCAGTATGTGTGTCTCTCTCAGCAGTGACTAATCCGGGTAAGCATGAGGCATTTCAAGTTAAACTGAAACAAGTCACTTGAGGTTTCATCAGTGTTTAGCAAGGCAAATGTTAGGTTAAAAAGTCAAGTTAGTTGCTTAATTAATATAATCATAGTATAATAATACTGAAGGTGATGCATATTCCATATTCAGTCCATGGTTCAGGGCATGTAAATGGAGGAAGGTTTGCCATTTGAGAGACCTAATTAAAGTGTTTCTGAATAAGGCCAATATGACAGTGGTGTACATCCATTTAAATATTTTAGTTTGCACTTTATTTATTTTACTGCAAATGTATTTCTGTTTATCACATATGTCTTCTCTGTTTCTTATAGTTATGCTTTACATGCTGCTTTGTATTCATCTTCATTGAACAGAATTCATCTTGAGGGAAATTCTACATTCATCTTTTCTTTTCTTTTCTAAAAACACAAGATTTTGTTTTTCCAACTTTTACAGAGAAAAACAAACTTTTTAAACCAATCTACATGATGAGAACACACTTACAGTAACAATCTGTCACAGAAAGACATGACAAAGCCCCTTGTGATGGTGGTTTTGTAACATAGTAATTACACTGTGTTCTCTCCCACATTTTACCAATCTCAGAATGCAAACACAGCCCTGGAGTCCTACCGCATTCACAGATAAAAGAAGAGCCAGCAACTGAAGCTCTTGACACCACCAACAAACCCCACTAGTTAAACCAGTCTATATATATGTATATATATATATATATATATATATATATATATATATATATATATATATATATATATATATATATATATATATATATATATATATATATATAGACCTGGAAGTTGTGGGTTAAATTCCCACTCCGGGTGACTGTCTGTGAGGAGTTTGGTGTGGTCTCTCTGTGTCCGCATGGGTTTCCGGGTGCTCTGGTTTCCTCCCACAGTCCAAAAACACACGTTGGTAGGTGGATTGGCAACTCAAAAGTGTCCGTAGGTGTGAATGTGTGTATTGCCTTGTGAAGGATTGACGCCCCCTCTGGGGTGTATTCCTGCCTTGCACCCAATGATTCCAGGTAGGCTGTGGACCCACCTCGACCCTAAACTGGATAAGCAGTTACAGACTATACGCTCAAACGTGTTGCTCTGAACAGGGTTGTTTAGACAGTGGGAGAGTGGTACGGTGTTGTTCGATCCATGCAGTGTTTTTGGACTAAAGCATTTCACAGACATTTTAGTATGACCACAGGAAACTGTGAAAGCTTGTGCAAAAAGGGGTTAAATATACTGTCTTTAAACCCTGATGTGTTTTCTTCTTGTTACAATATAAACATAGATTATAAACTCTAATAAACACTTCTAAATAAATAATTTTGTTCATGTACGTCCTGATGAGAAAAGAACAAGCCTTTAAAAAGACATGTCAAAAGAGCTTCCAAGTCGATAAGTCTCACAAGCATAGTTGGCTTTTTCAATGCCATGTCTATTAGTCCTGTCTCGCTAAGTCTTCACAAACAATGGGCTACCCTTGGCACACAAGGTAAACCTGACAGAGATCAGCTCCTTTGTCCAAAGTTCCAACGTTGGATGGGTGGCAGCAAAGAGGAAGTTTACACCATTCCATGTGTTTCCATGTGCTTCCTATTACATGTAATCTATTCCACACTGTAGTGACGGGGGTACCAAATTACCAGCATTGTCTTGGAAGTCATTGGGGAAGATGTAAAACACCCATGGGATACGGGAGGATAGATCTAATTTAAGCCATATTTGAACACAACCTCCCCAGTTATTTCACACTAAAAATGCCTGCATGTCATTTTAGAGGTAGTGACATAAGCAGAGAAAAAAACATGGCAATTGTAAAAGGCTTGCTATTGTGACCTGGTCAACTAAAACAGTGTGGAGAGAACCTCTCTAACTTATGACCTATAACTATGACCTAAACAGTAATTTCCAACCTTGATCCTGCACAATTTGACATTCCCTGCTGGTTCCAGTCCTGCATCAACAAATTAAACGGAACCTCTACGATTGTGGGGAAACGCAGTCCTCTGTGGTTTACAGATGTTTTGAAGCTGAAAACTATGTGATTGAGGGGAAAAATGATGGTTATTTGCATGTGGCTGAAGTTTAACTTATCTGTACGTTTTTATTCAATGTCTGAATTACCAAAGAAACTCATTTGTAACTCGAGCAGTTTTAGTTTTGTAGTACTTTCAGAAATGCTGTTGGCCGTCTACCAAGTTTGGAGACCTTAAGTGATCCGGAACAGCAGAAATTTGTCAATATTACCCATCTATGGAGCAGGAATAGAGCAATATCGTCATCTTGGTTCATGATTTTCAATCTATGGAATTCTCTCAGATGTCTAAAAAAATTCCAGCTGCCTCTGCCATTAGCAGAGGGAGAGAGGGAGAGAGGAAGAGAGAGCACCTAGTATACCAAAACGTGAGAACACAGACACTGGGAGAATCATAGCTGCTTATACTGAACAAAAAGATCAGTTGTTCATTATATGGCAATATGGTGACTCAACAGGTAGTACTGCTGTCACACACCTGCAAGGTCCTGGGGCTGTGCGATTAATACCCTTTACACTGATCTGTCACTGTCTGTGAAGAATGTGGTGTTTTCTCCGTGTGTATGCATGGGTTTCCACCTGGTGCTCAGGTTTCCTTCCATAGTCCAAAAACACATTTTGGTAAGTTGACAGACTGTGCCAAACTGTCTAACAGTTACCCACAGTGTGTGAGTGACTGGGTGAGTGTGTGGTGCCCTCTGACAACCTGTGAGGATGAAATGGTTACAGAAAATGAATAAATAAATGAATGAACGAGTCAATTAATATTCACTGTCCCATTGTTATATGGCAATTACTTGTCAGTCACAATTAACAATAATATTAATTAATGTTTGTTTACTTCTGAACATTAGCCTACTGTCTGTCCTGAGAACATCATTATTAACTGGTCTTAAGTTTGCAACTTGATGAACTGTGCATCTAAAATGACTGTGTACTCGACTGAGCTACTGTCCACTCTGTTTATTAGAGAGCTCACAAGGAGGAGGAGCAAAGGGAGGGACAGACAGTGGACAGAGATGAAAGTGAGACCACAGAGTACTGCGGAATTCAAACTATTTACACAAGCCCCGGCACTGAACTAACAAACACACACCCAGATATACGCATGCACTCACACCCACACATATTCACAGTTACAAAGAAGCCTACACATGCACAAAGACACTGAAAGAAACTCTGGCGACATATCAAAATATGTTACTGTCATCCAGTGATGTATTATTTACAGTAGTAAAAATAAACAACTAAACCTCTGTCATTGTCATTCATACAAAACATTAAAAGCACAAACAAATACATAAGCATCATAATAAAAAATATAAGCAATAATATTTCACAGTATTTTTTTTTTTTTTTTTAGGTATACATGAGTTTTATTTACATACAAATATCAAATCAATTTTAACCAGTAAATCAAATAAATAATTTTCTTAAATGTCCTGTCAGAACATACCTTTATATTAAAGGTGACGTTAATGATTTTAATTTAAAAACAAAAAACACTTTTCCTCACCTTTTGATGTCTTTGCAGGCTCAAAACCCACAACGCCATACACACATTTAGCAGGCAGTTAGCTACCAGCAGTCGCACTAAGATCCTAAGCAGCCATTTAATGTTCAACATCACCACTTTACTCAAAGGCTGGCCTCAAAAACCTTCATATAAAAAGAAAAGCATAGTTTCACTTCAAGCTTTAACATTTAGGCTTGTGATCCTCACCCTATGTGAATGATGGATAAAGAACAGCATGAAGCTGAGTTTGCACACAGAGACCATGGGAGGCTATTACAATTAATCAACACCTTTGGATGGCACATGGACATAATCAATGGAGTCAACCATCCATCTCTAAATTCCAGATGAGTTGTTTGTAAAATAGCCGCTGGAGTCACAAAACTCCAGAAGTTGACCTCTGAGGATTAGCCTAGCTTTTGTATGAGTGCTTGTTGACACAGTCGGTGGAATGTGAAAATCGACTCATCCAATGCGCTCGTAAGAGGCCGGCTGTTTCGGTGCATTATTTGAAGGAAACAATTTTGATTTTCAGTTTCATAATTTAAAGACTTTTGAATAGATTGAATTGGTGATTTTCTGCATTCTAAAATTCCAAGATCCCTATCATAAATATCCCATAAGTGTGCTAGGGGAAACATCCTTTATCAAAGAGGCATTTTTTATTTGTTTTTGTTTTAAGAGCACTGACACTTATGCCTCAACTGCCTAGCCACTGCTCAAGAGAAGGGTAATGCTGAAGCCCATTGCATTTACTGTGTCCTTCAGTCTCTCCACGTTCAGACTAAGGTAGCACCTTGAGTATGTTAATCACATAAGTGGATTCAACAAGCAATCTAATTAAGACTGGAGAACGTCTGCTGATTAATTAGAGACGCCTGAGGATGAGGTGGTCATTATAAGAGCTGTGTTCCTAAGCTCCACTTGAGGTCATCGCTAAAGAAAGTTCTATGATATGATTAATACTTGTCAGGGCTTTTAAAGATAAACAATATTTTTGGCATAAACACTTACCAGCTTAAGGTTTGAGGAAGACTCACTGTGTGGTTTGTTTACACACTTCAGATGAGAGAAGTACAGTAGCAGTACTAGGCTAACGAGTGGGAAGAAGACAACACAGACAAAAGGGCCTGAGACCTAAGCGGGGGGCTTTGACATCATTTACACCATGTGATAATTGAGTCTGAATGGATGATGTGCAACTTACATATTAATGCCACTCTGGGGCCCTTAGATAGTATTCTATGGAGGATAACATCATGTCTTACGTTGTTACATCTTAGGAAGCCTTTAATAATTCGTTGTGATATTACACAAGCTGGAACCCGTTTGCATTATATATTTATTTCAGATGTTGCCCAGTTATTCTTAAAAATAAAGGTGCTACAAAGGGTCCTTTGAGCTATGCAACAGCAGAACCATTATTGTTAATAACTTTTACATCAGGTGAGGTTTCTTTCAATCTTTAAAATGTTCTTCACATTCACACATCTTATTTTTTATGGAACCAAACATGGTTCTTTCGAATGGCATCGGTCAAGGAACCGTTTGTAGCACCTTTATTTTTAAGAGTGTTGCATTGTGAAATGACCAAGCAAAACTATTTTGTTTCAAGTCTCAAGGGACACAATGGATGATGCCTAATCACAGCCTCTATGCAAAGTACATCATTTCGTCTTACACAGCCAATTTTAAGTCAAGGCACAGAAGTATGCAGCCTAACTGAATTCGGTTACGCAGCCCTCCCACCAACACCACAATCACCAGTGACTCATAGAGCAGGAATGGTATAAGGAAATCAAGGCTGCATGACTGTTTAGCCAAACGTTTTTAATTCGGTGGACTAAGACATGTCTTATGAAGACATTAAAAAAAAAGCCCACCACTAGGACAGCTCTTTAACTTTCAATGTAGTTGGAGTCTAATGGCGTCAGACACCTTAACTGGAAAACCAACAGATGATGCCTAGTCATGGCCACTCAGCACCGATGAACCGATAAATGTGAAAATTAGGCAGGTGGATTAGAGGGGTAGAACCAAGGTGAAAGAGGGAGTACACAGCCAGCTCTACAGAGGAGGAGGTGCATGCTCTTATGTGACTTGGGTTTAAGCAGAAAACTGATGCCAGTAACCTGAGTGCTCTTCTTCAGTGGATGGAAAACAAACTCCTGGAGGCTTTGATTAACTCCCTAAATATTTAACATTTGGGACTCAACACACATGGCTCCTTCTGGGGCCGAAGAGCCAGGAGACGAGTGCTCACTCATTTTTCACACAAAGCTGTAAGAAATCAGTGCTTTCTGATGAAGCCACAAGGTAGAATAGCACCTACTCTACAACAGACCTCCATAGAACCGCTTTAACTAGAAATTATTGAAGGATATTCAGAATCCAAAGCAAAAACAGGCCTATAAAAGGATGAGAGCGTTGAGATTTAGGGTTGGCCAACCACCCACACGCATAACCAGAACATGTGATATCTTCCATTCTGTATATACAGAATACAGCAAGTTTCATCTGTTTGATGAGACTCAAGCTATCTCTGAGTGGCAAACTTCAAAGTAATGTATCTTTAAAACATGAGATAAACAAGTTTAAGCAAGATATCCTGAATTTTGCAAACGCAAAACTGTGTGTACACCCTTAAAGGGGACATATTATACCCATTTCCCAAGTCAACACATTTTCCTGGAGTGTTAATGTAACAAAGTTTTGGTCAAAATACCACAAGGATCAAACAACACAGCACCAGAGAACCCTCTGTGTAAACAGCCCTCTGGAGTGTGAGAGCTCAGGAGTGAGGAGCAGAATCTCTGTTTTTTAGCCAGTTTTGCTTGGTTCACTTTCTTCTCTGTTCTCATTTTTGCCATAAGGAATATGTACATTTAGTTCTCTCCACAGGCTATGTTGGTTTTGCTCCATTTAATCTTGTCTTTGTGATCTCACAAACATGCGGGTCCAGTGCTCTGATGGGAGAGACTCAGACAAGGATCAATTTTACGCATTTTTGATATATGAAGTACACATTTTATCCTAATTTGTGTTCAGAATTAGAGAGACCACAACAACATTGACTGTTATATTATTTTATTTTATTTTAACAGTTTGTGGTTGGAATGAGCTCCAGATCCCAAAGTAATGTGCTATGAATAAAGTTTCATTAATATTCAAATTTTAAAAAGGTCCAAACCATATGAAAACTGAGTTGTTTATATAAGAACCTTTGGTGCTAAAGAGGTTTAGTTCAAGTAACTGGAGACTTTTCACTGTTCCCACACAAGCCCAATAAAACCCCAAATGGATTATGGGTACTGGATGCTACATAAATACAAATATAACTTTTACAATAAGTCAGCATTTTCAGGAACATTATGTGGCTCTTAAAACATCCCACTTCATGTCACTGCTATCCAAAACAACCAGTTATTTCTAAAATGGCCACATTACGGGAAAAATATACTTTTTTACCTCCAAAATAAGTTGATATAGAGAGACTTTATGTCAAGTAAATCGGAAGTGTTTCCTTGCAGTTTCATGTAATAAATAAGGACATCTACTGTGTTCAAATGATGAACAAAAATGGACAAAGAGACAATATGCAAAATATAACCCTGTGGCTTTTTCTTTCTTTCTCCATTATGAAGAGCAAGCTTTATCTGACAGTTGCCAGGGGCTGAGCGTTTAACCACTCATCCAGTACATTGTTAGTGCGAGTGCATAGCAAATATTCCAAGAGCTAGAATTTGTTCCTTTTTCAGCAGTTTGGTTTGTATTAACCATTAACCAGCACTGTGTTTTGGAGTGAAAGTGTTTTGGGTAAAGCAACACAACACTTAAGCCAAGCGAATATCCTTCATGATGATTGCGGCTTGTTCACTGCAGACACGCTGGCACAGACTGACTATCACATTTCTTAACCTAGATACGAGGAGGTGAATCAGAGGTTCAGTGGTTAACTGTAACAAGTATCTAATCTAAGACTGCAGGATAAAACTGATGTTTAATAACGATTAACTATTGAATACAAAATGCTGGCATTTAATTAAAAAAAAAACACTGTAGAAATTATCCAAATTTATCTAAGATATCTGGAGCTTTGTTTTCATTAATAAAGTTGTGCAGAAAGTGAAAGGTTATCCCAGATATAATTGTCCAACCAAGACCTTGGTGCCAAAATTTGGTTTATTTAGTTTAACTCTGTTGTTATGATGCTAATGTTGTTAGCAAATTAATAATCATCCAACTCTTTTCTTTAATTTCAACTTCAAATAATTCAGACTTGACTGATTTATGACCCAGTATAATGTCCGTAAAGTAAACAGAACTTCAAGGTGTTGCTAAATGCAGCCATGTTTAACACCTGTTTTATTCTCTGTGAAAGGGACTTCGACACATGTTTTGTAAAATGGCATCCTGCTGTTTTTAGCTACATTGTGATGTTTTTTTCATATTTAACTGAGAGAGGTTTAGGGGCATATTTATGAAAAGATTATTGAAGATTACTCCTCTAACTGAATAAGAAAATTTTCATACAAATCATGTCAGGTTTGTTCCACTACTATGTGATTTAAGTGGAAACCTGGGTACATTTTTTTTTGCCAAATTATTCTTTTAAGAAAAGACCAAAAGGAGCCTGCAAGGCCAAGCTTTGCACTAATAAAAGATGCGTGAAAAAAACTACAAACCAATTCAGGAATACTTGCCATGCCACATATTTCTAAGGCTGCGGGAGAATAAAACTAAGAAACTACTCAACAAAGCAAAGGTAAATTTAATTAGATTTTTATGTGTTTATTCCACCTTTACCAAGCTCATCAGATAAAAAAAAAAGGTATTTTCTGACGGTGAAAGAACAAGAAAAAATTTTACTGATTTAAAAAGTGTGTCAAATTATAAACAGGTTTTCACCTGATCAAGTTACTAGATACTAGTCATAACTTGACTCTGATGCTATCATGCTTCAGGCAACACGGCTGTGTAGTACATGTTTGCATATGTGCTACATAATTGGGAGCTTGGGAAAATATATATATTTATTTATTATTTTTTTTACATTCTATAATTTCCAGTAGGCCAAGTGTATTTAAAGATTGTGAAGTAGTTCAGTTCAGGCCTGTGTCAACTACATATTTAATTAGCTAACTTTGTTGTATTTCTCCTCTTGTTCAACATTATCACTTGAGTAATATTAGCAGGCAATAGTAAGCAATCTCAGTAGGAAAACACCAAATATCTTGCATCTGAGTCACATTTCGTGAGTTTCCTGTTTGAATGGAGTTCAAATATTGACAAATATTAAAACTCTTTGGTGTCATAACCTTTCATTTATTCACCTCAGAAAGACATTTACTGACCTGCAAACCTGAATTCTGTACTTTAAATGTTCAAGCGATGGAGGAGATCTGAAAGAAATGATTTTTTCTGTCTTTGTCTCAGCTTACCACAGATATTAGAATTGGGAGCTGATGAAAATATCACATTTTTCCATGTAACCAACTGCCAATAACTACATCAGCTCAAAATTGTACAAAATTTGGAAATTATGAATATATGTATTTGAAACACTGCATCATATAAATATTGTGCTTTTCCAGGATACAGTAAATAAATCAGTGTGAGTGATCAGTCAATTCCAAACCTCCTTCTGATGCATCTAATTTTGTAGCCAATTGCTGACACTCATATCATCCTATATCCCCAATAAAAATAAAGACAGGTGGGCCCACGTAAAACGTCCTGGACGATGTATTTTCAGAGCAAATTTCCCCATCACACACATGCCAAACAAAGTTTCACTAAAAATAAACATGTGGGCCTCATCTCTAGGGCATTTTGCCATCCTTCTGGGAATGCACAACCATATGCTTAGCTACTCTTCTCCAGAGCTGTTTCCACTGTCTGTCACATGACACTCGGGGCTCATTAGAGGCGGCTCTCAAAGATCCACACCAAGCGGACAACAGCAAAATCAATGAGTCAAGTTCCGTTAGAAAAGTAGAGGATAATATGTTAAAGCATGAACACTAATAATTAGGGAGAAAATTCAGCTGGACTGATGATCAAATCAGCAATATGTTAGTCATCAGAAAGAATGGAGACAACATGACGGAGCCTGAACAGAAGCAAGTTGAAGGTAATTAACACCAGCAATTCAGGTCTTCTCAAGGTGAACCTACAAGGCTTTTAAATCTCACCTTTAAAAAAACAAAAGAGTGTATTTAGTGCCTACTGCCCTCCACCAAAAGTAGATTTCAGTGCTTTTGCAACTTTTCCTGGATTATGATTATATAAATGCTCAGACACAACATTTCCTCTCGTCTGTAAACTGTGTGGCTTTTGCTTAATGAAGAAAATATAATTAAGTTCTTTCTCTAATACATAACCCTTACTTGGTCTCAAGGCTGTAAATCATGGAGAGGCACAAAAGAAGGCAGACTGCAGGACTTAACGATTATACAACACAAAACAAGGCTTAAAGGCCTGGACACAGTTTTTTCCACTCAAACAAGAGTCCACCAGATTCCATGAGATTCCAGCTTGAAAAATCTGTTTCCAAACAACACTGAAATACCTGAATGAAATCCAGAATAGCCTAAAAAATTGTTGATTACTCAGCTGAATACTACCACATTTTACTACACCAAGAGCCGATTTGTTGTTCATTAAAGAACTTCTAAAGCATATTGTATTATATTGCATCACCAGTAAGGGCCTTTAAAAAGGCCTGCCAAAGCCTCATTCTGAGGAAGTAGGGGAGATTCAGACAGAACGGGGAGCTGCATTTTGGTACATGAAAAGTTATAAGTAAGTAATGTTATTCGGTTCTGTTTTAAATAAATTACACTTAATCAAACACTGGTTTGAATCCAATATAAACAAACAATTCCAAATCAAGCAACCTGTAGTCAATCTTAAGTTCAATGATGCATTCAGACAAAAGCAAAAAGGTCATGTTTATATCACCAGATGAACATGGTCATGACTCAGTTTTGTTATACTTTTGTATTAAGGGACAAACTAACACTTTCCGGCTAGAAACCAAGGTCAAACCAGGCCAATCTGGATGTGAATTCAACGGTAGCTGATTTATCCCTCTCAATTCCACCAGTTTGAATTCTGCAGGGCCCTAAACATAAATTAAAGACTTTAGAGGTATTTGAAAGGGGGAAATTACCCAGGTAGTCCAACAGGCGTCCAAAATACGCAGACCTTTGCCCTTGGAATCCCAGTTGTGGGAGATCCACTATAGAAAACTGGGGACTTTTATTCAAAACACATTGCTATTCTCCAGACGAAGTGCCAATTCCATAGCCATGGCTTTAGCTCTCCATGACTCCAAATTACCCCCTTGTTGTCCCTCTCAAGGCCTTAATTAATGTTTAGAGTGCACTGCAGTGTAAATACATTTTTAAGCTGATATTTTCAGATGCGACTGAAAGCCTGAGTTGCAGTAATTATACCATTACCATCTAATTTAGGTGCTGTAGTTAGTTTTGCTCATACTTTGATATGAGCAAAAGAATGAGAAGCTTGTAAACCCCAGCGAGGGGTTCGTTCTGGCCCCCTGCACAAACTTCCAAACGACTACAGCCTGACATTTATACTGTGCACAAGCATGCAGGCAAAACAGAGCGTGCGTTTGTTTGTTCATTACTTGGAGCAGCTGCAGAGCTCTCCTCCAGGTAAGACACGGCAAACTCAGCATAGAGGCATATTCACACGCCACTACACTACAAGCCAATAAGCCAAAAGGAACAGCTGCTTGCTTAAACCGTCACACCCTACTACTGACTACCCCACTCATTTTAAGAGTATCTGTAGAGCTGGTACGAAACTGAATATGGGGACCATTCACGCTAGTATCAGGCTTAGTCTCAGCCAAGCTCAAAATATCCAATAATAACGTCAACAATAGCAGCGACAGCAGCCAGCCAGCAGACCTTCACCTAGGATTACCAACAAGATTATTGCTTATGTAATGTGGGGACTGTTAGGCTACATTAAGGCACTGACCGAAGACACTATTCCACATGTTAGAATATACAGCCCGACAAATATATCATTTAGCAGATTTATGACTACTTTTATGTCCATTTTTGTGTCAAAATTTTATGTAAGTTAATTCTGACTTAATTTAATCATACGTTTTACTTTAAAAAACATACATCACCAACAACCGCGACCCTGAACTGCATAAGCGGTTACAGATAATGAATGGATGAATGAATGGCATCACCAACGTAAAAGCCCCATTCCCAGAACAGCTGGGAAGCTGTGCCAAATGTAAAGTAAAATGATCTGTCCTCAGAGAAATCCTGTTTGACCAACTTTACTCTGAATGTATTGGCCAAATAACAGGAACAATGTCAGAAGCAACTGTCTACGAGCTTTCTTTGACAAAAAGAGCTGATAAAAAAAATTCCATTAACATGACAAACGGAGGAAACATCTTTCAATGGCACCCTTGTGATCAGACCGTACACACTTCAGAAACACAAGTGAGGTGTCCAGCATGGCCTGTAAAACTGAACTCTTACTGAGTTTAACAGCACCGATATCTCAGTGCAACTGTAATTCTCTGCGGTTATATTCTGGCCAATCTGTTTTACAATATCAAGATGTAAATAAATGACACATGTCGTGATGATGAACTAGTGCTAGACATGAACGCTGCTGCTACACCTATATAAAATAGCATAGCATCTTTTATTTACAACTAAAATGTGCTAGCCAGGTCTCTCCAAATCACAAAATGCTACCAAGCTGGAAAGAAACTAACCACCACATCTTTTTAAACTGCTCCTAACACAATATTGGAGCGCAACACGCTTATATTGGAGAACACTATGTGCCCAGTTCTGTTATGCTAACAAACAGACACTGGCCTTGGCTGGCATAAAATTAAATTACAGGGAGGAGGGATGGCCACCATACTCACCCAGAATATACCAGCTAGGCTGTCTTGGGGCTCCTGGCAGATGTATCACCAGAGATAGAACTCACAATGATATGGCCAACACTTTGAAAGTTTCAGTGCATAAATTATTAATTTATAAGTGGGGAAAATATTAAAAAAGACTATAATATTAATACTGCTGACAGACATTTAAGACAGACTGGCTGACAGACATTTAAGATAAACTACTGGAAAGAGGTGTGTTTATTTAACCCAACAATGGGGCTTTCAAGTAAGACAAAAATTATACATAGAAGGTGATCACTTGGTGATCACATACTATAAAGGTATATACGTATAAACACATAGACAGAATAAAAATCACATAACCTAACATAACCTTTTCCTCTTCCTTGTTTCAAAACGTGAGTGTGCTATTATCCTACACATTACCTTTACACTACACTTCACTCTTGCATTAGGGTAAACAGTAGAGTTTGTCAATATGAAATAAACACAATTTACTGGACCATCACTGCTTGAAAGTCCATTTTGGGTTTGGAACAGGTTGCAGAACACTGGTCTGTATTTCACTGTTCATAAGGCAACACGTCACATAAATAATCTTTAACGACAAGTGGCATAAACCTACTGAAACATTCAAAAATGATTATTGCAACTAGCAGCAATATGCTCCCATATATGTTTATTAGAACACAAAGAGGAGGTACAGTACTGCAATAAATCATATCAATCAATAAAAAAATAATATATCTGTACGAATATGATTAGTCTGGTAGTGTGATATTGCTAACCAAACTGATAATCCATTCAGAAACCCTTCTGTAAAGTTGGGTGATTGTAAAGTGGTACTCCATCCATCCATTATCTGTAACCGCTTATCCAATTCAGGGTCATGGGGGGTCCAGAGCCTACCTGGAATCATCGGGTGCAAGGCGGGAATACACCCTGGAGGGGACGCCAGTCCTTCACAGGGCAACACAGACACACACACATCCACACCTACGGACACTTTCGAGTCGCCAATCCACCTACCAACGTGTGTTTTTGGACTGTGGGAGGAAACCGGAGCACCCGGAGGAAACCCACGCAGACACAGGGAGAACACACCAACTCCTCACAGACAGTCACCCGGAGCGGGAAAGTGTAAAGTGGTACTGAGCTAAACAAATAGCCAGTGACAACACCTTCTGAGCCACTCATAAACTTCGTTAGAAATTACTGATATTTATTAACTCATATTAAAACAACACTTAACTATATCACCCTCAGTGTACTCCACATTTAAATAAAGATTTAAGGGCAAAGGCTTACTGAATTGAGTCATTAATACCTCCTTTCAAACCATCCATAAAACATTTACAAAGTTCTAGCATTTTTTCACCTCATTTAAGACCATTTCTAATGAACATATAAACGTGGCCTTGATGTAAAGTTGTACTGGCCTAATTATGCATCATTAGTAAATCCTTATGATGGTCTTTAAACACTCCTCTGCACAAAAAACTAGATTTAGCTCAAAGGAAAAGTGAGCAAGAGATGGAGGGCTGTAGATAAGGACAGAAAGCAGGGGAAGCCAGTTGACACAACTCCCCACCCACGACACCAGAACACACACACACACACACGCACACACACACACACACAACCCCTATCCTTCCTCCAGGCTCAAACACATCAGCCATGCCAGGAGAGAGAATGACAGCAGTGTCATTTTCACGTTGTATACAGTATACAAGTGTGGGCACGCGGTTCACCCGTTTGTGTTGATTTTCTAAGTCAATTTTAGGCAAAACTAGTTTTATATTTTATTTATTATTATGGGAAAAAACAGTGCCTATGCTAATGTTATGACACTTTTTATAATGTTAACGTTATTTCACAATATTTCCAACTCTGCAAAACAGTAGACAATGATACAGCAGAGTTTTAAAAGGACGTACGATATATATGTCTCAATGGTAGACTTAATTGTCAAATGAAAACAATGGCTTCATTTCACGTTGAAAATCAACAAAACCCATCATAACCTGGGGCCCTGTGCTCTTTATATTGGTTGTATTATTGTTCCCCAAAGCTATATTCGACAAATACATGAAACAGCGACGAAGGGAGAGCGTAATTGTTTATATGTTCAACTAAGAAAATCACCAAATACGCCATTTGCGCGTGGGGGCTCAAACTTCTAAATTAAACGTCTGAATACACGCACCCCCCACACTCTCTCACATTCACACTCTCTCTCAAGACTTCATAAGTAAGAGAAGGGGAGTTAACGTTACCTTTGCTGTAGAAAGAGTTCGGAGAACGGAGGTCGAGTTCCGCGCTGAAGACCGAGCTGAAGTCCGAGGGCATCGCTCAGAGCCCGGACTCACCGTCAACAACACTCGTCTAAACACTCAACATCCACACGGTCCACACACACACCGGACACGGCGGGTTAGAACTGTTGCTAACACACAGAACTGACTGGTCACGGCCGTGTGTAGCGCCTACGTCTACGTGAACTGTGTTTGTGTGTGTGTTAGTGTTGAGTTGGTCTCGTGCTGCCCCGCCCACTCCACGCAGGCGCGTCACTGAGGATGAGCGGTGGGCGGGGCTGCAGTCACATGATTGACGTGTAAACAAACGAAACAGGAGCGCTATTCACTCCGAAATAGAGCAGGACTGGAATAGAGTACAGATCAGCAAACTGCGGATTCACCAGGCTTTAACCTCGGAGTCCATTCAGATGTTACCTGTTTAATAGGGCTTGCCTAACAGTTTAGACACAACAGTTTTGAACTAAGGACGCAGATAAAACGACTAAGAACCCGTGTCCAGAAAAATGAGTACAGACAAATAAAGGTTTTACTGTGTTATCATGTTTGTGTGGTCTGTTTATTTGCTAGAAGATGTAAATTGAGCTAATTAAGCACTCCGCACCATTGTCCCAAAGACAGTCTTAAACGGGCAAATTGAGATAGCCACGGTTTCATACTTCACAAACTTAAAGAACCAATCAAAGCCACTTGTGGGGTAAGGCTTTCAGGGTACAGGCAAGCTGTGGATACTAATGTGGAACTAATTGCAAATTGAAAATGTGTGCATGTTCTGAATTCATTTATAGTTGTAGAGTTTACATCTCAGCCAATTTTGAGGGATTTCTTACTTATAAATTCTATCATTTTAATTAACATTAAAAACATTTTTAGGAGCAGGGCCTCCAAAACAGCAATGTGGCAGGCAAGAGCCAAAATAGACAAAACAGTTTATAAACAAAGAAGGCAAGAGGTTTTCATTTAATTGTAATTATTATATGAACAAATATATTCCAAAAGCTAATAATTTAACTAATCAAGTAGCCAAATACACATTTTCTTTCTCTGTCTCTGTCCCGATCTCTCTCTCTTTCTCTCTCTCTCTCTCTCTCTCTCTCTCTCTCTCTCTCTCTCTCTCTCTCTCTCTCTCTCTCTCTCTCTGTGTGTGTGTGTGTGTGTTTCTGTGTGTGACAACTACTTTCCATCATCACAGATCCAGTGTTTACAATGATAGCACATGGTCTGGCAGTATTACAGTTGCCACATTGTCCAGGAAGATGACAGTTAAGTCACTACAACTACACCAGATTTCATCACTGACTGCAGGTGGCATTGCATAAGTATAAGAGAGAAAGCTCTATGAGGCAATTGTTTACCAACATGTGTAGAAAGATGTTATCATTTTTGTTGTAACACTTATTCAGGCAAAATCATACAAACAATGTTATATTATAGGGCTACATTCTGTTAAAGAAAGAGGGAAAAATATAATAATAATAAAAAGAAAAACCCAAACCCAACCCATGTTGTATGTTTAAGTGAAAGATTTAGAGATGCAATAGGATCATGAGTGGCATTCAAAAGACATCTTCTGCATTATGTTGCACAACTATGACCTACACTCATAGGTCAATGTAAAGTCTAATAAACAACTGGACATCAGTGTTATTCATTCATTCATTCATTCATTATCTGTAACCGCTTGTCCTGTTCAGGGTCGTGGTGGGTCCAGAGCCTACCTGGAATCATTGGGCGCAAGGTGGGAATACACCCTGGGGGGGGGGGGGCGCCAGTCCTTCACAGGGCAACACACACACACTCACTCACATAATCACACCTACGGACACTTTTTTTTGAGTCGCCAATCCACCTACCAATGTGTGTTTTTGGACTGTGGGAGGAAACCGGAGCACCCGGAGGAAACCCATGAGGACACAGGGAGAACACACCAACTCCTCACAGACAGTCACTCGGAGCAGGAATCAAACCCACAACCCCCAGGCCCCTGAAGCTGTTAGACATTTATGACATTTTCAGCTGTTAAATCACATTTATAATAATAATAATAATAATTCATTCATTCATTTTCTGTAAGCGCTTATCCAGTTCAGGGCCGCGGTGGGTCCAGAGCCTACCTGGAATCATTGGGCGCAAGGCGGGAATACACTCTGGAGGGGGCGCCAGTCCTTCACAGGGCAACACAGACACACACACATTCACTTTTTTTTGAGTCACCAATTCACCTACCAACGTGTGTTTTTTTTTGGACTGTGGGAGGAAACCGGAGCACCCGGAGGAAACCCACGCGGACACGGGGAGAACACACCAAACTCCTCACAGACAGTCACCCAGAGCAGGAATCGAACCCACAACCTCCAGGTCCCTGGAGCTGTGTGACACTACCTGCTGCGCCACCGTGCCACCCCAATAATAATAACAATAATAATAATATTAAAGAACAGAAACACCAGTGATATACCATCACGCTCAAATATATTTCTGTGGAAATGTGAACAAAATTAAAGTAGTATATTTCAAGAGAAATATGAATGAAATAATGATGTAATATTCTTCCAGAAAAAAATAATAATATTAGCATAATGTGTTTCAGTGTTGAGTCAAGAGGTGATGAATCAGAAACCCCTACCTTTATTATTTGTAGCAACACAAAAAGGTGGCACAGTGGCACAAATCTGATCACATAAGAGGAATGAATGAGAAAGGGTGTGTTTATATATTTTAACACCCTGTGTGTGAAATTAAATTGAGCTGCTAATTAACTACTAAACTGAGCTGCTAAGGAGCAATAAGGAGTGAAATGTAAGGAATGAGGACCCTGTGTTGTAAAAACAGTTTCACAAAGGCAAAACAAACATCATGGCTGCTTTATATATAAAAAACAATTTACAACTACCGCAGTAAAAAATTTTAAATACAATAAAAAAGGTCACAGTGCACATTACATGAAATCCATAAACTTGAGTCATTTTACATTCCACAAGGCTAAAAGAGGGCCTACAAAACCTAACCCTTTAATTCTGGTCTTAATTTTCATCATAGAAAAACTGCTACTTGTCCTCTAACCTATACCCCGCGGTCCATCATTGTTGCATTCTTTACTTGGTCCCACGTTCAAATGGACAGAGAGAATTTTGTCATAACGTCTGAGACTGATCAAATTAAATCAGTCTTGGAACTGGATTGCCTCACTGCATATTTTGAAAAGAATGAGTCTATTAGTTGTGAAAACTATACACAGTGTAATCCAGTGTTTCTTAATGTGGTCCCACTAACCAACACAGTTTCAACCATTCCCTGCTTCTGCACACGTGAGCAGAACTGGACTGATATTTAAGGAGTAAAGAACCACTATAGTCAACAGCAGGTGTGCTGACTCCAGACTCAAGCAGGTTTGGGCTGTTACACAACAATGACAACAATGAAACTGTTGTTTATTTTACAGTGATAGGATGACCTGTGATAGGATTCTTTACATGCCTTTAGGAAAAACATTTTGGATACATTTGTTTAGGACATTTATATATTTGATTTGTCCCATGCAAATTATGCAAATTGAAATTCACAACAACCAACTAACACCACAACCATTAAAGTCATGGTAGGTCTAGGTAGGAACACACCCTGGACAGGGCACCAGTCCATTACAGGTCACTACGCCCTGACGCAGTCACTACACACACTCACACCTAAGGACACATACTCACAGCCCATTCATATAGGTTCAATAATTTCTAATGAAAAACAAAAAATAGAATATGTGACAGTACAATACCAAGCATGGGCAACAGATGTGTAAACCCCAAATGGAGCCTTGGATTGAAAGGCCAACATCTAATACATTTGAGATGAATGACTTTCATGATCCAGAATGGATTATCCAACATTAACACCTGAACACACATGTTCCTGTAGCTCAGCGCATGTTCCATCCTCTAGAGCAAAGCCTCCATAAAAGATTAAAAGCTGTGACTGCAGTAAAGGTGTACAAAGTGCATATTAATGACCTTACTTTTAAAAGAAATCAGGAGCAGGTTTGACATACTATGTTGTCCTTTTATAGTACAATAGCAAATTATATCAACATAAGCTAATGTTACTAGGCCTCAAAGTAATAAAGGAAGGCTAAGAGTTCAGAGTAGTGTTACACAGGTACTCAAATTCACCCACATACTTTGGCAGCACAGTACAGTGGCATAGAAATCCAAAAATAGAGTTACAAATGCCCCACTGACTCAGCTCACGCACTTTGTCAATTAGCTCTGAGTTAATGAACAACAAGGGCTCAGTCAGCGGCCGCAGATTAAAAGGTCATTGCTCTTTCTATTAAAGAAAAAGTATTGACACCACAGGCTCTATTGTTTACGGTCTTGCCCTTGGTTGTAGTCATTTTTATTGGCAATCTGAGAATCAAATGATAAGCAGCTTTATAATCCTTTAACTACAGCCATAAAATGGACATGAAATTTGGCAAATTCTTTCCTTCATATATAGGACAGCCTCATGATGGAAGGTTGTACATCTCTGATGAAAATGATTTTAAAGTGATCCATTTTAAATATGATGCCTTCTCACAATAGCAGTGATCTTATTTCCCAGAATTAGCTTACATACATGAGTTGTGTAAAATTATGAGTATTCCTGCAAAATTATGAAGGTTCTGGTACATGTTCGAATGAATATAAATAGCCGCTATAGCTTACTGTCTCCTATTCAGAGAAAAATGAAAAACTCCTATTGGGAATGGGTGGCTAGTAATGGGCTTTCAAATAATATTTTGATGGACAATAATATATTGACCATTAAAATAAAGCTATTTTCTCTTGCATTAAAGCTTTCCCAAGCATGAATCTGTCCAGTTTTTAGCATAATCTTCAGTGCTGTAATAAAAATTACAGGATCCACCAAACCTTTTCTCCAGACTTTTTTTTTTTTTGTTGTTGTTCATTAGCAATTAACAATTTTCTTCATGCAACAGACCACAGGCTGCAATTGCATAGCTACAGTGGAGCTAATAAAATTGTATATATAAATAAAAATGTAAAACTACAGAGGCCATAAAATAAATGTGAAACTATCGAGGTCATAATTTTGGAGTCCTAGGTTCAATTCCTGCTTCCGGAGTCTGTCTGTGAGGGGTTTCCTCCCAGAGAACAGTTGCTACCTGGTCTGACTGGGAGAAATTGCTCTCTGGTGTGAGTGAATGGGCGAGTGTGATGCCCTGTGATGAACTGGTGCCCTGTCCAGGGTATTTTCTGGCCTTGTGGCCAATGATTCTGTGTTGGCTTCAGATCCAGTGCGTCTCTGATCAGAATTAAGCATTTATTGACTTCACTTGTAGAAGGACAGTAAACTCAGCTGTGCAGAAGACAAAACCTCTCCAGCCTCAGAGTGTATGATACATACTGGCCTCTAGTGTCCACCCGGTGTTCTTCTCGACTTCAGGTCTTGGTCCTCCTCAGCAGATAGACACTTTTCCGGCAGCAGGCGGCAGTGTGCTGAGAATCTGAGGCTCAAACCGAGAGAAAGAGAAGAGGACCAAGCAGCGCTCTCATCACCATTCAGAAAATCACCTCCTTTATTTATTATCTGTTTTACTGAATTACTCTGAGCAGAATGCCGGATCTGGCCGTGGAGAAGGTGGTCGTCCACCCTCTGGTCCTGCTGAGCGTTGTGGATCACTTTAACAGGTGAATAAACCCTGAGTAGACACTAGTGTCGTGACTGGCTAAAATTTGTTAACTCACTCTCTGCTGTGACTAGCCTAGGCTAAGCTAGCTGTGTCATTTAGCGTAGCCAAGGCTAGTGAACGCGAGTAATATTGTTTCAGTAGCACAAATTTGGTATAAAGAGGTATACCGTTTAATAGCTTTGAATGTTTTCTGTTTTTGTAGCTTTTTTGAAGATGCAACTCATGTATAGCTTACTGTTATCGGCGGGAAATTGTTAAAATGTGAAATGTAGGCTACAGTGTGCTGCAGTTCTCCACTGTGTTGAGAGCTAGCGGGAGCTAACCAAACCCCATAAGTTAAGTGGTGGAAGTTAAAACTGACTATCGTTGCTTAATAAGTGTAACTTACCAAAAACATGATTTGCTCAGAAAACCACACCTACCTGCTGTATGAACATACATCTGGCATTCCAATTTACCAAAATATGTATTAAATACATGCATTACTATATTTAAACAAATGGGTTTTTGAGTATTGAAGCTAAAATCATGACATTTTAAGTGACAATAAATTACCACAACAGTAATTGCAATTATAGGTTTATTATAATTGTATTATTTATTTATTTTGGGGTTCATGGTCTACAGCTATAAAATATATTAAATGTAACCCTGATGTACCTAATTTGGTTGAGTTACCATTATTTCTTACTTGTTGATAATTGGTAGCTCAAAACTGATGATGAAAGAAACTCCAGCTTAATTAAACAAACATTATTCTTTTATCAAAACACACTTTAGTGTGTGTATCAATTAAGGCTGGACGATATGGCCGAAATTTATACCACAATATATTTCTTAATTTTGGTTGATGCGATATAATTCCGATATTGATATCAGTATAAAATCCACTGAAACACTCCCAAGGACAAACAAGAAATATGACATCATAATCAAACATAAACCTATTGGCTTTGTCAATATTAATGTTTTTAAACTTAATTTTAAATTGTGTGCCCTGAACTGAAGACAGCACCCTGTAATGAACATCAATCAGTGACAGATGCTGTAAATAATGTATATTGAAATATTGAAAGTGTTTATCTATTGAAACATTTTATTTTGAAATATATATTAATATTTAATTATTGACCAGCCCGTTTCAATAAATCTCTTTTACATGCATGAAAACAAGTCGTTTTGTTTGTCATCGTGTTCCAGTATTGTGTACTTCAGCTTTCGACAATTATACTTATTTGTTTTCTGTGATGTGTATTAAAGCTATTTAATCACTGTATTATGCACCACGCCGAAAATCTTTTTGTTTCTGTTTATACATATATTTCTCTTATGTTTAAATGTATATAAACATTGGTACAATTTGGCTTTCACGGTAGTAAATTTTTGGCTCTATTCTCCTATGTTTAATTTACATTTTTTTGTCCATATAATCAGACTTTTTATTTATTCCACTTCTGTATAGAATTGGGAAAGTTGGAAGCCAGAAGCGGGTTGTGGGAGTACTTCTTGGATCATGGCAGAAGAAAATTCTTGATGTGTCCAACAGCTTTGCAGGTGAGTTTGTTTCTTAGCAGTCAGTTTGTATGATTTTATATCAAAAATACCACCACAATATTTCAAGACATTTTTAGTCTGTTATACATAATGATATTTTTGTTTTTGAAAGTCTGAAATGTTGATAACGAGAGAAAACCCTGAGCGGTGGTTCATTTAAAGAATACAAAAAAACATGAGAGCAATATACTTTATTAAACATTTCACAGACAGCACTACACAAAAAAACATTTAAATTAATGTTTAATTTGCCACACAACAGTTTTACATAATGATGATTTAAAAAAATATTTTTATAACCTGTTTAATCTTGTGTTACAATCTTTAGATTCTTAAGGTAAATAAGTAACATAAAGTTTATTAAACTCTTTTACAGTGCCTTTTGATGAAGATGATAAGGATGATTCTGTATGGTTCCTGGACCATGACTACCTGGAGAATATGTATGGCATGTTTAAGAAAGTCAATGGTAAGATCTTTTTAGAGTAGTGACTAAGACTAGAATAAAGCCTTCAGGTTATATATTTACTTATTTTTCAATATAATGTAATGAAACCCTGTTGTTTCTTTTATAGCCAGAGAAAGAATAGTGGGCTGGTACCACACTGGGCCCAAACTGCACAAGAATGATATTGCCATTAACGAACTTATGAAGCAGTACTGTGCAAACTCAGTATGTGATGATCTTTCTTTCAGTTATTAACATTTTAAACTTGGATTATAAATAGCAATTGCTGGTTATGCTTTACAAACATGTTTTTATAATAGTTTAAGATTTTGTATTTGTTTTTTTGACAGGTTTTAGTCATTATTGATGTGAAACCTAAAGACTTGGGGCTGCCAACAGAAGCCTACATCTCTGTGGAGGAGGTGCATGATGTAAGTTTTCCTTAAGTTTGCATAACACAAACATTTATTGTAGGATAACTTCACTGAGAAGTGATTGTATAAAACTAAACTAGGGTACTATTATTTGCAAACAAAACTCTTCTATTTAGTTTGTACTTGACGTAACAAATTTTAACTACACATTTTGAACTTCTCTGTAGGACGGAACTCCAACATCTAAAACATTTGAGCATGTTACCAGTGAAATTGGGGCTGAGGAAGCAGAGGAAGTTGGTGTTGAGCATTTGCTTAGGTAAGATGTGTGTGTGTGTATGTTGTATCTAATTAATAGTGTGTATCTGTACATATAAGACTGATTTTCTATGACTCTTACAGGGATATCAAGGACACGACTGTGGGTACCTTGTCTCAGCGCATCACTAATCAGGTACATGGTCTAAAAGGCCTTAACTCCAAGTTGTTAGACATCAAGAGCTACCTGGAGAAGGTTGCAACGGGCAAGCTGCCCATCAACCACCAAATCATCTACCAGCTGCAGGATGTGTTCAATTTGTTACCTGACGTAAACCTGCAGGAGTTCATTAAGGCCTTCTACCTCAAGACCAACGATCAGATGCTCGTGGTGTACCTGGCTTCACTCATCCGCTCTGTTGTAGCCCTCCACAATCTCATCAACAACAAAATCGCCAATCGTGACGCAGAGAAGAAAGAGGGCCAGGAGAAGGACGACAGCAAGAAGGAGAAGAAAGAAGAAAAGGATAAAGATAAAGACAAGGATAAGGACAAAGAGAAGGGTGATGGAGCAGCAAAAAAAGAGGATAAAAAGGAAAAGAAATGAACTTTAAATCCTGACATGGACTGACACAATCTTGGCTAAAGTGGGAAGGACATTTATATTCCTTCTCCTATAACACTCTTCAGGTTTAGTCTGGGATTGTATTGTCATTTTTGATATTAAGGACTTCTCAATTTTCATTTTGAGTAAAAACATAAGCGGTAAGGGTATTCAGTTTAACAGATTTTTTTTGTCTCCTTGTTCTGAACTGATACTTGTACTGCTTGTTTGCATCTATATTATACTGCTGTTAAAAGCCAGCAAAATACATCTGTTCAATGTTAAAGCCCAGTGCATCGTCCACCTCTTGTCAAATTTACTGTTAAAGACAATTAATACATTTGTTTTTCACTACACACAGAACCATTGCTAAGAGCACATTCACCCATCATGCCTGGTATACATTCTCCTGAAGAAGTTCAGCCATTTTATATTCATAAAATGGGCTGAAAATATATTTCAAATAAACAGTAAAAAGAAAACACAAATGTGTCACACAGACTGTATGCTGTTCCTACCCTGTCACTCATGCATGTCCCTAGATTGGAAACATGAAAATAGATATTTGTGTATTTTAAATATGAAATGATATTCATCAATTGTGCTTGATTCCCAAGAAGCTGCACATCTTCATGAGCACCAGGTCCATAATTTCCTCTTCTTCAGATGCCTGGATTGTTACAACGCAGGACAAAAGTAAATTGAGGCATGCCCAAAACATGGTAGTACTTGATTTAGATTAGAATTTCATGCCTCTTTTTAAGCATTAGCCAGAAAACACTAGAAATGTGTTTGAGTACAAACAGAAAGACTCTGTATTTAGACTTGAAGGAAACGTGTTAAATGTTAAATCTGTACATGTGGTGTATTGTACCTTGTGGTGTCTTCGCTCCTTTCTGAATGCTTGAAGAATGACTGAGATGAAGATGTTAAGCACCACAAACAACACGAAGATGATGCAAGAGCCAATGAGGAAGGCACCAAGTATGGGATTCAAATCCAAAACCTGCCAATTTGACACAACAAATATGGGATATGTATTTCAAATTTTATTCAGTGAAGAACTTTTGATGAAAGCTACACCTACCTCGTCATAATTGAATATACCAAGCTGCAAGCTGACCATGGCCATAGCAGCATCTATAAGGGTCTTGTATGTGTTCAGCTTCCAACCAAACAGCAAATTACTCTGAGGAACAAAAATACATTTACATGTATCAGTGATGATACCAATGAAGTAATTATAGAAGCAAATGACCTGCTTTATCACAAGACAGTGTTCCCTTAATGAAGTGTCTGTGACACATCTTAACACACAAGGATTAAATTGCCCTGTCTAAACTGCCCTGCTCATTTAAATAAGAATGAGCCATAGCTAAGTTCAGTGTAATAGCCCAAGAGTGAGAAGCGAGGAGCAGTTCTCCATTCTTTTTTCACCATATTTACCAGTCCCCTGTTTCTTTGTGCTTGTGTTTGTGTTGAACTGAATTTTCCATTTAAGATGTAAGATGAGGCAACACATTTCTCAACTCATTTCATCCCATGTTTACTGGCATAGACAGACCATAAACAACTGCCTAGGTTTCACACTGTGTTGGTATTGGTTCCAGATCCTTAAATTAATGTTCAAATCACTGAAAAAAAGTCCTATTTAAAGTGGGTAACCTGTATATTCTATAAACCTTTCACTCTTATTTGCCCCATGCCAACTATTTCAGTGTGCTGCAGGCATCAAATTCAACATTGGAACCTTAATTTAATTCCAGTACAAACAGTATTATCCCTTGGAAATGTGGTTTGTAGTTTGAATTAATGTGATATGACTGTGATGCCCAAACATTTGCACACACATGTATTTTGTGTTGCCCTTGGCTGTTGATGGTGAGTGATGTTTACAGCTGTTTGTTGTGATTACTTAGAAGTATTATGTTGTATTTTTGTTCAGCTATTAATGTATATGCCTGATTTCTCCTTTTTTTGGTTTATCTACCACTGTGTTGTCCTGCTTCGCCTGTGTGGGATTGAGATTTAGCTCTGGTTCAATGTCCACAAAGCACTTGTTCAATCGATAATCTGCTTCCTACCACAGTGTCTACTGTGGGAACTTTACAGTAAGCAAAGGAGTGTATTGGACTCTTACAAGGACAGCGTAGGCCAGGAATATGATGATTATGACCACAATTAAGCTGGAGAGTTCGGTCCATGCCTGCTGCAGTGCACAGGTAATCCGGTTCAGTTTGGAGTTGAATCTCATCAGGTGCCACATTTTGATGGTGGCCAGTAGAACCAGGAAAGCTATGATGTAGCCTAGGGTTGAGTTTGCTGCAGCAGTCTCATAAAAGCTTGAGAACCTAAAAAGACACGTTGAATACTGCTGAATCTGAGTGTTTTGTGTGTGTGTGTGTGTGCATGAGTGTTAGGGAAAGTTGAGGAGAAACATCTGGAATTCTCTTACTGGTTTCTGTGGTCCTGATAATACTTCAGATCCTGGTTTCCCTGAACCATCCTCTTGACAAACACAGAAAACGCACTCCAACTTAAAAGAATGATGGCCAGTTCTAGAAGATTCCACTTGTTGCTGAAGTATTTCCATTTCTGCTGCTTAATCAGTTTGAACTGGAAAAATAATAATTACAGAATGACACATTTTACCTTGAGACAGAACAGAATTTCATAAAAGACAACTAGCCTTTACACCACATGTCCCAACATATTCATAGGCACCTCTTAAAAATGAATCCTTTAGGGACACACATGTTCCTTTCTGCAAAAAGCCTGTATAATCTGAATGGAAGAGCACAAAATTAAACAGGACGCTGTGGAGCAGCTGCACATTAAAGACCATGGTCACCATGTCCAAGGCCAAGCAGTGGCTAGAAGAGTATAGAGCCCCCTCCCCGCGTTGGACCACTGAGCAGTGGAATGAGTTGAGTTGGAGAGTCTTCAATTCAAAACTAATCATCCAGCACCAGGATTTGGCTTTGGTCATGCTCAATCTGAATGGCATAAGATCCTCACAGACACATTCCAAAATCTGGTCTTAAGCCTTCCCAGAATGGTAGAAGTTGTTACTGCAGCAATGTTTGGAAGAACATTCATCACAAGCTTTTGGCCACTTAATGTCCCACTGGATATTTTACAGAAGAGGACCTACCTGCAAAAACATGTAATAGAGAACGAATAGGAAATAAATGGCCTCTGAGGCCATTATTTGAATCCCATCTGTGGTCTGGAGCAGACGGATGTTCTGCAGCTCACTGCGATACTGGAAGGCACCTGTGGAAAACACGAAAAATATTAAAAAAAGGTACTTCAAAAATTATACTGACATCAGAGTAGCTGGGATGTGTCAGAGATTCTGTACTAAACATGGCGACCCCCATACAGGTGACCAGCTCTGTGGAAAATATAGTGATTCATTCATGGACTACACAGTAATTTGATGTTTCACCTCATGTGAGCTGCACCTTATAAAAAATATCAAATTGGATAATCAATGAATGAATAATTTAATAAAGCCAAATCCAGGGTGTCTTCCTGCCTTGTACCCAGCGACACACCTCAACCATGGACAGATGTTGAATGAATGAATAATTTCTTAAAAATTGTTTGCTACAATTTCCTCACCCACTGCTGCTGTCTCTAGTGTCAGTGTCACAATACAGAAGAGGTTGACGTTAGCATTGTACACCGTGAACTCAACAAACATTGCTCGCGTGTGGACATCCAACCACCCGTTGTCAAACAGGTACTGTAGCATACTGTAGAGAAAAATATGTTATATTGTTTGTAAAATCACGTTACTAAATATATTTATTGTGGGCTTTTGCTACAGTGCTATCAAGCTGGGAGATACAAAAATAGTCCATGCTTTTTCCCCAAGACATGAAGCTTCACTTAAAACTGATATTGGTGTAATATCTTTAGATTTTAATACGCTCAGAGGAGACTACTAATTGTCCAGTTCAAACACATCACAGTGACGGAGCCAGTGAGAGGCTGAGGTGGTTTTTGAATGTTCAGGTATTTTTTTTTCGGTTGTTTGTTTTAAAAATGCGTCTCCAGGATTCTGTATAATTTTGGGTTTATTATAAACCATTTGCACAATGTGGAAGGTTTTCAATATTCTGTAAAGATATTTTACCCTCACACTTGGCGGAGAATGTTTATTGCCCATTTCTGGTAAATATCTAACTGACGGAGCCAGTGAGAGAATGATTTGTGAGTGTTTAGTTCTTGTCAGTATGTTCACCTGCTTGCATTTTGCTGGTCAGGGCCCAGATCCACTGCATAGCCTCCGCCTTTATACAGAACCACACTCCCCCAGACAGGATAAGCTCTCAGAGTGGACTGGTTTTGGTACTGCCAAGGTGTGAATGTACTAGACATGTTTACATCAACTGAAAGGTTCCAGCCTGGACCATAAGAGCCCATATCCTCCACCTCCCAAGAATATGGAGCGTGGCAATCAGGAATAGAGTGGTACATGAAACTGGGCGTCTTGCAGGAATCTTTCCGTACCCGAACCTGGCGGAGACGAGCGTTACCCACCAGCTTTGAGTTTCCGTCTGTAATGAATCCTGAGACAATGGAGTTAAAATTAGAGAAATGGTCAACACATAAGTTGCCAATGGCACTCACATCTCATTTAAAACAATTGGACTCCTCCATCTATGGCATGACCAACTTAAATATATGAAAAATTCAAATCCAGGTTTTTATGACAAGGTTGAGACCAGACCTGAACGCTGTCCAAAGATGCTCTTGAGGAGGGTGGAGTTTGCCCATGCAAACACATCTTCGGGGCTCATACTGTCCAAGATGCCACTGCTGAAACTTTTCTGAATGTGCTGAGTCAGGAAGTAAGCATTTGTGTCCCGCTGACTATATGCAGCCAACAGTAACACACACAGGAATCCTATATGAACTAAGGAAATGATACTAAAATTAAATCAAATAAGACAAGGTAAGATGAACTTTCTAAATCCCCAGGGAGGCATTCACTTGTTTCACGAGCACGATGTGTGATATAACAAAGAGAAAATAGAGAAACATAAAGTATTATGAATGTAGAACTAAGTTATTAAGTATATACTTAAATAAGGATAAAAGACAATGCAAATATATAACACTGATATTAAATTTATATTTGCAGAATAATTAAAAACATCCAGGGACTGCTAGGTGAAAGAATGGTAACATAATAACAAACAAAACTACATTGATATTTAGATACAGTGTAAGTACTTTTTTGGAGCTAGATGTGTATATTTTAGTGGTGATCATAAAGTCATATCAACAGTTATAGACTGTTAAAACAAACTATTCAGTGCGAATATGGAATGACAGATGTTAAAAGGAAAGGTGATGTAATACATTGCTAAAAACACGCTCAGGTCTCACTGATTTGAGGTGCATTAAAGCCATTACATTTGCATCACAAAGAGTGGAAAATTACAAAAAAAAAACAACAATTCATAACGTTAGTAATGAACAATTAAATAATTTACTAAGCATTGCTTTCTGTTTGAATTAGGATCACACACTGATCCAAGCATTTCAGCACCAAGGTTTGTGTTCATATATCTTACTGAGAATCTTCAGGATTAATGCAAAAGCTTTCTGGTCTTTGATCATTCTGTCCTTAATTTTCTCAACATCTGCAGGTGGAGGAGGCTGGTAGTATCTGCATGTGCTGTCCCTTCTGGAAATGCGGACATCATCAGGATCATCTTTAAGCAAGAAAGTGAGAAACCAAATGTTCAAATGCTATTGTTTGTATGATATGCACATGATTTTCTAAATAAAAAATGAGTATACATCTTTACAGAACAAATGCTTCACATCATAACACACAATTACTGTTTTATTAGTTTAAGAGTTTGGGGGCAAACAAAACAAATATGCTCTGAGCAAACGTTATGTAAAAAAGATAATTTTATGAATTTTAAAGTTAATTCTGTTAACCAGGTGTTTCCAGCCATTTATCAAGGACACAATGTTATGAAAAATATTTCTGTAATTACCTGAGTAGGCTGTCACTTGGTTCCTCACCATGTAAATGTACTCATCATCCTCTTCATTGTCTACAGACTTCACCACCAAAGCAAAGAAAATTGCAAATCCAAATACCTGTCAAATTAAAACAAAAACTGTTAAAAGTATGGAGCCCGGAAAGGATATGAGTGTCAAATACTAGGGCTGGACAAGAATTCAAAATCAATATTTATCGCAAAATAAAATGATTCCATAACAATTATATGTTTTTTAAACACATTCAATATTTCAATATACATTATTAATAACATCTGTCACTGACTGATGTTCATTACAGGGCACTGTCGTCAGTTTTAGAGTGACCAGACGTCCTCTTTTACCCTGACATGTCCTCTTTTTTAAACTTAAAAAAATGTCCGGGCGGAATTTCACAAACGTCCGGGATTTTGTTTTTCTAGAGCTTACATAGAGTTTTTCTACTCCGATTGGTTCGCTTGAGTGAGAAGGGGGAGTGGTGAAGTAGCCTAAAACCTTGTGATTGGACGGCCTCACTGTAGAGCTACCGTTATTGATTGATAACCTTCCCTGTAAACATTTAATTGGTCAATCTGCACGTCAACAAGATGCTCTCACCACATACTAAAATATGAGCACTAGATACTATCACATCAACACTATATAATACACATTGAGCAGCAGATAATATCAAGTGAGAAAAAACAACCTTTAGATACTCCAGCAGATACCAGTATTCACTTAAAGTCATCTTGTTAGTGTCTAGTACTCACATGATAGGATCTAGTGGTTACCTGATAGTATCTGGTTCTCCAAACATAGCTTCTGTTGCTCACAATTTGTTTTCCCAAACAAAAGGCCATATTCTTTCATATGCTTTTTTTCAGACTTAGACAGCAAATGTATAATTACATTCTTACTTTTACAGGCTGTGTGAGAAGGAGACTCTCAAAGAAGGACACACTCATTGAGATGAGCCAGCTGATGGAGCGCTCTTTTCCGTAGGTCAACCCATAGAGCATGGTGAAGAATGCAGACACCCCACTTGTGGCTGCTACGAGAAACCAGCCCACAAACACAAACCACCAGGGCAGGCCTTTCTTTTTACTTTTTACAGTCTTTTTACTGGCCTCCTTGCTCCCCGCTGTTGGACTGGAGCCAGAGTTGACATCGCTCATGACAGAGAGATGGGGCTCCAGCAGACCCTTCATTTTCTGAAGCTGCAGCCCAGCCTGGGTGTAGCTCTGTGGATCAGAGAACTGAGAAGGGCCTAGCAATTTCAACTCCTTCTCCAAGTTCTGCAGCTGTTTGTAGAGATGACGGCGGTAGCTCCTGTACACAGAACAGAGTTCCCTCTGGGCTTCTTCAAAACCAAATTTGCCGAGAGCAAAGTCCTGCTGCTGAATGATTTCTTCCACCAAGGACAACAGGGTGTTGAAGTCTGTTTTCTCAGACTCCAGTGCTGGAATCGGGCACTTAACCACCTTAGAGAGTGAGCAAACGATCCTTTTCAGGTCCTATATAAATAAACAAACAAATAAATACATGGATGGATGGATGGATGGACAGATGGATAAATAGATAGGTAGGAAGTCATTTCACAGTTTACACAAGAATAAAATGAATTCAGTGAGATTCTGAAATGTAGCACTACAACATTAAAACAGATTTTATTTAAAGAAATAACAGTAAAATGTGAAGATAACCAATTGTTTTGGTCATATACACTTATACCGTTATAAAACAAACTAAATAAGTTTAGCTTAGTTCATTAACACAATGGTGCAATATCCTGTACATTAGCGCACTGCTGCCACCGTCAGGTGAAAGGATAAACTGCAAAGAGCTGGCGGGCCACAATGACGTAGTCTTAAATGTGAAGCCGCGGGCCAATTAAAATCTTACAGCGTTTGGCCCGGTGCCGGACTTTGGATACTCCTGGTGTAATATGTCCTAGAAAATTATAATAATAAGTAATATTTTCAATATTATTCTCTTCGAATTTCTTTCATTTTTTTCATATTCATATATTTGCATAAATGTTATTTCTTATTCACACACACTTTTTACTTAACATTGACCTACCTATGGTTAATGACCAAATACTTAAAATAAATTTTAAAATAAAGTATTGTAAACAGCACATAAAAGAAAAATAAAACATTCATACTTTTTCTTTGGTAAAAAATGAGAGGTAACAAATATTTTACATGGATTTTCCAAATTAATGGCACACTGGAAAATTGAAAATCGAAATTAAGGGCGCACTGGAAAATGGAAGATCCATGTAAAATATTTTTTTCTTTTAAGATTGTTTTATTTTTTTATGCAATGTCGAAGGATAACTGTATTCCTTGAAATTAAAATATTTAAATAGCAACAATTTAATTATTTTACCAAAAAGAAGCAAACAATATTTATGTAAGTGATTCTTTTTTTTATTTATTATTTACATTTTTTTCCCCTCTAAAGTGCAGCAAGTTCATGATTAAACCACTTTAACTTCCAGTGTGTGTGTTCTGCACAGGGAGCTGATTCTCTGTCACATTCAGGCCACTAGGTGTTAGAGTAGTGGCTGTTCCATGACATTAGGAAACTCATTGTAGAAGATGACAGATTGCTCCTTTAAGCTATAAATACTTGTTACAAACAGTTAATACGTATAGACTTACTTTGATAATGAATTCCAGAGTAATGTCTGTGTTGTTACACCACTGTGGGCACAGATTGGGGTGTATTTTCTCTGGTTGAGAAGATCCAACCGTTTGCTGCTGACCTGTTTCTTCCTCGTGATTCTTCTTTCGTGGACGAGTGAGTCTGAAGATGCTCACAATTAAGAGGTTCACTGGGAACATGATGATGGAGCTCTGGATCCCAATCATCACTTGCTTCCAGCTGAACTTAATGCTACCTTTAAGTAGAAGAACAGTCATCTAGTACCACAGTCTGTTCTACATCCTAGTAGTCATAAGCAGCCCCCTGACAATTCTGAGTTATCTTTGTGCCATTATATATTCTGAGATGCTTGATTAAGGATAGAAAAATAACTGGATAATTATATCTTAAAAAAAAGGAATTAGAGAAAGGTAATATTATTTGTGAATTATTGGGAAAACAAGAACCAAATGTACTCAGATGTTCACTCAAATGATTCAGTAATTCAAATACAACCTATGAATGTAACATTTCTTTAAGGATTTGGAGTCATATATTTGGCTGATATTTTGAATCATTCCAAAAATATTGAATGCTCTGTAACTCCTCCTCAACGTAATGGCTTAGAATCTGGTGACTTTATGCCATCATTTAATAAGATTGTATGTACATCAGCATCCACCGCAGATGCCCTTTAAAACAGCTCAATTTCCTGTTAAGAGTGGTTTGTACAATGTTTTGGACATTAGTGTAGCACCATGAATTTGCCATATGTGTTAAAAATGTAGACAATCTTACCCACATCCACGTTGAGCTCAGAGGAGTCAGTAGGGATTCCCCAGAACATGATGCTTGTCAGCATGGTGCAGAGCAGCAGGGAGAAACAGCAGGACACCCGCTGCACTCGGGTGAAGGTACTGTTGGCCGGCCGACTGATCACTGAATACCAGATATGACCATCACACAAATCTTTGGATGTCTTCATGAAAAAGAGATTGCTGAAAGAGGACAAAAAGCTTTCATTCCTGTGCCAGCTTTCGTTTTGTTCTCTTCAGAATGTTTCAGGAGCTCACCTGAAGCCTTTCAAGTCCTTCTCTGTTGCTACTGGAAACACTTTGTCCAGGGTGCATTCTCCCGTATCAATGGCCAGCCATGAGCTGCACAAGAACTGCCACTTCTGTCCGGTCTCCACATACTGCACCATCACTTTATTAACATACCTGATGAGAACAAAACAGAAATCATCGAAGCACCATTTTGTAGATACCATGCTAATTAAATTTGTCTTAGGAAATTAAAGTTATCAATATGTGCTTTGACTTCCTTGGCTGTAGAAGCTGGAACAATACGGAGAGTCTTTAATGGCATTCTGCTTTGAGCACAGTGATCACACACATCCCAAAACTACTGACTGGAGATTCATCATTCCTGACTACACAGTTGGGCACAACTGACTTCACTTTCTAAGGGTGTGGGATGGCCCTCCATTTTATCACAAGCACAGCACTCCTATGAGAGGTGTGTTTTAACATATCAGACCTGGGCAGAGAGTGCTATCCATGCACATTGAACTATCCAATAGCACAGCAGTTCGAAAAGAAGTTGTGGTTGGATTCACATGTGTCTGAGAAAGCATAATATTTTCACATTGAAGTTGGTAGCACTGTTTGTGATTGGGGGTTCTTGATAATGGGAAATAAATTGCTAAATAAAATAAGATAATATAGAAAATGGGTATGAACATTTAAAACATTCCTCATTATTACTGCTCTCATTATTATTGCTATCAGTGTTCATTTCATGTTGTCATAAGAGTGTGAAGATATTATAGGTTGACACTAAAGAATGAACAGGTTTCTGGGGTCTGTAACATGCTTTATCAAAATACCACAAGGATCAAACAACACATCACAAATTTCCCCTAAAGAGCAGTGTTCTTTTAAATGAGAAAAAGCCACAGTTCAGTTCAGCACAAGGGAAGTACAGCCCTTGATCAGAGGCATTTTAGCCGTGTGGGGACCAAGCCAAGCCTGCTTCTATGATCATTAGGCTATGGCTGCCCCTGTGTTTTCTGACTTATGATATATAAGTATATTTATGATATATATATATATATATATATATGTGTGTGTGTGTGTGTGTGTGTGTGTGGGTGGGTGTATTTTATCCTGCTTTTGAGGATTTGCCACCACCCTTGTGCAAGAGCATTGTTGTGCTACTAGTTCAAATACTACATCATAGTATAAGAAAATAAGAGTATATTCTTATATAAAACTGAAATCAAGACCAGTGCCCTGTCCACTGTACCAGTCTGGATGATTTCCAGAATTATCATGCCATAGTCTGATGCTCTGAAGCTCTCCAAGGGGGACTGGAGTAGTGAGAAGGAAAACGTCCACTCCTCCCCTTTCAAACACTGCTTTATCTGGGTCCGTCAGGTAATGAGGGTCACTCTCCCACTCTGAGCCTGTTAGAGTCACTGTAACCTGCAGTTAGAACAATGTCAGAGATTTATCAGAGTTAAAAAAAAACACAGGTGCACTGTGAATATTTTACTGTGAAAGAACTGTAATTATTGGCAGCCTAGTACTGCATGATTGCTGTATGCACAGTGCATTTTTACTGTCATTTTGATTCATTGCAGTCATTTGACACATCGTTTAATCTGTTTCTCCCAGAATGCATTTTTTTACAACTCATAGTAGATTACTAGTGTTCTACTACATATTTACATCAGTTCTCAAAAGTGTGATTCCTACGTGAGATGAGGTAGAAGCTCCTGTTCGATGCCCGGTGCTGATGAACAATAAGTAACAATGTTCTGCCAATGGATCGTTGTCCTCCAGCACTGTCAACTTTACCTAATGTACATAACAACAGGAGTAAATGTTTGACATCACAATGTTTCATATAATGATTTACTGCCTTCAGTGACTTCACCATGATGTTATATCAGTTGCAGACCTTTTTTATGTCCTTGAGGTCTTGTCTTCGTGCCCATATCGCTACTAAAAAGTACACCAGGAAAATGGCACAAACAAAACACACCACCACAGGGTTTTTGGAGAAAGTAGCGAATAGCTGGGCAGTGTGAGTCACGTCCACCTTGTTGGGCATCACAAAAAAAGAGCTGCCAAAAAAAGTGAGGTGGGTGCACAAGCACTGTGTGACCAGAGGGGTAGTCCGGGGGCCAACCTACGGATACCAGACACATTTAAGTGTACAACAAATTAGAATCAATTTAGAAATCTGTTTAAGACCAAGCAAACAATAGTAAATTAATTAAAGGTATCATACATTGCAGCTGTTCACATGCATAAGCTCATTTTGTCTGGTCACCCTCCAATAGTGTTTTCTAGGCCCTGAATGAGTCAGTTTATACTCCATAGTGTGGTGACAGCAGCCATTTTGAAAATATGGCTTAGTGCATTATATTTACTACATCCTGGCACCTGGGTGTTAGTATAATGGCTGTTTCATAATGCAGCAACATTGAGATAAATGACTGAATGCAGACAGCAGTCTGTATAATAGCTTGTGAGTTAAAGGAGCAATCTATTATTATATTGACACCTAGTGGCCTCAGATTCTGTGCTAAACCTTTTAAACATGGCTGCTCCATGTGTGAAACTCTCTATATGGACCAGTATCTGGTTAATTCAGGGACTACAAAGAAAATTAATTAAAAGGATGAACTCGGTACAGAGAGAATGATACAGAAAATGTAAAGATAAAAAATAATCATTTTCATATATTTGGTGGTACTTGTTGCTAAATTATAATATTATTGCATTTAAATGTAAAATGAAGCTCACCCTACAGCCGTAGTCACTCCAGTTGGTTTTAGTCTGATCCCAGTATTTGCACTGAGCAGCAAAAGATGTGATGACTACAGAAACATTGGAGGAGTTCACACCAGCTTCTATATTGGGACTTACTTGGAGATAGTAAACTCCTGCTTCTAGTGCTGTGTCCTTAGGGCCAAGCACCCATGTGTACATCTCCTCTGTGTGAAAATAACTTGGATAAGATATCAAATAAATAAAACCACAATATTTTAGTACATGTAGTTAATCATGTTTAATTCTGATATTAATACTTAATACATATTTTTTACCTGGAAGTGTCAGACATTCTGTACTAAATCTATGTAAACCACAGTGAGGGGGGGACTGTGGAGGACTCACTCTATGGAGCTTGAACTGATTCATTCAGGGACTACAAAGCAGTATGTTACTACAACTTATGTGTGTTGGATTTTTTAGAAATACAAATAATAAATAATTATTATCATAAATATTGTTTGCCAGTTCTTGGTGATCAAAAAGTCTTACTATTTTTCATGTCCCTCTCTGGCTCTCAGTTTGAGAACCTCTGATTTATACCATGTAGGGCTCTTCAGTTGCCTTTCATAAGCAACATGAGACAGTTTCATAGGACACACTGTAACTGCTATGTGAATGCATTTTAAGAACTGTCCCACCATTGGCACATAAAGGAGTATAATGATGAAATCTTTGAAAACCACAGAAAGACATGCCTCAAATGTCATAACTGGCACTATTTAATTTGTCTATTATAATTATGCCAAATACACCATTAAATTAAAGACTTTTATGTCCTATTTTGAAATGTTGTAGAATAATATTGTAGAAGTATCACCTGGTGGTTGATCTGGTTGTGGAAGTTGGATTTTGGCCTTGTAAGAGGTGTCATTTGGGTAATACTGAAAGCCGAGGTATAACTGCAAAGATGCCTTTGGTGAGGGCTCTAACTTCAAAACCAGAGATATGTTCGGAGTGGTCAGGTTGATGGTCAGAATATTATATTTTCCAAGGTCCAGAAACGTATTGTTTACAACAACAGCTTCAGAATTTGGCAAGAGAACCTTAAAAAACATTTTTATTAAAACAGAAAAGCAAGTCTCTGAGATTGAAAATTATGTTCTAGAAAAGGATTCTGAACAGCAACGCATTTTACAATCATATACACATAACACCAAAACTACACATAATTGTGTATCTAAATCTCATTCTACATTTTAAACATGTCTGTAAAAAGAGTAAAGAACCAATCCCCTCTTCAATAAATGAGATCAATCATAAAACAATTACCAATAAGTAATTTTTCTTCTTAGCTGTTAAGTCTAAATTGATCAGGAATGTTAAATTAACATGTTGACCACTGGACTTTTTACCTCAATCTCCTTGCTGAGATTTGACACTGGGATGATGGAGCCGTTCCCTCTGGAGAGAGAGAGACCTGCCACTTGTCCACTTATGGGGTCACCTTCACTCCAGGAGAAAGGGTTCATCTTAAAATTCACCATCTGTGAGCATACAACATGGTAGTTTGGATAGGGTAGTGGATAACCCTGCTGCTTTCCATCAATGGTAGTTTTCAATAGGGTAGTGGATAATCCTGCTACCTTCCATCGTTTGTGTAAGAATGTCCATTCACATATTGATCACATCCCCTGGGCAGTTATTTCCATTCAAGATCCAAGATCAGGTTCTTATCACTTTGAGTTCAGGGGGACATATACACCCAAAACTGAAATCTGAGGTAAAATCAGAGTGTTTTCTGTTGTTCTGGACATTACAAAGGGGTAGGCTTCTCTTTGGCTTGTAAGGGGATTCTTTGCTGGTAAATATATGCCATATGCCATATGCCAGAGTTTCATTTGTGTGTTTTTGCCCAGTTGGTCAAATGGGCCAAGCATTACTTTTAAGTAATTACAGAAAAGGTGGCTTAAAGATTAGTCCGTTTTTTGTTATTCAGATGAATGAAGGTAATGCAAGAGTAGAAAACACCATATGATGATTATAGAGTGAGACACAAAGCCAAAGTAAGCCTTACTCGCACATCCACAGGATCCACCGGGGGCAGGATTCCCAGACCTAAATATGGGAGTGTGAAACTGGCTGATATGTTGTCCTCAAAGCCAAAAGTCTGATTCTTAAACTCATCCGGGGATAGCCTGGAAGATGAAATAAAACACACACTTTATATATAACTTTTTATAATTTGGAAAGAATAACAGATTATTAATAATACACTGAAAAATGATATTAATTTTAACACAGATATAAGTGTAAATCCTTAATATTTTAAAGAAAATTGAAAGTCATCTTTAATACACTTTGGAATGAACACTTTCATTGTTACAGTGTAATATTATATCGTAAAATATCAAGGAATGCAATTACCTCAAATAGGAAATGCAAATCAAATAGGAATGCAAATTCAAAAATCCCAAATATACGTCCAGGGTGTAGTAGAATATTTTTATTGTTGGTGTTCTCTCACCTGTTGACATACAGACTGATGAGTGGAGTAGTGAGCAAAGCTGGCCCCTGGTTTGGTTTTCTATTGGCCAGCAGGACAGTCTCTACGTCATCAGTTATAGTGAGAATTAGACTGGAGATCATACTCTGAAAGACAAGGGAGAATCACCACTGAGATTCCACATGGATCAGACTCATCCAAAAGTCTATTAGTTTTGATGTTGTAAATAACTTATTACTTTTCTCATGAAAAAAATCTCATGTCTTTGTTTTTTTTTTTATCACAATTTCTTCTAAGGAATCTCAGGAAGTAGTATCATTAAGCCACTGAGCAGCCTTTCAGCAATATTATTGTCTTGTGGATTTGGTTTGAGGTATGCTCTCCCAATATGTCTAAATAGAGTCCTGATGTGCAGTACCTGTTGTTTTGTGTTGGAGGAGACATTAAGGATGGTACTGGAAGCCTGCATAATGGGTGTAACTGCCTTCAACATCAGAGCATCCACTTCTCCCTCATGGGGAGACATGGAGATCAGGGACTTAGAAATTCTGGAGAGAACACAACATGCCTGCAGCTGTGGGAAAAACAATCTCATTTTAGAGATACTCAGATTCCTACCTTCAAATTATTATTCTGGTGTCCAAAGCAAGTGGAGTGGAAAACATGCTGCTTTTCTATGCATCCTTTATAAAGACATCACCATATTTTAGTTTCTGTTTTTAGGTACCTTAGCATCAGAAGTCATCTCATCTTCTTGCACAACAAGACTCAGCACAAGTTCAGCAGTCATTTGCACCTCCTGAACAACATTTAGTGGCCCTCCATAGGTTAGAGCTGCACATATATCTGCCAGCATCTCCTCTCGCAGCTTCAGAAAGAAGTGAGAACAGTTAACAATTAAGATTTGGGAGTGTATTTATAGTATGAAGCAAACATTTGCATTCAACTTACAAGGTCTTATGGTTGTTAAAAATGTACATTTTAAAAGCCAGGCCAGTCATGGTGAGGTCAAGTCATATCAAGCTACATAATAAATGTGTTAACGTTTATCTTACATACAAAATGGCATTTATCTGTCCTGGATACAGAAGTTCTGGCTAGTCTTACCTTTTTCCTTGCATCCTTATCCTCCTTACTGTTTGAAATTCTGTTCAACCGGCTGGAAACTGACTGAAAAATCTGTATTAACATCAAGGCTGAAAATAAGCTCTGCTTCTGCAACTGCGACACAACCTGTAATACAAGACTCTGCAGATCCTCAACAGTGGTGTCACAGCTGGAGTCTCTCACCTGGGATGGAAATACATAAAACAAGAATTCAAATGTGTTATATGAGTTCTAGATTTAGGAGTCCTGTTTCAAATCAGGATTAGGCAATTGAATTGAGGATCACTGAGATTTTCAGTATTATCTTTTCCACAACTTAGTCAGTTTTATTTCTTCCTGAATTACAAGATTGGTGCTTTTCCACAGCATGGGTTCAGCTCTAGACGACTCTGCTTGGCTCTGCTTGCTTAAAGCTTGTCGCTTTTCCAGTGGCGCAGCTCGCCCCGCAAAATGGAGCCTGTGACATAGCTAAACCCTGTCTCTAACAGTGTTTGTGAGAGCAGGGACTGAAAAAGAATTGGCCAGTGAAAAAACAAAGTTTCTTTCCGAGTCGAGTAGAGTCCTGTAGGTTCCATGATGTGGAAAAGCGCTAAATGCTAATAAGCAGGAAAAAATTAATGCTAGAACTAGCTAGTCACCTCTTCTTTTCAAACTGCTGCCAACAAAATTCAACTGCATGGCTGAACACACTTGGAAGAGAAGGATCACTGCTCAGATTTTTATGTTAGCTAAAAGTAATACATTGGCTAGCATCATTCTGAGTGAAGGAAGACCGACATGACTCCTGGCCATTGATAGATGGGGCATTATTATGGATTGAATCATATGACATGTCACTTAATACTTTTGAATGAATACTAACTAACCTGAGTAAAAAGTGTAGTGTTGACTGATTCACCATTCACATTCTTAATAATGACATTCAGCCCAAGACTGTAATGATGGCTTTTATCCCCAAGAGGAAGGAACAACGATTTCATCCCCAGCTCACTTCCACAATACAAATAACTGCCTACAAAAAGGGATCAAGAGATAGGAATTCAATACTACACCCAGAACACTGCAAAACAAGGAAATAAGTAGTTAATAATGCAAAGCACTAAATAGCACCCCCTTGTGAGCTCAATAATGTAAAAATGAATATATGAGATCCAGGGCTCCATGTGAAACAAATGTTACTTCTTAGTAAATGAATGAGTGAGTATGAGTGAGAGAGTGAATGAGTGACTTACATATAAAATTATGTCAGGAAAAGTAAAATCACATTTTAACTTGTTGATATATGTATGTTTTCTCATTTTATAAGTTTTCTAGATATTTTTACTTGTGTTAGGCAAATTTGTCAAGTAAATGTACCTCACTATAATGAAAATATAATCATCAATAATTACTAATATTGTAAACATTTCTCAAATTGAGAAATATTGCATTTATATATTTTAAGTTATAAACAAGATCTAATGTATTAATGCTGAATACTCAGTCTCACCGTCAATTGTAGTCAGGCAGAACGAGTGTGGTCCAGACCAGCAGAAAGGCTGGACCATGGTGCAGGTTATGTTGAAAGAGGAGAGGACATCTCCAAAGGGTGGGTATATGGTGCAGCTGGGTGGTTGGAGCTGTTCTGTTTGTGTCCCATTTGATTGGTCTTTTGAGGCGTGGTCACTCTTTGATTGGTCTTGTGGAGAATTGTCCTCATTTGACAATTTTTTTGAAGATTTGTCCTCATTTGACTGGACTTTTGAAGAGTTGTCCTTGTTTGATTGGACTTTTGAAGAGTTGTCACCATTTGACTGTCCTTTTGAAGAATCAACCCCATTTGATTGGCCTTTTGAAGAATTGTCCCCATCTGATTGATCTTTTGAAGGGTTTTCTCGATTTGATTTGTCTTTTGAAGAGTTATCCCCATTTGACTGTCCTTTTGAAGAATCAGCCCCATTTAATTGATCTTTTGAAGAGTTATCCCCATTTGATTGTCCTTTTGAAGGATCAGCCCCTTTTGATTGGTCTTTTGAAGAATTGTCCCCATTTGACTGGTCTTTTGAAGAGTTATCCCCATTTGACTGGTCTTTTGAAGATTGATTCCCATTTGATTGGTCTTTTGAAGATTGTTTCCCATTTGACTGGTCTTTTGAAGTGTTGGCCCCATTTGACTGGTCTTTTGAAGACTTGTCCTTGTCGGATTGGTCTTTTGATGAGATGTTATTATTATTTGATTGGTCATTTGAAGAATTGTCCCCATTTGATTTATCTTTTGAAGGGTCTTCATTTGATTGGCCTTTTGAAGATGTATCCCCATTTGATTGATCTTTTGAAGAATTGTCCCCATTTGATTGATCTTTTGAAGAGTTGTCCCCATTTGATAGGTCTTTTGAAGAGTTATCCCCAGTAGACTGTCCTTTTGAAGAGTTGTCCCCATTTGATTGGTCTTTTGAAGAGTTATCCCCATTTGATTGGTCTTTTGAAGATTGATTCACATTTGATTGGTCTTTTGAAGAGCTATCCCCATTTGATTGGTCTTTTGAAGGGTTATCCCCATTTGATTGGTCTTTTGAAGATTTATTCACATTTGATTGGTCTTTTGAAGAGCTATCCCCATTTGACTGTCCTTTTGAAGAATTGGCCCCATTTGACTCATCTTTTGAAGAGCTGTTCTTGTCTGATTGGTCTTTTGATGAGTTGTCCCCATTTGAATGGTCTTTTGAAGGGGTGTCCTTGCTTGATTGGTCTTTTGAAGGATCAGCCCCATTTGATTGGCCTTTTGAAGAGTTGTCCCCATTTGATTGGTCTTTTGAAGAGTTGTCCCCATTAGACTGTTCTTTTGAAGGATCAGCCCCATTTGATTGGCCTTTTGAAGAGTTGTCCCCATTTGATTGGTCTTTTGAAGAGTTGTCCCCATTAGACTGTTCTTTTGAAGGATCAGCCCCATTTGATTGGCCTTTTGAAGAGTTGTCCCCATTTGATTGGTCTTTTGAAGAGTTGTCCCCATTAGACTGTTCTTTTGAAGGATCAGCCCCATTTGATTGGCCTTTTGAAGAGTTGTCCCCATTTGATTGGTCTTTTGAAGAGTTGTCCCCATTTGATTGGTCTTTTGAAGAGTTGTCCCCATTAGACTGTTCTTTTGAAGGATCAGCCCCATTTGATTGGCCTTTTGAAGAGTTGTCCTCATTTGATTTGTCTTTTGAAGAGTTGTCCCCATTAGACTGTTCTTTTGAAGGATCAGCCCCATTTGATTGGCCTTTTGAAGAGTTGTCCCCATTTGATTGATCTTTTGAAGTTTTGTCCCCATTTGATTGGTCTTTTGAAGAATTGTCCCCATTTGATTGGCCTTTTGAAGAGTTATCCCCATTTGATTGATCTTTTGAAGTGTTGTCCCCATTTGATTGGTCTTTTGAAGAACTGTCCCCATTTGATTGGTCTTTTGAAGAACTGCCCTTGTTTGATTGGTCATTTGAAGAGTTGTCCCCATTTGTTTGGTCTTTTGAAGATTTGTCCCCAACTGATTGGCCTCCTGATGTGTTTGATGGTTCTTGTGAGTTATCACTGGAATCTTCATTTTGATTGGACGTCTGTGTATCTTTCTGAACAGATCTTTTAGACTTTGCAAAGAAATAATGCAAATGTATTAGTATTTATTAGTCATAAAATTCGTTATTAAAATGCATTTTCCAGTAAATCATTTAAATTCCAACAAATTTGTTAAAATTACCTTATAAGACAAAGATTTGGCAGCTTTTGTTGATATTTGGGACTCTGCATTACAAATAATCAGTGCAATATATGTTAGTGCAAGTTATAGAGACATTTGTGGGTGACAATATGTTAAATGTATTTTGCCCATGACTTCACAGCACGTCATTATTACACTATAGTCATAATGAAAATAATATGGGAATCATACTTTTTTATACTTAGCATCAAGAGCACTAAAAACAGAATGAGAGGATTCCACACAAAGACAAACTCAGCAAGGATACCAGGGTCGGTTACTTGAATAATTTTCCAGTAACTTTATTTATATTTATAAAAATATTGCTCCATATAACCAGACCATAAATTTGAAGTGCTAAACTTGAGTGCTGCATCCAACCTCATACTTAGATCTTACCAACCATTTTGTTTAGGGTGTAAATGTGTTTACCTGCAAAAAAAGTTCCCAAACTATATATCTCCTAAATTTCATATCTGGGTGCAGGATTTCTTTTATTTCACTTGGAGGACTAGAGCCAAGGTAAACTGGCTATAATCCAGAGTCATTCTCTCAGTAAAGATTTGTTAAAGTAGGGGTGTCCAAGCCTATTGGCAAAGGGCCAGTGTGGTTGCAGGTTTTCGTTGCAGCAAGTATATTTTTATTCAAGAGAACACAAAATAAGATACATTAATATACATATAATATCTTCAATTGGATTTTTTTTCCTTTTCTTCCCTTCCTTTTTTTTAAACAAACAAACCCCACCTACCCACCCATACACTGCCGTAAAGGGAAAAGCAAAACAAACAAACAAACATATAAGCATAGATAGCCAAGTTGAATAGATAAACAATACAATAAACTAATATAAAAAATATGAATGAATGAATAAATAAATAAATAAATAAATGGAAAACAGTAATAATGATAATAGCAATGCTATGAAAAATTAGTGAAGTGATCAGTTGTTTAAAGATATATATAAAATAATATGCCATCTAAACGAAACAACTAACAGTTTGTCTTTGTACTGAAGTAAACCAGAAAATATTCCAGATTTTAATGTTATTCTTTCATATTTTAGCCCTTTACAGGATGAAGCAGAAATTAAAAAAAGGATTTTAAAGTATTTTATATCTTAATTAATGGTAACGTCTTTCATGTTTTGCATTGTGGGGCTTAGTACTGAAATCTTGCACACAACACAACTGTACTTTTTCACTGGTAAAAGGAAATAAGCGAAAAGAAAATGCTCAAAGTTTAATAGTTCAATACAGCCTTGGCCACATTTGACTGACAAAATGGCAGCAACAACAAACTTTTCGTCCGTGATGTGTCATCTATCAGAGACGAATTAATGGGCACTTTGCCCCTCTTGGCTGCAGTATTACCCTGTATTCACAAAAGCCACCCCAACTCATCAAAATGTAATCAGTGGTGCTCCATGATTCCAGAAAACACTGTTTCACTAAACCATGCTCAAACGTCTGGGGGTTGTTAATCTCTAGCCTACACATGACATAGAGGATTATGAACTTGTGCTAATGTGTGGCTCCCCAGAGCATTTCATTTCAATGTATACTTTCCTCTGAAGTTAAAGTGTCCACAGTTTAAAGCAGCAGAAACTATTATATATATAACAAATGTTTGCATATGTATACTGCATACTATAAAATATTTTAACAACTTTAGACAACTTTAAAACATTTTTAAACAACTGTAGACAACTAATTTATAATAGAATTTTACATTAAATTAGAAACAAACCGTATTTGCAGTGGTATTTTATTGACAGGTAATTTCCTAGTCCTGGGCAAGGGTTCCCAAAGGACTTCACATCTGCAGCAACTTCACAAACTTGTCGTCCATTGCAAAGCTCTATGAATGGAATATATGCTGTGCTTTAGAATCATTGGAAGGAGATGAGGTAATTTATCAATCAATCACCTATCTAAGAACAAAAGAACAGGTCTGAAGTGCTTATTCAATGGATGAAAGGGGTTATAAGCACAATACAAACTAACTTAAAAAATACATTATTTGGCTGCTCATAATAAAGCATTGTCTAAAGGCAAATATTGCAAGTACATATTAAACATTCGGCTGTAGTTCAGCTGTCTTACAACGTAGGACATTAAGTTTGCTAATGTTTTGATTTTCAATAAAACAGCTGGTCCCTTTACTAATTTCATTGTTCATAGTTCATCTGTGTTTGTTCAATGTTATTTGAGCATAAAAAAGAACACATTATATCACAACTATCCCAAGAAAATTATGCATTTTGTCATTTGGACAAATCAGCTGATCTGTATAATATAAAATATCATAATAGGTGGACCAACTAAATGCTCAAACCTGTATTAAAAATAAATTATCTTTACATAAAAGTAAGTACATTAACTTTTGAGAAATCAAAATGTGTGTGTGTGTGTGTGTGTGTGTTGTGGGGGGGTAGATTAATGAGTAACAATGCTGCCTTCAATGACTGGGTTGATAAGTCACTCTGGAAAAGGGTGTCTACCAAATGCTGTTAGTAAATCTATAACTGCTTTTCATACCTGACACCACATCCAAAGTGTCCAACCAGCTGCACTGCTGTGAGGATGTTTGGGATGAAGAATTGCTGGTTCTGCAATAATACAGTGTGTTCCTGCCATAGAAACTTTCGTCAATCTCTATCACCTGACCAGTGCCACACTTGACAGTGGCCTTGTGGTCCACACAGGCCAGAGTGTGTCCTGATTCTGAAACAAGTACAGTAAATTTTCAGTATTTCTTTTTGTATACATTATATACACAGAAATGTACATAATGTCACTGTCTGAACCAAACCTCTCTCCAAATGGTCACTTATCAAAATATTATTCCCCTTTAATTAAAGTTAATGCAGCAATTATTTATTCCAGTCCAGATCAGTCTGGTGTGCTGAGAGAGGAACGGAAACCAGTAAATGTGCAGGGAGTTGTGCCTTCAGGACCAGGACTGAGAAACAATGCTCTGTAGGAATTATAACAGCAAGTTTGACTACACATTAAACAAAGGAAGGGATATCTCTGGCTATTCCATTGTACTACATTAGCGTGTATAATGGATATTACTCAATGTGAAAATGAACAACTAAGAAAGTAGTACTAACCAAACTGGCAGATAAAGGAGAACTGCGCGCTGCAGTTACTCGTTGTTTCCCACTGAAATCCAAATTGTTTCGAGATGAAACCACAGCCCGGAGATGGGACAGACGCCTGGAGCCAGTTAGAGTAACTCACCTTAGAGCCATCTATCCAGGACAACAGACCTGGACATACAGAAAAGAAAGCTGGGAATTTTCCTTTGTAACACCTGCAAATGTATTTTTAATTAAATGTGGTAATATCTGATCCAATTCACTTAAATGAGAAGAAAAATTATTATTTTTTTTAAAGAATCAAATAGCAAACAATATTTATGAAAGTGATAATATGCTTTAATAAATAACTAAATAAATAACTTATATATTTATAGTATATAGTAATATATTAGTAATGCACTAAAATGTACAGACAAATATGCCATGGTTTTAGTTCTTGTAGAGAATGTGTGAATTTATTTTAATGTTAATTTATTTGTTAATGTTATTAACAAAGCATGCAATTGGACCAGCAGTGTTGATTCTTTTTACATACCTGCAGATGAGTCCAACCTGAGGTTGAAGGAGGTGGTCGCCAGACCCAGCCACCAGTTGAGCTGTGGCTTCAGATGTTTCTGGAGGAACTGCTGAGTGTCATCATTCTGGACAAAGGCCAAGTGTCCACCAGCACACTCACACCAACTCTGTGCGCTGAAGAAGCTTTGCTGCGTGGTCACAAACTCAAAACATGAGCCCTGAAAGGCCTTCTGCTGCTCTGGACAGGACAGAATCTCTGAGTGCCCTCCAGGGACTCTGAAGGCCACCAGCAGAAACAGTGTGGACAGAGAGTGTATTCCCATATTCAACTCTTCTGTACATTACCTGGCTCAACCTAGTGTTTCTCCTGCTTATAAAGCAGCTTTGTTAGTACAACCCCAATGAATGACCATTTACTCTCCAACAAAACCTGTTTACCTGCTACAATAGAACTATAATGGATTCTATGGAGTGTCTCTATGCAAGTCAGAGTTAGACTAATGAACTAATGTACTTCTGGAGGTGCACAGGAAAGTAAACTGCTACATTATAATCTAAAATAATAACATTAATAATAATAATAATAAAAAATAACTAAATTAATAATTTTATTGAAGAACCACACTATTATAAAATAAAATAATTTCTCAAAAAAATGTTATGATTTTTAAACCTGTTTCCTTAAATACGCTTAGTGTTTTAGTTATATATAGTATAGTATAGTATAGTATATAGTATAGTTGGGTGTAACTGTACAATCTGTCATGTTATATTGATGAGCCATGTGTATGTGTGTCTTCTGAAAGAACTACAGTTAATTGTTCCTCACAATACATATGTGGTGAGAATTATAGACTTTGAAACAGAACTGAGTTGTGTTATTCTTTTAGCTTAACATTTTTATGTGATCAGTCAATATATTAAATGGAGGAATTTTCAAACACCTCAGTGTCACAAATCATGCAACAACAGATAAGCTTCTCTCTCTCTGACTTTACCTCTAAGGTGGACCAAAACGGTACTAATAAAGCGAGTGGATAATAAGTGAACCCAGTGTTAAAACTCCAGCCAGTAGCGGTATTATCATGGAAAGGCATCGGCATCTTACGTTCGCGTGACACTGGCACATGCCAGTAACATCGGCACCTTACGTACGGGTGACAGTGGCATCTATTTTTTTTTTTTTGGTGACAGTGGCATGTGCCAATGGCATCTATTTTTTTTTTTGGGTGACAGTGGCATGTGCCAATGGCATCTATTTTTTTTTTGGTGACAGTGGCATGTGCCAATGGCATCTTTTTTTTTTTTTTTTTTGGTGACAGGGGCATGTGCCAATGGCATCTATTTTTTTTTTTGGTGACAGTGGCATGTGCCAATGGCATCTTTTTTTTTTTTTTTTTTTGGTGACAGGGGCATGTGCCAATGGCATCTATTTTTTTTTTTTGGTGACAGTGGCATGTGCCAATGGCATCGATTTTTTTTTTTTGGTGACAGTGGCATGTGTCAATGGCATCTATTTTTTTTTTTTTTGTGACAGTGGCATGTGCCAATGTGCCTCTGTTTTGCGCAAATGCCGATGACATTGACATCCGTTTTATGACACTGACATATACTCCACTTCATTGTTGAACATCTGCCAGTAGACTAAGTTTAGCTAGCATTTGGTTGTTTAAACTAGCTATATATTTAACTAGCGCACGTATGCTACTAGCATGTAAACGGACCAAACATGTGACATGCTACAAACATAGCATCCCTTATTCGCACACAGTCCACTGTCTCTGTGTTCATGGACAATTGAACTAAAAGTTCTTCACAGTTAGGGGTATACGACGCTCCTCAAAACCACCACTTTTAAGACGTCGACATACCACAATGCTGCCGTGCGATAACATGAGAGGCAGTAATATATAAATATATATAAATGTGTGTGTGTGTGTGTATGTATATGTATGTGTGTGTGTGTATATAGAGTGAAAATCTAATATGACAGTGTATTAAATGAAACATTACTTTTTAAAATTTTTGAATTTAAATTGAGGTAGCAACCCTGCTAGGCCTAATCAGAAAATTGAACACTGGCATCATCTAGGGGCCAAAGGTCTTTCTCAAGAAGAACGAGAAAACAATATGGGGACATTGCATGGTAGGTGTGTTGTACTATTACATATTAAATGAGTACAAATAGTGGTGTAGCTACCATTATTATTTATATTATTTTATACAGGTAATGTTAAATGCCGTATAGTATCATGTTCACTGGTTATCAGTAATATATGGGAAATACATTTTATACTGCTAATATACAATAGAATGCTGTATAGGAATGCTATTAAAAGTGGCAGAGGACTATACTATAAGGTTTAGTGTGCCTGCGTTCTGGTGCTGCAAGTCTCTGACATGTTAACATTGATACCTTAATTCTATCCTGTATTTATTTTGCTTTTTAGGACACACATTTAAAACACTTGATGGTCTGTTTCATGACATCCAGGCTCACAGTACTTGTCCATTCTGTAGAAAGTGTGATGAGTGCACCCAGGACCACATCTCTAAAAAACATCTCAAGTATTCTGTTTTTTTTAAAGATGCTAGCAATAGTAAGCAGTCTGTTTCTAATCTGAATTTCTATGTTAATAATGGTATATTTATTTTGATAAATGCTGAGGAAATACTAATGGCCAAAATGTTCCTTTGTGATCAGTATGTTTGTCTTATTATTGAGATTAAAAACTTAAAAAATGATGTGCTGTTTATGATCTGTTGTTTTTGTAGACTTTTGATGACTTGTACAGCTAAACTAAATGTTCAGTAGTAATTACATAATGTTGAATTCTTTTTTCTGTCAGATCTTTTCACAGTGCCATGTTTTTGTGGACAAGTTAAAAAGAAGTCATTAAATAAACACATGGGCTTTATTGTAAAGGAGAAATTTAGGGGAAATCTGGATTATATGTCAGTAGAATTGGATGTCAGCACATATTATGAGCCTTCATCAGAAAGTCATACATTGTCTTGGTTGAAACGTCAGCTTTCAAGAATCTGACATGCAGTGTTGTACAAGGCTATTAGAGCTTCACGTGCCATAAAGACATTTTAATTTATCTAGTAGTCCAGTAGTAATGTTGCTTGGCAGCATTGTGGTATGTGGACATCTTGAAAGTGGTGAGTTTGAGGAGTGTCGTATACCCCTAACTGGGAAGAACTTGTAGTTCACTTGTCCATGAACACAGTGACATGAGTATGTTTGTAGCATGTCACTTGTTTGGTCCGTTTACATGCTAGTAGCATACGTGTGCTACCCAGTAAACAATTAGCCGTTGATTCGACGTTGAAATAACGTAATGACTGCCATCAACGTTCTCTTAAGGTTGAAAGTGAACGTTGAAAAGACGACTATTAGACGTATTTTGGACGTCCGTTGACGTTATTAATTGGTCCCGAAATAAATTACTTGTATAAAACGCGTTTTGGACGTCCACTGACATTATCGATTGGTCACCACTTAACTAACTTATTAAGATGGATTTTGGTCGTCCATTGACGTTTAAAATATGTGTTTGACGGACAGACTACTTTTAAACCTATTTTGAACGTCCAGGGACGTTCCTTGTTTACTGAGTAGTTAAATATATAGCTAGTTTAAATATCCAAATGCTAGCTAAACTTACTGGCAGATGTTCAACAATGAAGTGGAGTATATGCCAGTGTCATAAAACGGATGTCAATGTCATCGGCATTTGCGCAAAACAGAGGCACATGCCACTGTCAAAAAAAAAAAAAAAAAAAATCGATGCCACTGTCACCCGTGCGTAAGGTGCCGATGGTTTTCCATGTTAATACTGCCTCTCACTCCAGCAGCACTGTTGTGTCTGATCCACTTGTATCAGTGTATTACACACTAACACACCACCACAACATAAGTGTTTCTGCAGTGCTTTATCCACCACCCAAGAAAACTAGTGGTCAGGTACTGATGTTAGGTGTACTTCTGGATCACAACAACAACTCAGGCTCTAGAACATCCACTGCTTCAAAGCCCAGTGTTGGGGGATGTATACAACCAAAGTGTGGCATTGAGTAAAGTGACATAATGAACTCCAGAGCGTCTCATATAATTTCATATGGTTCTGTGAATTTTACAGAAGCGGTGTGCGCAGTTGAATGTCTGTGCACTTGGAGGAAGTGAATAATGGTTTGTTTTTACTTGCTGTTGTAGAAGATGGCGCTGTGGTGCGGTTTGCTGCTGAGCTACCCGCCGAAAGAAGAAGCACTCAAAACAGAAGTAGAAAACGCTGGCTTCATGTTTTCACTTAAGGTGGATTTAAGGAGTTTTAAGTGAATAATTACCCTCTAATACACATGCGTGTCGCTAGAGAAGAGGACGACTTAGAGGTTAGTGTGAGTAAAATGTAGTTTTTAGTAAGAGCTTTTTAGAATAATGTTCAAAATGAGATTAGTGTTGTTAGCAGCTTAGATACAGAAGTCAAATACCACCAGCTTCACTCTGTGGAGAAATAACTAAATGTTCCAAAACACAGTCCTCCAACCACTAATCCCACCAGCTGTGTTGAGTCAGAAACTATAGGGTTTGGGTGTTGTTTTATAGTAGTTACATAAATGTAAGAATTGTGATATTGTGCATCACAAACACAATAAAAGTTTATCACCTCATTTATTTTATATGTTAAAGTCTTCAGATAATTCTGAGGGGGTTAACTTGATTAAAAAATATTATTCACTTGCATAATAAAAGGAATATTTAAAAAAAAATGGTGTTCAATGTGAGTAAAAAAGTGGGACTCCTAATTATTTATGCAAGGCATGGAGTATTCCACAAAGTAGTATTTCTTAGTTTAGCCTAATGACATAAGCCAGAAGTAAAGACTGTCCAGTAGGAAAAGAGCTGAAGAATATTTGTGCTGGATAATCTTCGTCTCTTGCCTTGTATAACCTACTTTGACCTAAAGTGTCCCCTTGCGTTATACCTGAGCAGGTCCACTGCTTGTCTGTGTTTTCACACCTGACCTGACACGAACGTGAGTCTAAAACAAGTGCCAGACATTAAGTAGTTACACAAAATACACATTGTTTAGAATTAAATGACACAAAATATTATGCTGTATTAAAACATCTGTTGTCTAAAAATTAAGTTCTGAATGTTCAGTCTTCATAAACTTGACAAATTTGGAGATGGTCTTTTGTCTGAACACTTTTTACACTATTTATTTTTTTAGCCAATTTATTTCATCTGCATACACTGTAAGCCACCTACGTGCCTCCAAAATGTACACAGTACAGTTTCAGCTGTGCTGAGCCTAGTGTACAAACGGCAGACACTCTATTTTCTTTATTACAGGTCAGTTAAGCATGACAATGATTTTGAAGTAGTAATTAGTACATAAGTTAAGTAGTTAAAAAGGGAAAATATGAGTCTGATTTGAGCCTGACTTGTATTTGAAAAAACAAAACAAAACATGTGAACCTGATGTATGCAGATGGATACCAGCAGGTTTGGATAAATGTGTCAGGCTTTGTCATATGTCCATATGTATATATTTATTTGTTGCCCATGCCATATCACGCATTTTTCTTTGTCGATTGTCTTTGTAGGGTTATCATGTTATTAGCACAGATAAATCAGAATGAGTTCCAGCATTCAGCAGTGGACACCCAAGAGCTCACTCTGTGCTTAACCGAAGCTGTTGGAATTCAAGGTTAGACTAATGGCCATGTATCTAAAATTAAATCATCAACTAAACACATTTTGTCCACTGATGCTATTCTGCTATGAGCCTGCATTGTTGCTGATTTTTCTGTCCTACAACAGATGGTGGTCAAAGCATTGATGTGGTCAGTTTGGAAGCTGTGACCCTTGCAGATGGTTCAACTGCATACATTCAGCACAATCCTCAAGGTATATTAACATTTAATGTATATATATACAGTACCAGTATCAAATGTTTGGACACACCAACTCTTCCTTGGTTTTGGGCTATTGTCCTCATATTGTGAATGTACAGTACCAGTCAAAAGTTTGGACACGATCTCATTCAATGGTTTTTGGAATTCAGGAATGTTTCTCTCTCTGATCACAGATGACAATGTTATGGAAGGACAGGTTATACAGCTGGAGGATGGCTCTACTGCTTACGTTCAACATATTGCTGTATCCAAAGGTCATATAACATCACTGTTATATCTCAGCTTTGAATTTCTAGAGAATTTTCAGACAAATATTGGGTGGCAAATAATTAACATCAATACCATAACATTCCCTAACTTGCTCTTGTTCCTGTGAATGCTCTTAGAAGAGCCAACGGGATGGTCAGGGTCAGTTATATCTGATGATGTTGGAGGTGAAAGCTTGAGTCTGGAGGATGGTCAAGCAGTGCAGTTGGAAGATGGGACCATGGCTTACATCCAGCATACTCCCAAAGGTATTAAACTTTCAGCTATATTCTGGTCATTGATTACAAGGCTTTTGCTATATTACCACATAGCACATATATTACATTATTTAGAGTCGTGGAGCAAGACTCCTGACCTTACAGCAGGGACATCAATAGACCCAATTGACTGGGGGATGTGCCCCAGAACTACAGAACACACCATGCAGATCCATTACAGGCTCTACATTTCCCATAATGCCTGTGCCCATTTCCAAACACCTGAGCAGCTAACACTTAGTCAGTGCAAGTTTATTGCTCACAGCAATATATTTTGGTTATAGACACGAATAACCATATAAACTTCATAAAAATGCATAATACCTGTTTAAAGTAAACAATCAGGCTTTCCCTGCCCACAGAAAATAATGTAAGCACATGTAACACCACCCAGCATAACTATTTATGAGCATGTTTATTTTAAAAACATTAAGTTATGAGTAGTTTATGAAATGCCTTTGCTTTACAGTAATCTACCTTTTTGCAAAAATGAAAGTGTATGTTGCTCCTGGTAAAAACAGCTGCTAAAAGCCATAAATGATATTGTGAATGTAAAATGTGCCGCAATATTTTCCTTGCCCAAAATATTTCCACAAGTACTTTTGTCAGCTTTATACAAAATTAAATGCAAGTGTGTGTTCTTAAACCCAAATTAATCTCTGCCAGTTTAGCTCCTCCTCTAAAATGTTACAATCCTACCAAGCTGGGAGGACAAGGTCAGGTGAAGCAAAACACTGTAAATGTCTGAACTGCTGCTAACAAAAATGCTCCACACATTTGGAGAATAATACTAACCACCCAGTTCTGCTGTCTCAGATAACGGATACCTGCATTTTGGGCACCAGAGGAGCATGCTACCCACCAGAGAGAGTGCTTTTGGCCATGTATAGCTGAGGTTTCACCTTGATTAAACTAGAGCCAGTCTTCCGACTAAGTTCTAAAAATATATAAATATTGTTAATAATTGCAGTTTTCGCCCACTACGTTATCAGACAACTCTTCATGTGATAACCCTGTTCTGTGCCTTGTTTTTCAGAGACCTATGATTCCAGTGCCCTGCAGGCAGTGCAACTGGAGGATGGTTCCACTGCCTATATTCAGCACGCACTTCAGATGCCACAGGCCAACACTGTCTTAGCCATCCAGGAGAGCAGTAGTCTGTCTGATCTGCAAATGGATGGAACCACTGACCCTGAAACTATTAGCGTGCTGGAGCAGTTCACTGCAAAGGTAATCTGAAAATGTGCGCAGTCGCGAGTGGTGGGGCATTTTTCTGCTCAGTATAGTGCACAATTGTTATATATTAGAGCCTCTTTTCTCTCTCCTTGGGTGGGTGTGATTGCCCCCCGTTTTATCTAAGCATAGTGTGAGCCAACATGGGCATCTGTCAGCTGATGTGACAGACCTGGGCCTTCGGCACTGTCCTGTGGTGCATGGTGCAGTCTGGTGATTTACTAAATGTAATATATTTAGAAAACAAAACGTTCAGTTCTCTTTAGAGGATGTGTTATCTTATAATCAGCTCTTCAGTGTCTTCAGATTTTGTTGTTCAGAAATAACAGAAATAACACTCTTCATGCTTTTTCAGGTAGAAGAAATGGAGCATTACACAAATTCTGAGCATGTTACACATGGGCATGAAGGTGTAGTACAAATGCAGGTACCTGCAGAAATAAATCACAACACCCTCCAAAAATGTTTTTAATTGTATAAATATTAGCTTACTTCCAAATTCTGGTTTTAGCTTGTCCTCCCAGGTCACGTGTCTCGTCGTACTACACAGCAGCCTGGAGAGAAATCTTTTCAGTGCAACTACGAAGGATGTGGAAAACTTTACACCACAGCACATCATCTCAAGGTATATGTGGGTTATATGAGTGAAAGATTATTTTCAGCGTAATAATTTCTTTATTCACTGTAGCCATCCATGTTGATGACTGACCAAAACCCCTGCTTTGCCAGTGCCATCAGGATGGGGAGGGTGAAGGCAGCACAGTCTGCCACCTCGTTTATAAATACGCTGCTGAACACACCTTGAGGCGAATATCAAATGGCCATTTCTGTTGAATTAAACAGATATTGAAAAATAATTATGATTAAATAAATGTTAAACATGCTAAAGTCCCTTATCCCAAATTAGGTTCTTTAATTTCTGTGTTTTCTCAGGTTCATGAACGAATACACACAGGTGACAAGCCTTACTGTTGTGATAAACCTGGCTGTGGAAAGAAATTTGCTACAGGTAACAACACACAATCTTATTTCTTTCATGTTTAGAATGAAAGGTGTTTGTTTTCACTTTACATGTAGGGCAATAAGTGTTTGGGATATTTCTTTACCAGTACATGTTAGTACATGTGTTATTACTAAATAGACAGGTTTTGAATGGAATCCTTGCTGTTTTTAAGAGCTGCAATGTAATTGTTTTGTAGGGTATGGCTTGAAAAGCCACATCAGAACACATACTGGTGAAAAACCTTACTGCTGCCAAGCTGTCAACTGTAAAAAATCTTTCAAAACCTCAGGGGACCTCCAGAAGCACACCAGAATCCACACTGGTGAAATATAGTTCCTGATTTATAGTGTATCTGGTGTTTTTGCACAGTAACCACTGCATTGACTAACTTCTGTTTCCAGGAGAGAAACCATTCATGTGTCCTTATCAAGGCTGCGGGAGATCCTTCACTACATCCAACATTTGTAAGGTGCATGTCCGCACACACACAGGGGAACGACCCTATCAGTGCCCAGAACCTGGCTGCCAGCGGGCTTTTGCTAGTGCAACCAACTACAAGAACCACATAAGGATTCACACAGGTATTCCGGCTTCAGTACCAGGTCTACCAACCTAATAGGAATTTGTTTTTCATAATATTTCTTTTGATATAGTAGTAGTAGTATTTTTATTGTCAATTCTGCATATGTACAGGACATAGAGGATTTAAATAATGTTACTCTCCACCCCCAGTTGCAGCTAACATTAACGAAAATAGACCATAACGAAACTAGACCATTAACGAAATCCAACATAACGAAGTATATAAATATATGAAAGTGAACAAACAGAAGACAAAAGCAGGACATACGATACAAACAAGCTCACTGATAGACATACACGAGACAATGGGACGCTGACTGAAGACAATAACCTGATTGGGAGGTAGGATAGTGGATGTACAGGGCAATGTCAACAATAGTGCAATATAATGGTATAACAACTGAATAAAGTGAACAAATGCACTCCGGTTCTATTAAAGAGTGACAGTTAGGTACTGATGAGTGGATTTAGTGGAAGTGGCAGTACCAAAATAAACAGGACCAGTGTAAACAGTAGTGCAAATAAAGAGGTATGAAGCCTGGAGGCTGGTTCAAATGATTGAGTTCCTGCCTGTGGGGTATTGATGGTAATTGATGATGGAGTTATCAGGATATGACACTGCCATTTTAACAGTAGTGCAAGTATTTGGGTGTAAAAGCTAGGAGTGTATTGAGTTGTATATGGATATGCAAAGATATGTATATCTTTAGGGGTTAATAATTCCTTGTATTTGTTATCCTTGGTGATTAACAAAAAAACAAAACATGAACTTTTGACTGAAGTTAATGAACTGGACAGTAAAGTACTTGAGGACCTATGCACAGCTTTACAATCTTTCCCCAGTGGCTTGTTATACTACAGTATCCCCAAGGCATACAACATTGCTTCTTTTTGTTTTTAGGGGAGAGGCCTTATGTATGCACTGTTCCTGGCTGTGAAAAGCGATTTACAGAGTACTCAAGTCTGTACAAGCATCATGTGGTTCACACACCCTGTAAACCTTATCAGTGCAATCAATGTGGAAAGACCTACAAGCAGATTTCGACTCTAGCCATGCATAAGCGCACAACACATAATGACACGGACATCATTGAGGAAGAGCAGGAGGGCCACTATGAACATCTAGCAGGTCAGTGTGAGAGCACTCTTCTCAGGCCCAACCATCATGAGTATGCCTGTGTGGCCAAGACTCTGGCATGTGGAGAGGTTGCATTGTGTAGACAGTATTCCATATTGCGATTTCATGACAAAAGTGATTACATGAAAAAACACAGAACTACAAGGTTTTAAAGGCGGGTTTTACAGTTGTTCCACAGCCCTGAGAGTGTTTAGCTAAGTGCCTGGGAAACCACACTGAGCACAGATCTAAGCAAAATCATATCCAGGTGGAAAATACCATTGTAATGGTTGCTCTCAGAGATATAGCTACCTCTCCACTGAAGAAAAAAGCCCCTTGATGTGAAGTGGTTAAAGCAGTCTGCAATATCTTTTTTGTTTTAGTTATTTCAACAAATAGATAAGTTTAAATTTTTTTAAACATAAAAATGGCCTAACTTGTCCAAACTCTCACAGAAGCTCATCTGGAGTTTGGACAGGGAATACTTAGAAGGCTTGTGCATATGCAGCTATACCATAATCAGTATATATATAAACCCAATCTAATGATAAGTAAATAATAATATATTGTACAACTGTAGGATATGACAGTGTATTGTAAAAGGCTTTTCCAATGATGCTGTTTTGACCTTTGTCCTCAGAAGCCATTGATGACATCCCTATAAACCTTAACACAGCAATGACTGTTGCAGCCTGCTCTGAGATGACCTCTTTGAGTTCTGATCTCACCGGGCAAGAGCAGGTCACACTCATCACACAAGCTGGAACACAGGTTTACATTAACACTTTTTCCTACAGGAAAGAACATGATTCAAATACTTAACTGAAGTTTTTGTTTACTGTAGAAAGTAACAGTCATATTACTGCTGTCAAAAAAACAACAACATATCCCCAGTTCTAGAAGAAACCGCCAACAAATTTAAAATATGGAAATTGTTTTTATGTGCTTCAGTTTAACATATTGGATGGGAAAAGGAATTTTGCACAGGACTTTATTTTTCTACAATATTTTAAAGCAAGCAAATACGTAATTGTCTATTAAATAACAGTAATTGTGCAGAAATGTGCTTCTTTTAATTTTTTTTTCCTGACCATTGTATGTTGCAGACAATCGGGAACACCATCACTGTGTTAAAACAAGATGGAAATATGATCACTATTCCATCAAGTGAGTCAATGATCTCATCTGGGGAGGTCACTATGGTGCATGCTGATGGCATGCAAGGACAGGTTAGTGCTTTTGTGGCCATTTATTGCCTTTGAATGTTAAGATGGAGCTTTGGAATATATCCATAATGTCTAAACTATTTTTAATTTTACATTCTAAATGTATGTGAATGTAACTGGCCTGTGGACTCTAGTAACATGTTGAATACTCTGTTGATTTTATACAGATGACTATTATGTCACCAAATCTAGCTTCTCTACAGAGCAAAGAGGAAGAGCTGGTTCCACACCCAGTTACTCTTTTAGCCACTTCAAATGGTACACAGATTGCTGTTGAGGTAAAATTACTGTTTGCAGAAACAACACATTAGTGATTGTCACACAATAAGGAGCGCTTGCATTTTCGGGTTATCATGGCTGATGGATTAAAACACTTTGTAAAACAGCATTATCTGAGACATCCATTAAATGCCATTTTATTTGTTTGCCCATGTCATTAGAACAGATTAATCATCATACGTGAATGGAATGTATTGATGCTGATAGATTAAAGATAATCACAAACTGAATGTAATTCATAGATGTTTTCATTTGTCATTTAAATTAGCACCTACTTGAAGTTTCACATTCCTTTAAAGATTAGAAGTAATATCCATTAAAGTAATCCTTTTAACTCGCACCTAATCAATACCTGAAATCCCTGAACGTCACCAAGCATCAAGTGCATCATTCCCTTTTTATTTTTCTTTGTTGATTTGTTCAATTTCTTTCCTGCAGCTTAATGATCATACCTCACTGGAGGAGGCTCTGCGGATAGCATCAAGTTTACAGCAAGGAGACCCAATGTGACTGGAATGTTAAATCTGAAAAGGCTTTGGAACTGCTGAGTATTGGATAAATGAGAAAGAGACAAAACCATATTGATGTTTAAAAAAAAAAGAGGGAGAAAAATCATGTGAATGTAAAACACTGTTTTGTATTTTTCAGTAGAGGATCTGACTGAGATATTACCTAGATCTTGTCTACATTCATATTTTTTATAATGTATAATGTTATAAATGTATAAAGCCAGAGCACAGACCTTTAGGCATTTTCAATAAAAAAGGTGTATGAAATGAATGTTGTCTTTATTTTTGATATATTCCAATTACTTTTAAAAATGTTATTACACTATTTCCAGAATTTGTCTTGTGCACAGATTAAATGAGATAAATATTATAAATTAAATTCAAAAAGAAAGAAGGATATTCTGTGGCTCTGAAATTTCAATACGAACCTCAAAATCTTTTATATACCCACTATATATAAAGGTGATGTTTCTGAAATGCTGTTCTTTCTTGAAATAATCCAATGAAGACTTTGAAGACTTGTCCACACACACTAAAGCTTAAAAGGCCCCTGGTCTACACAGAACTGGAAGTTGTAATTTAATAATAGGGAGTAAATGTGTTTACACAGAACTGGAAGTTGTAATTTAATAATAGGGAGTAAATGTGTTTACACAGAAATGGAAGTTGTAATTTAATAATATTGATAATAAACATTTTATTTAACGTCAGATCTTGTCAGAGCTGCACAATCGATTTTTTACTTCATACATTTACTGAAGTTGCTGGTCAAAGCAATTGATCTAAATCCAAAGAGATTTACATTGACTGTCCGTGGCATGTCCAGGCATGCTTCTAAATAAAATACAGATAAAACAGTAATTTAGATTTTTAAATACATTTGTACTACAGAGAACATTCATTTCAACAAATTTGATGTCACTTTCTGAATAACGAAATAAACCCGATGTTAGTCATTGTCTGTCTGTCATAGTTTAACATGTAAGTGTATAATGTAGTAATAATATAATACACATAATTATTATACACTAGCATTTGATTTAGAATAAAAATGTATGTAAAAAGTGTAAATTTTTTCTTCTTCTTTATATACCGCTAAATAATTAGTGATGTATAAAAACTATTTGACATGCAGTGTAAAGATCTCGTCTCAGGGGTGTAAAAGACAGTATAACAGGCACTAGCATACACTCAGCTTGGATGTAAATGGAAACTAATATGATGTTGTAAATGTATTATACATAATGTAATACGATGTGTAAAATGTATTAACTCTAATAATGATAATATTAATAATTAGAATTTATGCATATAGCTGTAGGAAGAGCCTAAATCCATACATATATAGTATTGTTGATAAGGTAAAAACTGCAGTAGAACTGCCTTCTGAAAATACTACATGAGTACTGAGTAACTAAAAGGACTTTAGTGGATCCTTTTTGACTGTCCAGAAACTATCAGCAGAGGAACTGAAATGAATGTGTGGTTCTTCTTTTTTAAATCATTGTTGGTTTAAAATCAAATTATAAACCTCAAAAGTCAGAGGTTGAAGAAATCCCAAAGCAGTGAAGGTCAAATAGTGAAATTGAAACACTAAAAAATGAGCCATTCACTAAATAAAAATACTGAGAATAGACTTTAAATATTAGATGTCTTTAACTTTAATATACTTGAGAAAATATTTAAACCACATAACTGTATTATAATTATAAAATACACAATAAGGTACAGATATATCAGAATTAAGTGTGAGTTCATTTATTTCCATATTTCCAAAATTGGCCCACATTTGGCCCAAATTCTCCCCTTAGGAGTGTGTGATGCCTTGTTATGAAAGAAAATTGTAGCATAGTGCCATCAGTGCTGAGCTCAAATTAGCAAAGACAAAGGCTCTGTTGTTCCTATTACAGGACAGTGAAATATCACAATGATTACTTTAAAGGTAAAATACGCCCTAGTGTTGCTTTAAATACATATCATTCAGTAGATGTGATTAAATCAAAAGTTTATTGGCGCGGTAATGACGTGTACAGGCCTCGCCCTCTGGTGAGGCTTATTAAGGTTGGGCGCGGGATTCAATCTCAGAGCACGCGCTGATCGACTCGAGAAGTACCCGCGAGTACAAATAGCGGATTCTGGAAGAGTGCGGAGAATTGTGAACGCTCAGCAGTGTAGAGAACATCTCTGGTTCTATATATCGTTTCACGACAGAATAACTTTACATTGGGAGGATATTTTATTTTTCTGAGTAGAGAAGACTCCCGAGGATGAGAGAGATTCGCCAGAGGTTGGATATGGATAGTGATGGAGAGAGTGGAACATACATCTGTGATGGTGAATATGAGTTGGGCTGTTTTCAGTCTCCACCAACGGACACGACTAAAGACCGTCGACATTATAAAAGCTACAGAGCCTTAAATGAAGCGTTTCCCTCCCAAAAAAGGCCGTGTGTAAAAGAGCGTACACCGACTAAACTCTGCGAAGGTCCCTGCCGAAGATTAACAGGCTCTCCGAAACATTTCTCTACCAACTCCGTTAAAAATGTAAGAAAAATTAGACCGCCAAGAAAAACCGGGTCGTCGTCTTGCAGGGTAATTCACTTCATATCGCCCTTTCTCCTCAAACTGTGTAGCAATAGCTAACTGTTGAATTTTCCGTTACTCCTTAATTTGAGCAACGGTTTTTTTTTTACCCAATTTAAATGCATAATTTAATGTGGAACGGGTTATTCAAATTGGTCTACATACAAACTGGTGAATAAGAAACCAACTTTTATCTCTTATTTGTCCATACTTGTTCTGTTGTTGTGCTGTGTGGTTTTATATATTATAAATCATAAAATCTCTTTCCTTAGCGCCTTGTGTTCCAGTCCGAGAAAGAAGGCCCTCAGCTCTCCGACACCTTAGCGACCACTCCGTCAAGACCAGAGCTAGAGAGAGGAGCTCCTCTTATCAATGTAAACCCATTCAGTCCGGAACCTTTGCTCATCCTGAGAGAGACCTGCCAGAGTAACAACCGGAAAAGAAGCCACAGAAAAGAGTAAATTTTCATCCAAACGCACTAAATAATGTGTCAAAATAGTACACCCCTTTTTGAAGTGCACTTACTGGTATCGTGTAGTAGTTTTGGTACCTAAGACGGTTATCTACACTTAACGGAGGCGGACTTAATTAGAATGAATTATTGAAACTGATTTGATGGCAGATATACACCAGTCAGCCATAATACTTGCACCTCCTTGTTTCTGCATACACAGCAAATTCACCAGTGTTAAATCAAAACTATTAGTGTTAAAAGTAGTGGAACTGAAGACTGGAGCACCACCTTTCAAGAAATATTCTAGTGTATAGCATTCCCAGAAGCATATAAGCTACTTTACAATACACTTTAATTTCAGAGAAATATCTTTAAAACACTGAGTTTTACATTGGTTTTTATACCAAATCTGAGTCAATTTTGGGTATTTTTCTTTACAGTTTGTGTGAGGACTCAAATGATGGTGAATTTAAAGAGGAATTCATCCCTCCATCAAAGGTAAATGATTTAAACCAATATTACACTGACTCTTGGGTCTTCTACTATAATGTAGATGGCAAATAAGTGCTAAATATGAAAGAAAAAATGACTTATTTCACATTTTCACTTAAAGCACCAAAGGTCCAATTCCATGTATTTAATTCTTAGCTCTAATTACAAAACAAGTAGGGATTAATTTTTGGTTACATTTAATGCAAGTGAGCAAAGCTGCACTGAGCATTATGCCAAATGTGTTAGCTGGATTTCTGTTAATAAATGAGAACCTCTCTCATTGCAATTGGTTTTACAGTACACTTTTTATCAATTGTCCTAATTTACTAACCCATTTTCAAAACTTTCTCAAGCCTTTTCCAATTAAAAAGTTTATTTCATATTTTTAAGAAGTTTAACACCAAAGGGCTCTGAATTATGAGGTTTGAATGTTAATGCTCTATTTAGGCAGAAATTTTATACAGCCAGGTATTTGGTATTTACCATTACATTTTTTATAAATGCCACTATTTTACCAACACTTTCTGTACTGTTTGCAGAGAAAGACTTGTGTTGGGGGATCCATGTGTCGCTATGCATCTGAATTCCATGAACTGGAAGAAATTGGCTCTGGAGAGTTTGGTGCTGTTTTCAAGTGTGTGAAAAGACTGGATGGCTGTATCTATGCCATAAAGCGCTCAAAACAACCTTTGGCATGTTCTTTGGATATGTAAGTAAAATTTACATGATTGTCAGTTCGTTTCATTTGAAATTTATATTGCTGGCTTACAAGGATACTAATTTAGGACAATGTGATTTCTTAGTTGTCAGAACTTTTTAATTTAATTCTACACTCTTCACGTTATTTGAAAATTTTGTGATGAATGGACCAATATAAATGGCTCATAAATATTTTTCCATTAGTGTCTATTTAAAATTAATAATGTGTTTGTCTTCTAAAAAGTTACAATTACATGCTTTTTTTTTATCCTGGCATTGATGATATTTTAAGTTTACTGAATCATATTGGACTGAACTATATATTACAAATAGATGAACAGAATCTTGACAGGTTGAAATGTGTCTCTTCAAACAGACAGGCTGCCCTGAGGGAGGTTTATGCTCATGCTGTGTTGGGACAGCACCCTCATGTGGTGCGCTATTATTCTGCATGGTCCGAAGATGAGTACCTGTTCATACAGAATGAGTTTTGTAATGGAGGTACTCTCTCAGACCTTATTGCTGAGAACCAGAGAAGCCTAAAACTCCTCTCTGAAGTTAAGCTAAAAGATCTGCTTCTGCAAGTCTCCCGGGGTCTGAAGTACATCCATTCTGCTTTGCTTGTTCATATGGATATTAAGCCAAGTAAGTTCTAAAGATTTGCTTTACATCACTTTTTTTCCAAGGACACAACTCTTTGAGAACATGTTTATTAATAATGTTATTGTAAAGTATAATTTTTCTATTTGCAGGTAATATATTTATTTCAAGACAAGCAGTGGCCCATGTGGACAGCGATGGACCAGATGCAAACACTTTGTACAAAATAGGTGTGTAGTGCAGTACTAATGAATTCAGGTCTTGATTTTAGCTGACATATATAAACAAATTAATCCTTTAAAATGTAGGTTTGTATTAATTTGATGTCTACTTTAGTTGGTTTCATTCTTGTAAGATTTATGACAACTGAAGCCTGTTACAATCAGATTTTGTAGATGCATAAGCAAGTTTGTGTCAGTTGTTATGTACTTGTCATGTAATTACATTTTTTACTTCCTCAGGGGATCTTGGTCATGTGACTCATGCGAGCAGTCAAAAAGTGGAAGAAGGTGACAGCAGATTTTTAGCCGGTGAGATCCTGCAGGAGGTAAATGCTTAAACATTAATTTCTCGTTGATCATTATCATTTCCATGAAGCCTGTTTGTATGTTTCTGAAACTGATCATACTGGTTATTCAGGACTTTAGGAACCTCCCAAAGGCAGATGTTTTTGCCCTGGCACTCACTGTGATCAGCGCCTCAGGGACCAATGAGTTACCAAAGAATGGGGAAAAGTGGCACAGCATACGCCGAGGCCAACTCCCACACATACCTCAAGTGCTCTCACCAGAATTTCAGCTTTTGCTGAAGGTTTGTTATGGTATTTTTTTTAGACAGCTATTATACAAGTTTATGTTCATGTGTTTAACAAGTGATTAACTTTGTTTATTGTAGGTGATGATTGATCCTAACCCTGACTGCAGACCATCAGCCTCAGTGCTGACCAAACACCCTGTGCTCCTGTCCACCTTCCAGATGCAAACGGACTCATTGCAAGAGCAGTTGCATGCTGAGAAATTAAAAAATGCACAGTTGCTACAGTAAGTTCTGAAAGATTAAGGAGTTATAGTTGCACTATAATGAAGAAATATGTGCACATGATATAATAGATGTCACAAAATTGTTTTTCTGAGATTTCATGTGTTAATGTAAGTCCTGGAGATTAAATGGAGTGTATGAAAAATTATTACAGTTATAATAGAGTAAGGTACAATTATGTTCCCTAAATAAAAGGTGTAATAAGTAACCTTAAGTGTACCACTACAGTGACAAATATTCTGACAGTGTATAAAGAGTGTTTCAGTTTAAAGTGCTTGTATAAAGAAAATTGCATGGCCACAATGCTGAGCAGAGCTCATTTACATATTCATCTTAAAACCAAATTTCATTATTGTATTCTATTGATTATTTTTATTTTGATTTTTGGTTTGCCATTGGATTTTATGCTCACTTTGGTTCTGTGTCCATTCAGGGAGCTGAGAAACATCAGAGTGGCCACATCAGCTGCCCAGAACACCATTTCCTACAATGCTGCTTCTTCCCACACTGGGCACAGCTACAGAAGGAGTTTTCGGAAGGGACTGACTCGCTCTCTTAGCTTAACAATGTTCTGATACTCATTTTACTGGATTATCTTTGCTGTTAAATTTCAAGTGAAATTTGAAAGACAAATTCATGTGATTACTTCAGGATCAACTGCACAAAAATATTATAGGTGTACAAAAATATAGGATAATGGGCCTTTACGAAATAATGACTAAAGCTTTGTGAAAACCTACTCGTCCAAGTTTGACTACTTTTGTTGCAGTGACAGGTCCAACTCGTCTGAATCACAAACAACACTCATCCGATTTTGGACGGAGCTCCATCACTTCAGAGAACTCTGTCCCACTGCTCCATAGCCCAAGTACAGGGAGCCATCATGTCCCTCTATTGCACACTAAGCTATACTATTGTAACTATTGGCTCATCTGCTGCTGCCCTAGAGCATCTCTTTTTACTTCATTTGATACATCTGACACATCCATGCAAAAAAAAATTCATGTCTGTTACCTCAGTGGATGTACAGAAGTGTCTGAATTCATTCATTTTAAGGGATGTATAAATGTATATAATGTATTATTATTTGTGTGCTAAAATGCAGACAGTTATGCAGAATACAGTCACAAGCCCCTTAAAAAACTTTTTTGTTGCTTATGTTCTGGACATTGCTTTATGTAATAGTTTCAAATACCGACTAGTATGTATTTGATTTTATTTAAATGGAAGATTGGGAAGTTATTTACACCTCATTATTTTACTGTAAAGTATCTGCATGGTAGGTGTGGAATATAAATAACAATATTATTTGCTTGTATTATTATTTTTTTAAAAATATTTTTTAAGTATATTTACAATGTAAAATATGCAAGGTTATAGCACTTTGAAAGAAATAATACAATCATTGTACAGTTTATTAATTTTTTTATTATATATTTTTTCAGCCTTCTGATGTCAGAATGCTCGTTTTGTATCAGTTACGTGATAATTTGGTTTTCTGTTATGCTAGTTCTGAGATATGGCCAAAAATAAAATTCATGTAAATATTTCTAGTCAAAACAAATGTTAATTGTTCAGTCAATGTATATAATGGATAAATGTGTATCAATACAAACCCTATTTCAAGAAAATGCAATAAACACAAAAATCTGATTTGTTAAACCCCTTGATGCTTTATTTAACTGACAAAATATGCACAAAAACCTGTTTGAATTTTGTAAATATCAACATTAAGAAATAGATGTTTGTCCATAAAATTTGAAACAAGTTCATGTTTCACCACTGTGACATAAATTTGCTTTCTAATGAAACTATTAATTTGGGAATTGATACTAAATGTTAAAGGCCCTGTAAAGTTTTTGCAAGAGTGACATTTGCCCACACTGATATGATACAATACTTCAGCTGCTTAAGAGTGCTTTATTTCCCAATTCTCTTCATGATTTGCCTTAGGAGACAGACTTGAACTGCAGTTGGACCAGTCAAACACTCAATTTCTGCCTATGAATCCTTGTTGTATTATGTACATAATGAAGCCTGACATTTTGCTGAAATAACCATGGACTTCCCAGGATATGTCTTTTTCTTGATGGTAGATATGTCTCTTTAAAAACCCAATGTTTGACTCCACATCAATGGAAACATCTCACGTAATGGTCACTAATACACCCCAAGCCATAAGTGATGTTGGTTTTGCACTTATTACTAATAAAACCTCAGAAAAGCTCTTTTGATTGATGAAAAAAAACTCGCAGACAGGCTACAACACCATATGGAAATGGGGTGACAACTCGTGTTGTCCTACAAACTCATGTACACTATAGTCAACATTTTGTGAAAACCTCATCGAAGATCTCTTCTGAAATATGGGGTTTGTTCCAGTTTGATGTAATAATAGCTAACAGAAAAGTTTAGAAGTTTAATTATTTCTAGTGTGTTGTTTGATTGGCCATTGGCACGCTAAGCAATTTCAAAATATATTAATTTTCTCCATCACTCCTGGGATCACAGTTCCCTTGATTCACATCTCAGTGCTGCAGGGGCATGGTATCTCTCTAGACCAGGATGTGCTTTGTGTGGGCACAACTGAACACATCTGCCTACAGCAGGTGCATGATAAAGTAGTTGAATTTACTGATTAGGGGTGTCTAAAAATACCGGGACATGCAAAGTAGGTCTGGTGGGACTGTCTAAATCCTTCTGATAATATGGTGTGCATAAAGGGGTAAAAGACTTGAACCCTCAGAGTTTGAAGTGGACATAGTTGGTATATGATGCGAGCGTAACCCCTCAGTCACATGACTCAGTGAACAATATCAGCGCGGCTCTGAGAGGAGCTCAACAAGAGCGAGAACAAGCGGAGAGTGTAACCCGGAATAAAATGGTTCACAAGGACGAAATATTAAAACCAATATGGCACGCTTTCGCTGCTCTGGACGTAGACCGAACTGGCAAAGTCTCCAAGTCCCAGCTCAAGGTAAGCGCAGCTAAAAATCAAAGTAATTTATCCCTCAGTGAACTCACAATGAAACTTCCTGCTCTTGGTCGCGGCTCACGCGCAGCTTCAGAGCGACATCAACGACCAAATCATTACAGTTGAACTAACCGAACTAACGCGCTTTGAAAAGCGTTTTAACCACTTTTCTGAGGTAAATGTAAACGACGTGGACCAAACCGAGCACACAATTCAAACTTTGCGGCTTTTAGTAAATATAAATTAGATATCAGGGGTATTTCGCAGCACACAGACATTTCTCATCTCTCAAAATAAATAACTGAAGACCTGAGCTGACGGATGACTCTTCTGCTGAGTTTCTAACTTATAAAAAAGGTAACACATCCTCACACGAGGTCTGTGAGCGACTTATTAACCTGTGAGTGATGTATTTATTGTAAATTCGATATATTTAAATGTCTTAATAAAGCTTTCTAACGCATTAAATACTATTCCCACATATTTACAAATTAAGACCCCCCCCCCCCCCCCAAATTGATGCTGACGGCCATCTTTCTTGTCTTTCATCTGCCAACTTTCCAGAGGGCTGAGGAGGCATCATCTAATTTGAACAGAAAGACCTGAGCTCTCCAGGCTGTAGGGCCAACAGTGCATTGCACCTATGCACTGTTCTCTGTGGCTTCACCATTTCTATGTATTTGTTGATTTGGATTTACTGAGAAAAATAAACCAATATAAATGTGCCATAAGATTGACCACATAAATATTTAGAGTAGATGTAGAGGTGTATTTTGAAGTGTTTACTTATCTTATCTCTGTAATCAGTGGAACCTATTAAGATGTTACTTCCGAGAAAATATCCCTTTATGTCTTAGAATTGGCTTTAACTGAGCTCATCAGTTTCATTCAGTGCAGATTTATGATTGTGTAATTATTCCATTCCTCTGTACTTACCCCCTCAGTTGCTCGCCTGTGGCTTAAAAAAACACTACTCCAAAATTTGACAGGATAAGTTTTTTAGGTTTGTGATGTCAGAAACTCTGCCTGTCTGACCTCCCGTTTGTGAATGTTTTTTGTAACATTTTCAAAGCAGAAATGCTCAGCCATGGTGTTGCCTACTTATTTCACACATGATATGTCTGCTGGGCTATTAACAACACCACAGGGACGTGTTAACCAGAATATAAACTCTATTTTGTACTGGAGGTGGTCTTTAATTTTGTCACTCCATTTTTAAATGAGTCCAAACTTCTGAACATGTGCAAGGTGGAATTTTCAGCATGTTATTAGACTGTATTTGCTAATTTTGTTTGTTTGTTTTTTTATTATTATTTTGTGATCTGTGCTGGTTTCAGGCATAGGCTTCATCTGTAAGATTAACAGTGAATTAATCAGCAGAACAATATAACATCTCATACCGATAACACATTATAAGAGGACTGCTGAGGCCTCTCAAATTAAAAAGCTCACTTCACATTTTTATTTATAGAAGCATGATATATGCTTGAGCAGTCTTGCTGAAAATGGGGAAGATTCTTTTATGAGAAACACTGTGCATGTCTGGGTGCCTGGGTGGGTACATAACGTGTATTTCTGATACAGATTACGATTAGAAATATAGCTCAGCTCAGTCATATCGTCTGTATGTTGGCATATTGCTACCAAGCGAAAAAGAAAGAAAGAAAGAAAGAAAACGCTTACATGATGGCATCCTTATGGAAAAACATCTTAGAATTACATCAAGGCGTCTGATTAATATTAGGACATGTAATGTAGAACTAAATTATGAAAATATCATAATAATTATTCAAATGTTCCCTCAGGTTATTAATGGCCCTCAATTTATTTTTCTACACAGTTTAGTAAATACTTCTTTTAATTAGAGGAAATAATTAATTAAATTGAGGGAATGTATTAAGACATTGAGAGGACACACTTTTTTGTTAAGATCCCTGCAAGTGGCTTACAGGTCATTACATTATTTAAATATGTTTTGGAACTCTCATAAAACATGATGTTTTCTCCTAGTTATATTTTTATGACTGGTTTAGAATATAATGCCTTTCTTGAAATGAGAAATGATTTTCTCATAATATTTTCTATAATCACATGTAAAATGTTACAATAACATCTTGAATGGTGCATACACTGAAGTTTAGGGTGTGCTCATCCTTCATTACTATCGCATCACTGTGTGTGTGTGTGTGTGTGTGTGTGTCTTTCTAAAGGTTCTGTCCCAGAATCTTTTCACTATCCTGAAGATCCCTCATAGGACCGCTGATCTGGAGGAGCACTTTAAAGATGATGACGAGGGCCTGGTGTCCAGTCAAGGCTATATGCCTTATCTGAATACGTTCATCTTGGACAAGGTACACTATCCTCTTAAAATTTCCCAGACCCTCCTTAATCTCTTTTGCTCAGCAGAGCACCTTCTATAGCTTCTATAGTTGTGTTTCAAAGTGACATATGTACCTGGTGCAGCCAAAGAGTACCACCTGGAAACACAGTGTAGCTGTGCTGATTTTCTCATACCGCACAGCTCTGAAGTTTCCACTGAAGTTAACCTGTTATTTCCTTTTCTCTAAGTCATTCTTCATTTACCAAAAATAAATATGCAAATTATACAGATAATTCAAAATATAATACAGAAAATAAACTTTCATACCACTCAGGATTATTGTCACACTCTGTATTCTTCTATTAATAAACATTACATTTATTATTATTACAGTTATAATATAATTACAGTATTTGTAAATGTAACAAGCCCCATATTAGAGAATTTTAAGCACAAGTTTCCAACCAGCTCTGGCATGGTTCGAGTCCCAGGGGTTTTGTCCTTGTCATAAATTTTTAACTAAACCCAAAGTGCTTCCCTTATATCTAGTTTACTTTGATCAGTCTCCTAAAGAAATACAGGGCCATTTTGATTGTTAACTTGTTAAATGGACCATATACTCTGACATTTACATTGTAATTCTTTTCATTGTCTAATAACACTTTTTCTTATATTTCGTTGGATTTCCTCAACCTTGTGCAAGTGGAACAGAATCGGACCTCTTGTCCAATCTAATATTCTCAGAAATATTTCCTGAAAAATTAACAACCTGTTCTTATCCTTTTTCTCATAAATGAATCTTTAAGTATTGTTTATTTAAAGGCGACTATAGACACATGTCACTGTTTACTCTTTATAAACCCACTTGGATTTTTTTCTGAGAGTATTTTTGAACTAGCACGTTTACTCAGATGAAAAGCTTTACAAAACATTTACTCAGATGCATTTACATATTTATCTTTCTTAGCAATTCTAAAAAGGCAGAAGTTCAGATGCGCTAGCTGCATAATCTTTAGCCAAGTTTTGTTAAAAACATGTATTATGGAAATCTATCAGTACAATTCTAAAATTGCTTTAAATATTAGCACACATTTCTGGAGTTACGAGGACCATGCATTACAATATTTGTATTATTCCTCAGTTGCACATTTTAGACTACAGGGTACATTTGAGGTTGTTCTACATTATTTAGTGGAGCAAATACTAAGCATATTTATGAAGTTCATAAAGTTAAATGAGGTCACATATGGTATGTAAAATCATAGCTGTATTTTAATTCAGAATTGTTATTGCTAACTCTAAGTAAATTGAAAGACAAGCTTATATTTCAGTGTGTATGTATGTATATAATTTACTTACATATTATGTAGTTATATTTAATACATGGCATACATATACCTCACTTATAGCAAAAACGAAATGTGAATCATATTTTTATCAGAATAAACCTGTTTAAAAAAATAATAGCTGCAGACAGATTCAGTTCAGAAGAGAAGAACCGTTAGCTAACAGTCTGGTATTCTATACTATGCTGAATCATTATTTTCATTGCACTGGATTGGTAATCCTATACAATTAAACTTTATACCCTTCAGTAACGGTCATCTGTATGTATTTATTTCCAAAATATACATTTTATAATATACGTACTGGTATCTGCAGCTATGTATACACATAATACCACACTTTGCTATCGGGCCTCAATTCTAATACCAGTGCATCTTGAATGTAATGCACATTTCTTTTGCAGCTCGCATTCCAAACATATGCAAACAATATTTGGAAATACTATACAGATCTTAAGAGTCTTTCAGTGGGTGGCTTTGTGTGTTTCACAGATAGAGCTGTTCGAACATGGTCTTTGTGGTCACTAACACCTAGACAGCAATAACAATAACACTGAAGCACAGGACTGCTGACCAATCAGAGGATGGGAATAGTCACCATAGTGCTGACATCTTTTCTCCACTTCCTCATGTGACATGAGAATTTTGACACTTTAAAGCAGATATTTTTAGGTTTACTGGATCGTTTGACAATGCTATGTTTGTTCGTTTGGGCAGTTATGGTGTAACTGCTTTGCCTTTTTCTTACTTGACCATCAGGTTATTCAGATACTGGAAGTCTGTCATAAGCAAACTCAAAATGTCTTTAGGAGAAAGCAACAAATGTTTAAAATAATATTCCACACAATCATATTAATGTCATAGTAATGTATTACATGTTTTGTTTTGTAATTGCAGATCCAGGGGAACTTTGATTTTATGGAGCTGAACCGAATGTGTTGGACATTATGTTCTCGTAAACAGGCCAACTTTTGCATGCTCATCACTGACAATGATGCCTTAAAAGTCTGGTGTATCTTTAACTTCTTGTCTGAAGACCATTATCCCCTTATCATTGTCATAGAAGAAGTGAGTTGCAAACAGTGCCCCAAGCACACGGCATGATTTTCTGAATCATTTGCTAAATTTAAAGCTTAAGACTTGTTATATATGCTTATAAAATGTTGTTTCCTCCGACCAGATTGAGTATTTCCTACGGAAGTTGATAGAAACCATAGGTGGAGACTGGAATGAGGGCAGGTTTGTGGATTACAAAGCCCAATTGAGTGCAAAGAAATACTGCTTGAATGTTTGGGAGCTGATTGAGCTTGTGGGCAAGGGCTACTTCACCAAGGGGAAAGAGCGGCAGACTGTGTCCTTGGGCATCAATGAAGTATACCAGGAGCTCATTCTCAATATTCTGAAACAGGTAAGGGCATCAGTGTTGCTTAAACAAAATGGGTACCTCACAACCTCAATCAGTTATGCCACCCATTTTCTCATTATTTTGTCAGTGACAAATGTTAACATAAAAAATCTGTTTGTTTTACTATGTAGTATTTTCCCAGAAAATATTTTGTAGGAGGGTGACACAGTGGCGCAACAGGTAGTGTTACTGTCACACAGGTCCAAGGTCTAGGTGAATGTGAGTTGTTCAGTGTGTTCTCCCAGTGTCCGCGTGGGTTTCCTTCGGGTGCTCTGGTTTCCTCCCACAGTCCAAAAACACATGTTGGTAGGTGGATTGGAGACTCAAAAGTGTCCATAGGTAGTGTGACAGAGTATAGCAGTGTGTGTTGCCCTGGGAAAGACTAGCGCCCCCTCCAGGGTGTGTCCTGACTTGTGCCCAGTGTTTCAGGGTAGGCTGCACACCCACCGCAATCCTGAACTGGATAAGCAGTTACAGACAATCAATGAATGAATGAATGTTTTATAGGTGACAAAGATTGACCAAACCTTGATTGATATTTAAACCTTTTAGTCTTCATTTCTGCTCAATGCTGTGAACCTAAACACTTAATGAATCATATGTCAGATAACATATCTAATTAATTATTCATTACCATCACTGCAAACTGTAATAGCCAGCTTAAATGCCATGTATTGTATCGGCCAGACATAAGCCAAAAAACAATTTCGCCCAGATTTGATCCAAAACAAACACGATATTTGGCCCATTTAAGGTGGGCCTGTGTCTGAGCAGCGCAACTCAACTCACCCTGGTTCGAGGCCAAAGGTATGGCCTTAAGTCAGCTGCAGGTGTTGCACATTTGGGCCAAACTTTGCTTGCTCCCTGAGTGGAGGGGGTTGGTGCTGTTGGAAATGTGAAACACAGACCTGCTATACAACTCAATTTAATTTTGTTGTGTACACAGTACTAAGTCAGAGTATTTATGATTTTAATAAAACCTACCACAATGTTTCATGATTCAGAGTATTCCCTGGTTCTGCTCCCATCTACCTCAATAGACTCTTAAAACCATACGTTAGCGCCCGCCCTCTCCGTTCCTCAAAGGAGCGCCAACTAACACGTACAGGTCAGTTGAGGCTATTCTCATCTCTGGTACCACGCTGGTGGAACGAGCTTCTAAGCACTATCAGAGCAACAGAAACCCTCTCCGCATTCAAAAAATCCTTGAAAACCCAGCTCTTCCGAGAGTATCTTTTGCACTGAATGTCTTTCTTTAATGCACTTATTACTTCCTGGCATATTGCACTTAATGTAAGGTATTTTGTATAAATTGTGCTGTAGTTTGAATGTTAGATCCTCTTTTGTAAGTCGCTTTGGATAAAAGCGTCTGCCAAATGCATAAATGTAAATGTAAATGTAAATGTTGCATTGTATACCACTACACCGCAGTCCACTGACACATATTTCAGATTATTAAGATATATAATATACAGCCTGTACTGAGTATATGCATCTGAGTATGTTTTGTATAGCTGTTTATTTAGGCAGTAAACATATTTGTTTACAAAAGCAAACAAAAACATGAACAATTTGAGTAAATAAACAATACTATGTAGTGTGTCAGTATGCTAGCTAAACCATTAGTCAGACCTTGTAGAGCAATACAACTGTAACCATTAGACAAACAGTACTTTTGTCATCTTTAAGAGACAGCAGGGCTATATATATATAAATATTAGAGCCATAAGAGAGCTAACATTTCTTCTATAATTTTTTTTGGAAATATACTTGGTGTTATAAAGAACACAAAAAGGGTTCAGTAATACATTAGAAACACATTGAAGTGAAGCTCACAGAAAAAAAAAAACAGAACATATATATATATATATATATATATATATGTTTTATTTTTAGTTTTTTTAATTAAATGTCTGGGTATGAACTGAAGTTCTTTCTGTGTGTGTGTGTGTGTGTGTGTGTGTGTGGGGTGGGTGTGAACTTCTTGAAGGGCTATATGATGAAAAAAGGCCACAAAAGAAAAAACTGGACTGAGCGTTGGTTCGAGCTGCGTCCTGATTCAGTCTCATACTATGAAAGTGAGGAACTTCTTGAGAAGAAAGGCTACATTTTACTAGATCGTCACTGTTCTGTGGAGGTGAGAGGATGACCATCAAGTCTGTTGTTTCTATGTTTCAAAAGAGACAGTTCACACTCGAGTATTTAAAATGTTTGCTCTGTGCAGTCTTTACCAGACAAAGATGGGAAAAGAAACCTCTTCATCATCAAATCTTCAGAGAAAAGTTTGGAGATCAGCGCCCCTGACAAAAAGAAACGGCAAGAGTGGATTGAAGGTACTGCTGACATATGTCTCTCTATCTTTTAACAACCAGCAAATACCGAATTTTGTTTATGTGATTTTGATGGTTGATGTATATGCTAGCTGTGCAGGACTGCATTAACCGACTGAGGCAGGGTCTGTCTGCCCCACATCGGGAGGCTAGGCAGCGGCGTAGGGAGCTGCGCAGTCGGCTGCAGGCAGAACAAGAGAACATGGAGCTCAAGATGAGGGAGCTTCATTTGGCCAATGAAAGCAAGCAGAACCAGCTGGAGGCCATGAGGAAGGTACAGCAGCCTCATCTAAAACCATTTACAGGTCTCTCCTTTGTAGCGCAAAAAGGACAAGGAGATATAACTTCCAAACCAGTTGGTTTTAATTAATGGAATACAAATTACAAATTAAATAAACTGCTCATGGAACTGAAGATATGAACGTGACTATTAAAATAGTTGAAGGTGTGCCTATTTAACACCATAATCTCATTAAAGGTATATTTCTGTTGTTTTGAAGTGGGTATGTATGAGGTACATAAGCCAAGTCAGTGTATTACCCATAGTACACAGCGTTCAGCTTTCTTCCAGTCTGCTCCTGTGAACTGGAAGACTACTTAGCGCTGTCAACTATGGGTAATACTTCTACGTATCATATGTAATTCATACAAACTCACTTCACAACAGCAGAAATATATATTAATATATATGAATGTTATGAATCCTTTGATGGAAATTAAGTTGTCATAGCAGCCAGGTGCTTTTAAACACAGAGCTATACTACCTCAAATAGAGAAATATGCAAAAATGTTCAGTGAAATATGTTAATACACATACAATAGGTAAGTATGGGAGATGGGTAAAATAATTGGGTGCAGATTGAGTCATAACAAAAAGACCAATAGAGGTGACAGTTCAGTAACTGTCATTTGAGCCTCTTACTAAAATAGGAAAACGTATTTTTAACTACCAATGCAACGGTACAAGTACTATTTAATTTGCCTGTAAATGTTCTACATGCGCAGGTTTGATGTTGGGTTTTTATAAGCTGCTAATTCTCCCTTGGCAAACATAGGTTACACTGCATCATAAAGATGTCGCCTTTCTTGTGCTGGAAGCAGAAGTGGTCCCTTAAATATGACCAGGGGTTCATTTCTTACCAGAGCAACTCATAATTCGACTGGGTTTTGCATTCAGCTGGGTCTGCACCAGCAACAAAGTTGTCTGTCTCCATATTTGTGATTTTAGTGGATTGCTCTTTAGCCCATCAATTTTTACTCACATTTTTATTCATATTTTTACTCAGTAAATACTCTCATTGTGATTTAAAATGTAGTGAAGTATAATACTAAGGACTGGCTCCAAGGCCCCCCTCCAGGGTGTGTTCCTGCCTTGCGCCCTGTGATTCCGGGTAGGCTCTGGACCCACCGCAACCCTGAACTGGATAAGTGGTTACAGACAATGAATGAATAAAGTATAATACTTCAAGCAAAGTATACTTAAGTAAAAGTAAAGTTACAAGTTTTAAAAACTACTTAAAAAGTATAAGTACACAAAAAAACTACTCAATTACAGAAACGCAAGTAAATGCATTTCATTACTTTCCACCTTGGCCCATATCCATGTCTTTCATACACAGTACTTCCTCTTTACATTTTTTTTTTTTCACTTACTCACCTACAAAGTTTCAGTTTGGCTCCCTGCTTTTGTGACAGTGTGACTTAAAGAGCTTCGGTTCCTTTATTACATAGAAGCACCAAAGACTTCCCAAAGGCCTGCTGAGTTACACTATATCATTATCCTTTATTAACTCTGGTCACACTGCTGTGGCTCTCACAGCTGCAGTTCCAACTAACACTGTGTGCCACAATCAGATGGACCAATATTTTTGAAGCTTATCTATGTGATAGGGGAAGAAATCCCACCCATGCAAAACACAGACACCTGTGAGCTGTGAGCACGAGGACTAGGCCCTTTGTGGCTGTTTCGATACAAGTGCTACTTCCCTTTTGTGCTTTGGCTCTCTTAGCCAGACCTTTCATTTTGATATTTTGTTCTTCCTGTTTGCTCCTAGTGATGGAGGCAGACAATCAAGTTCCACACCAGACACACTGATGTACTTTCTAAAAATACACTGTTGTTTTAGTTGGATCAGATTTGAATGGTAAGATGAAAAGCCACTCAAGGAACAGATTGCCAAATCAAGATTAACCGCTTGAACCATTGGTTCAAGAGAAATGGAAGGTATAAATTTATAGGTGGTTCCACTTTGCTTATCAGAGTAAGATAATGTCAGTGAGGACCCACATACAGTCCTTTAAGATTTTACAGACCTTAAGGTGTTATTTTAATGATTAGCAGATTGACATTAATAAAAATCACAGAAAAATTCATTGTATCAATGCAAAATATGTAACTTTATTTTGTCTCTGTGTTAAATGCTGCATCTATGTTGTGTCAGAACTTGGAGGAAGCAGCTGCAAGGGCTGCTATGGAGGAGCAAATGAGAATCCGGACCCAGGTAGACCTGCAGAACCGGTACAGAATGGACCTGGAGAGAGAAAAAATGGTAAATACCTTCAAACCCAGTACCTTAAACATTACTGCACATATACTTTTCTACCGACCTATATGTCCGGCTTTTCTAACAAGGAAACATTTTGGTTAACAAAGAATGAAACCTTATACCCCACAAATTTGAACTGCATGCCTGAATCCTTACATTAATGCCTCAAATCACAACTGTTCTCATGTTTTTATTAAACTACACAGAACATATCCATTAAAATTGGAACAAATTGTTAATTGCCTGCTATTATATTTTAACTTTATAACTATGCAGTATGCCTATTTACACCCTTTTTTGGATAGTAGTTGGATATACTGTACAATAACAAAGTACAAACCACAGCTGCAAATCTATTAGAGATTACTACTTGAAGAACTCAGAACTGTTTGTTGTTTTATTTTAATGCTTTTAGTTCGCATTAGAGATGTGTGAGGATGTAAAATATATTACTACTTCAATATTTTTTCAAATTCTTAATACATCCCTTTATATTTTTTCACAACTATTTACATGTTTGTTTTTTGACTCTGTAAAGCACTTTGAATTTCCTTTGTATATGAAAGGTGCCCTATACATAAACTTGCCTTTGTATCAGCTCCTCAACCCTATGTATGTGCACATTTACAGACTGTTCCACAATTAAAGACTATTATTAATTTAATAGACCCCTTAAACTCTGTTCTTCATTGGTTGAACCCCAACTAGACAATCACATACGTTTTTCTGGGTAGTGGATCATGCTCAGCACTGCAGTGGCACAGATATGGTTGTAACATGTTAGTGTAGTGTTGTGATGAGCTGCTACTTATGACTTTGCGTCTACCAGCTGGACCAACAATTGAGTGTAATTGTCGCTGCTAAAATGGAAAAGGAACGTAAATACAAGGGGGAGGTCATTTTGATGGTTAAGTGTGTACATGTATGTCAGGTTCGGATGCAGATGGAGCAGCAGATGGCTAAGAAGTCCAGTGAGCTAGAGCAGTATCTCCAGCGTATGCAGGTGCTGGAGGACATGTACCGTCGCCTGGAGGAGGCACTAGAGGAAGAGAGGCAGTCTAGACAGGACGAGGAGGCTGTGCGTAAACTGCAGGCCAGGTATACCTTCCTTCACAATGTCACCTTTAAATTGAATAATATGATGATACTTTACTAAAAAGATCTAATACTTTGGTACATTTTTTGACATTTGTTTGATTTGTATTCATCAAAATCCTTCTTTTGAGTGAAGAGCCTAAATAATTATATATTTTTCTTTTGGAAACTGTTGTTAAATTCACCGATATGTCCAAATATGGTTTTAAAAATAAGAATAATTTTCACAGTCACACAGCTCCAGGGGCCTGGAGGTTGTGGATTCGATTCCCGCTCCGGGTGACTGTCTGTGAGGAGTTGGTGTGTTCTCCCTGTGTCTGCGTGGGTTTCCTCCGGGTGCTCCGGTTTCCTCCCACAGTCCAAAAACACATGTTGGTAGGTGGATTGGCGACTCAAAAGTGTCCGTAGGTGTGAGTGTGTGAGTGAATGTGTGAGTGTGTGTGTGTTGCCCTGTGAAGGACTGGCGCCTCCAGGGTGTATTCCCGCCTTGCGCCCAATGATTCCAGGTAGGCTCTGGACCCACCGCGAGCCTGAGCTGGATAAGCGGTTACAGATAATGAATGAATGAATGAATGAATGAATGAATATTTTTTAAAATCTCTATTTTTCAAAATTAGAGTGAGTTCTAATGCTGCATTTGCATCTAAACCAAGAGTAGATTTTTAAAAAGATTTTTAAATAGTCTCTGGACAGATTTTGTAAATTTACATGCACACACATTCTCTCACACCCTTTGCACTGATCTGTGTGAGTATCTGTGTTTGTGAAAGGCTGCTAGAGGAAGAAATGAGTAAACGTGCAGAGCTAGAACAGCTTCACATGCAGCAGCAGCATGCCATATCTCAGACTCAATTGGAGAAGAAGGAGCTGGAGAAGCAGAGACTGGAGCAGGAGCGCGCCCTACAGGCCGCCATGGTGCAGCTGGACAGCCTTGAACGTCAGAGACAGGGAGCACTGGAGCAATATGAGGCCAGTCACCAGACATTCACCCACGCTTTCACTCACATACAACATACCACTTCTCATGTCCTTACAGGAAATCATCCGCTTTTCCACCACCTTATTGTCATATTAATATTTGTGGTAATTGCATGTTTGGAGCAAAGTGTTCTTTGCACATTGTTCTCGGTGTTTGGAACGGTTAGTATTGACTTCCTCGTTGCCACGGCGTATTGTTTTCTCAGCACATGACCACAGATTTTTCAGATAATATGTTTTTGTTGCCAAGTAGTTCAGATAATGACACACAATAATTTCTACATATTTATGTAATAGATGGACAGGGCACCCATGCACTCACCTAGTCACCCACTCACTCACACATGTGGGCAGTTTCACTAATTCATCTACCGACATATGTGTTTGGGAGGAGACACCTGCAGGAAACCAACAGAGACACAGAAAATAGAAAATTAGAACAAGTATATTATTTTTATTTAATAAAAAAATTCATATTGATACAAATGAATAATAAGAGAAGACATTAAACTTAATCTGACACTGTTCTTTTTGAATAATAAATAATTAAAATTAATAATGAAAAAGAGTAAATATTTAGTTAATGTTGTTTAATATAATCACAGGAAATTACAAAGAAACTGGAGCAGGCAACCAATAAAACGAGGAGCTGGAAGGATAAAGTTGCTCACCAGGAGGGTCTTATTCGACTTGTTCAGCCAGGTAAGAGAAAGTGGAATTACTGAAGCATTACAGAACAACATTATTGTTGGTTGAGATGGGGATTAGGCTGCAAGACTGTTGAGGATTATGAGGATTGGTTTGGGCTTGAATGACTTAAACTGAACCAGCTTTTTAAAAAACTGAATCTGTTTCTATAGTGTAGCCACCCATCTCTTCTGTAGGGCTTTTATTATATTATTTATTACATTTTAAATTTAAATATATACTATAAATATTTTCACTGCTTCACTTTTTGCATTGGTTATAGTGACTTTAGACACATAGGCATCTGATCCAGAGCATCGCTTTCTTCGTTTTTTTCTATATAGATTACACTAACCATGCATGCATAAATTAATGTCTTTATCCAAACAAGGTGCACATTAAAGTAGTTGAATTTACACAAACCTAAGGGTTTCTAAAAGCTTTTTGGACAGAATGTTGATTATGTTTATAGTGTGTGGTCCTAACATCACTTTATTCAATTTTCAGGTGTCAAGGGTAATCAGAAAATGACCAACTGGGGCCCAGAGACAGAGACCGATCTGAATATGAGGGAGAAATGTTGGAAAGAGAGAAAGAACAAGCCAAACAATGGGCTGTAAATGCACTTCTGTTTCACAGGTTTAGACTTCTGCTGTAAGCTTACAACTGTCTATGTCCAGTTTTAACAGAGAGGCTGTGGTGTTTCTATATATCCTAATCTGCCTATAACCTATAAACAATGTTGAATTATTTATCACATGTAACAGCTGATAAGAATAAGAAACCGATCCCAAACATGCTCACATATAGAATGAATTACAAGCTACAAGATGTGCTTGTGACTGTTTTTTAAGTGAGTTAGCGCCATGTCTTTAAAAACCTGTTTTAACCCTCCAGAATTCTTTTGTCACTTTTGTATTCTTGGCCATATTCCAATTTACTATAAAAACAACTGGTCGTTTCACTTAGAACAATTAAACCTATTGTTATTCAGGTTATGCTTACAGCTGCATCCACTAGATGTCACTCCTGTAATACTTTGAGTGATGGTACGATGCAGACTCAAAAGGTCAGTCCCAAATCGTGCCATAAGACATGTGGTAATTCCAAGTCCAGCAGTTTGCATTGGCACAGTGTGGTCCACAACTCATTGGCTAAATAACCCTGCTCAACTGGCAGGTTTTAGTACAATCCTCAAATCCACCCATATCTAAGATTTCATGTTAAATGCTGCCACACAGCTCCAAGATCTCAGGGTCTGGGGCTCAATCCCCAACTCAGGTGACTCTCTGTGAAGAGTTTAATTTACTCTCCCCATGTCTGAATGGGCTTCATCCAAAACATATGTTGGCTCTGAGAGTGTGTGACACCCTGTGATGGACTGGCGTCTTGTCCAGTATGTGTTCCTGACTTGTGCTCAGTGATTGTGGCTTGGCTTTGGACCCACCATTACCCTGAACAATATGTAAAAGTTGCAGGGGGTTTGTTGTTTTTGTTTTTAAGTGCCGCCCCCCCCCCCCCCCCCCACCTTATTTTTTGAAGGGGGGATAAGTTATACATTTTTATATCTACTTAGCTGCCAACTAACTCAATTTGATCAAACATCAATTGAGATTAGCTAGCTCTGCATGAATTCAAATGCATGCCCTGGTTTTGTTTTCTTCTACCATGTAAACGCAAGCTGAACAATGGTATTCAGAGCTCAGAAATGCATCAGAATTTTGTAATGGCACAGAGTGTGTGGTGCCATGTAGTCCTGTTGTGTTCTGTAACACTCTCTGCGATGGTGTATGCTGATACAGTTAGAATGACTGGAGCGTTCTCACACTGATAAAGAGTCCATGGAAAGGGTGGATGTGTGTGTGTGTGTGTGTGTGTGTGTGTGTGTGTGTGTGTGCGTGCGCGCACAGGATGGAGTATCTCCGCTCAGCTTCAGTAAACAAACTTTAGAGATAAGATTAATATCTTGTTTGATCCCCTTAATCTTAAGTGCTGTTCGTTTGCTGGACTTGATCACAAACAGAGATTAGTGTATAGATGACGTTGGCCTAAAATGCTCACCTTCATAAGCCCAGGAGGGCTGAGAGCCCCTGAGTGGTGCAGCTGCATATGAGTTGACCTCTTATATGAAAGATCGAATTTGAAGTTCAATCCCTGGGGATGCCTCGGCCATGCAGACCTTCTCCCTCTGGGTGAGAAAGATGGACCTCATCACAAGTCACACAGCTTGGTTCTAGCTAATGTAGGTGTCTGTTTCTTAAAAGTGTTGGGGAGTTAGTGTCCTACACATAGTTCCTAACATATAACAACCAAACATTCATTCATTGTCTGTAACCGTTTATCCAGTTCAGGGTCGGGGTGGGTCCGGAGCCTACCTAGAATAACTGGGCGCAAGGAGGGAACACACACTGGAGGGGGCGCCAGTCCTTCACAGGGCAACACACACTCACACATTCACTAACACACTTACACCTATGGACACTTTTGAGTCACCGTGTGTTTTTGAATCATGGGAGGAAACCGGAGCACCCGGAGGAAACCCACATGGACACAGGGAGAACACACTACACTCCTCACAGACAGTCACCCGGAGCGGGACTAGAACCTACAACCTCCAGGTCCCTGGGGCTGTGTGACTGCGACACTACCTGCTGCACCACCGTGCCATACCTGGTCTACTTGTATTTGGGGCACTGAACAACATTTTATTATTGCTCTTCTTGAGGACAGGTTTGGGAAATCCTGCAGTAAGCTATTCTTGTTTTCTTACCATCAGATAATTTCTATCTCACTTATCTGCAAACAATTTCATGGCAAGTGTTGAAATCTGTCTGCACTTGCATGCTTTCACCTGATGTCATGTCTGGCCTGCGTTGTACAACATTAGTTCAGTTTGTCCTGGCAGCCTCCGATGAGCAAAGACAAGCAAGGGTGGTTTCAGACAGGCCCCAATCCCACAAGGACCTAGTACAATGTTCCAACTATTGTTTTGTGGCTGTCCGCAGCTACAGAGATCTCCACAATGCACTCCTGCAACCCTAACGTTTGATAATGATAATTATCCTTGATTATTAGATGCATTTCCTGAAGCTCAGTTTACATTATTTGTCAACCATATAATAAACTAGAGCGATATAAATAGTGAAAAGCTAGTAGAAGACTCAACATTCCTGTCTCACTGATATATGCTATGGCTATACATGTGAATGGCTAGATTTCTTTTCAGTCAAAGTGTAAAAAACACCTGTCACCTAGTGTAGATTTTAGTATCAACTATTTAAACTTTTGCTTATCAACAGAAGGACATTCATTCATTCATATTCTATAACTGTGTCATCCTAATCTGGGTCACCGTGAGTCCAGATCCTACCTAGAAATACTGGACACAGCCTGGACAGGGTGCTATTACATTGCAAGGAATCTGATGCTCATCCAATCACTTACACAGACACCTGTGGACACTCACTCACTCACTCACCCTGTCATTAACGCTCTCTCCCCTGTGGGCAATTACACAAACTCAACCCTTCACCCACACACACATTTGGACAATTTCACACACTCACCTTGTCACACTCCCACTTTTGAACAATTACACACAGCCAGCCCCCATACCCTCGGACTGAAGCTGGAGTACACAGAGGAAACCCACATGGACACAGGGAGAACACAGCAAAGTCCTGACAGACAGCGGCCTCAGGTGGGGATTGAGCCCAGTACTTGTGGTGCCAAGAGAGCTTTCTAAACATTTAATCGAAACATTTCAAACCCACACCTCAACTATCAGTCTTTTGTTTGTGTTTTGAATCTTTGGTCTGGTTGGTGAGCGACATGGCAACAGGTTGAACTCCTACTGGGCTCCTCAAGAGCCTCCAGGGTTGGATATGTGCCCCCACCCAGCGTTTTCCCCATAACTGGCAGGTGCTGAGGCTGGACTGACTGCACTGCTCTGCTCCAGCTGCCCTCTGGCTCCCCCACAGTGCATTCTGCATGCATACCTCTGACCCTCATTAAGTAAATGGAGTCCCAAATCCATTCTCCACCCTCTGGCTGGGACGTGAACTTGGGTGCTATATTTATATGGGCTGCTGGCGCTGATTTGTTGTGGTTACAATCCATAAAGCGACGGATGAGATGTTATTCCGAGGAATTTGGGGGAATGGAACTTGTAAGTGAATGATTGGAATATTGCTTGTGAAAGCCTGGAAGAGGATAATCAATGAGTCCTGGGAGATATGGGCCTCCTGTGTGAATCCACTGCTCATAAACCAGTGCTGGGAAAGAGGGTCGACAAAAACAACAGCACTGAGTACATACTTAGAAAAGGGATTGGAGGAGGCTGGCCAGAGGAGCACGTTCACCTGGTTTCAGCTTGAAAAATAACAGTGTGTTGTAATTTTGGCCTCTCTCTTGTGCTTCAGCTGTTGAACTGGAGCCTGAACTCAGCCTGAACCCAGTCGTTCCAGAAGTGAGAAGGAAACCGAAACCATCGGATGTGGCAAATGAAATACAGGTGATCTAAAAGTGACAAGAAGCAGCGCTCACTTCGCTGGCACGTACAGCCTGGAGGAGACACCATTCTTCAGCGGCGTGTGAGGGTGTCAAAACAAACAGAGGTACTTGACGCCTTCGTCGTGTTCCTGGCCCCCATGATCCACCGCTGTTCCCTCATACCTGTGGCCTTCAACAGACAGGGATTGTTGGCCTGAAGCAGTGATCTGTGGGTACGGCTTAAACAAACGCGGCCAAACCGAACTGTGAGGCACAGCAGACGAGAAGTGACGTGTAATGAAGTGGCAGGTTCACTGGTAGGATCAGAGCTGATGATAATATGGGTAACATGTCTGGATGTGTCCCTTTTAACCGTTCTGGAGAGCATGCCAATATCAGAGGACTGAAACACGTACCGGGATTTTCAGTCCTGTGCAAAAGCCCTACACACCTCAGCTCTTTGTTTAAAAGGATTTAGTGCTTGATCAGTACCAGGGGGAAAATAAATCTATACTCCATTAGAATGAAAACAAAATGAAGATAAATTATGTTCAAAGAAACAATGCAAATCATAATCTTTATAGACATCACAGATATTTAAGCCAAAGATATGAATCCCACTTTTCTGCAGTAACAGCATTGCATTTCACTGTGCAGTAAAAATGCAGGCAATGATGTTCCAGACCACAAACACCACTCCAGATCCTCCCGGAGGTATTGAATGTTACTCTATCACTCTAGAACAATTTTAGAGGATATATATCTCTATAGCCAACACTTGCCTCATGTGCAGCTGCTCCAGAGTGTCCTTTTCTACGCCTTTCCCCTGAGATCATAAAAGCTGGGTGCATCTTATAAAGCAGATGAATTCACTCATTAGTGTCCACACATCGATAATTAAATTACAAAATTAATGTTATTTTTATTTATTCAAATGTTACTGTTTTTTCTAAGCAAATAAATGTTAAACGGCTCTAAAAATATACATTTCATAATAAATCAAACGCTGTACTGCAGAAATACGAACGTTAACCTCTCTACAGATCACAAGCCTAGATCTAGTTCTGCCAGTTTTCTTTACATTTTTCAAGCATATATATATAGCATTTCAAGCATATATATATATATATATATATATAAGCAAATATTAGCTAGCATACTGTATTAACCCTTACCCTAACTCATGTTCTTACCCTAATAATGGGGGTGTGTGAGCTTAGCTGAACTTATGTGCGCTTTTAGTTCCTTTACACCTTAATTTGCTACACATAACATGGGAATTTCTTTTTTAATTAATCCGAGAACTTACATTTACGTTTCGGCATAGCTGCTCGAGATGAGGGTAAGTACATGAGCTTTGCCTGACGTAAACAAGGACTACTGACGTGCAGACTGACCAATTAAATGTTTACAGAGAAGGTTCTCGACCAATAACGGTAGCTCTACAGTCAGACCGTCCAATCAGAAGATTTAAGGCTACTTCACCACGCCCCCTTCTCACTCAAGCGAACCAATCGGAGTAGGGGAGGGCGGGACTAGTTTGTGAACGAAACGCTTCTCGAAGTTCTATTGAAGCTCTAGAAAAACAAAATCCCGGACTTTTGTGAAATTCCGCCCGGACATTTTTTTTAAGTTTAAAAAAGAGGACATGTCCGGGTAAAAGAGGACGTCTGGTCACTCTAATAATGGTGCTTTTCCACTGCATGGGTTGCTTCAACTCGGCTGACTCGCCTCACTTTTAGCGTGTCTCTTTTCCACTAGCACAGCTCCCCAACAAAATGGAGCCGGTGACGTCACAAATCCCTGTCTCTAATGGAACCGCAGGTTTGAAAGCTTCAGAGATTTTCTAAGACACGTTATTGCTTGTGGTGACTGACAGGTCTCTGGCCAAATCAGCCCTCTGCAGGGTTTACACGTCAGGATTTTCTACACGAATTGAAAGGAGCCGTAACCGAGCAGGGACTGCAAAAAGTACCTGGTTTCAGGGTCCAGGTACTAGACTGGGCCAGTGGAAAAGCAAAAAAAAGCCGAGTCGAGTCGTGTAGTTTCCATGCAGTGGAAAATCGCCATGAAACCCTAAACTTTGAACATCTTCACATTAAAATGTTTTGTCCCAATAAAAAAGACCAGTCCCCACAATGTGAGTGTGTAACAGATGAGTCCCCCCACACACACTCAACTGAAATCACGACCTGTACGTGTTGTGTTGCTCGCACTGATTCTGACTCGAGGGTTTAAAAGTGATGCTCCTTGACACATCTGTGTGGAATGTGGCAGATCAAAATCTTTGTATCACAATGACTCCTTTTATGGCCTTGTTTGTTTGTGCGATTGGCAGTCATTCAGAAGCTATACCTCTAGGCTTTGTCTTATCCAAGACCAGAACTCAAACCTGATTGCAGTTTCCCGGTGGTACTCAACATTTTCCGTAAACGTTCTCCGTCTTTTGCTCTTTTTTTTGCCACAAAACACAAGACCAGAGCAACTCAAACAGCCAGAGCAATAATTCAAAAAACTCACTCAAAAACAATCAGGCAGACGCATGGAAATATGACCTCAGGGTTCTGAAACACAACTCAGACTCCACGGTTTATAAATAGAAATCGATGTGAAACAATTCCCTTTTCTCTCTCACTCTTTTATTATTTACGTATTTATTTATTTATTTGCAGACGGCTTTAAAAACACGGACGCAGGCATGCAGTTTTGAGTCTGAGCACGTTTCCCTGCGATGTGAAGCTGGTGGTTCTCATGTGCACCAGGAAGGCATGATCCCCGTGACTGAAGGGCTCAAGCCTCGGCATCCAAAATTCATGCAAAAATATCATCTGTGGCCCCGTGTTTCCTGTGAAAGCCTCATGGTCAGAACCGGTTGACTTGGCTTCTGTCCAGGAGATTCTTCCTTAAACCCCTTTGGAATGGGAACATTTTTTTTTTATTTGCAGCGTCTGCTCAGGAAGAAGTCTTTGGCAGGAGTCTGTCTTCTGATGAGCCTCCAAACTGAGCTCATAGTATTGTGTACTTATTGCCCTCTTGGTATGGCAGGGCTGGATGCTACAGGCACCAGCAGTGCAGGCTAAGGTGATATCATAGTACCTGAGCTTTGTCACAGCTCAGTGCCACCAAATGGGCCAGTGAACACCAATAATGCTGGTTTCCTCTGTAACTACGTCTCCTGACAGGAATAGGATAACACCCTGGGGGGTGTAAATCAGCCTTGGGTCCTTCATAAATCTGTGGATTCAGTTGAACATGTGCTCTCCTGCATACACGCCTAATTTATAGGTCTATCTTACTAGCGTGCTATTAGAGACTGCAGCCCATCTGCTGCCAATCAGAGTTTGTGTTGCCTAAGATTTGAAGGCGTGGATGAGCTAAGGTGGCCACATTCATTCCTCCGAAAAGGAGAGGAGGACATCATACTCCAAAATGAGGACATGTCAGAAACGGGGTCAAACAGTTAAGAACATCCTGGGTGTAGTCACATGAATTTGTGACTCAGTGTGTGAATGTGTGTGTGCGAGAGATTATTTACAGAATGTCGGTGTCCTTGGTGATTACCCTAATCATAGAAATGCTCATTTTAAAAACATGGTGAACTATGTCTGGACTCTTACGGTCCTGTCTTTGGCAACGCTAGCTGTACACACCTCTGTGAGCTCTTTCTCTTTTAACAAAGACACCACTATAGTGAGGGATAAACAGACACCGCCAGTTGGGAACAGAGTAGACTTTCCCCAAACTGTTCTCTCCTCACTCACACTTCTCCAGAGTGACACTCACTGTGAAGACACAGGATTCTGTCAGTTATAAGATTATAAATAATTCAGGGGTAAACTATGGGACGTTAGCCGGAGTCAGTAGTTTCCGTGATGTTGACATGTTGCTGGTACACTTTACGTTAATTAAAATCCCCCGATCTAAAGTGGATTAGACGTAACTACCCCTACCACGATATGATTGTTTGACTTTAACACAATGATGATGCTGAAATGATATATTGCTCAGCTCTTATTAATAAACAGATTCAATCTGCTAAAAATAGTGCCCCATCCTTCGGAAGAGCGGTGGACTTCCGGGACGTGGGCAGTCTAGGGACAGGTGTGTACTACGAACCCAAGCTGAAATGTGCTCTGTGTGTTCTCGTGTTAATCACCATTTTGCACGCTTGTGTCACACTCACATTGCTGATTTGCTGTATGAATGAGAACAGCTGGAGTCATTGATAACTTCAGAGGAGAACATCTGCTCTGCATTCCTTCTGCAAACAACAATCCGAAGTATCTCTGTCAGGCGACAAACCATTATTCTGACTGGGTTAAGTCATGGCGTTGGAATGAGGTCAGCACATAAAGATCCGTACTGATCTTTTATGGACTGTCTCTAAATAGAGGCGGGAAAAAAAAATCGTAAAGTATTTTAACACGGTGATTATTTTAGATGGTGACACAACGGAAATGTCATTTTTATATCGACTGCACGTCCAATTACACAACACACTGCAAGAATGAGGTTCATCCTGCTCGTTGGCCAGAGGAGCTCTGAAGAGCTGATGATTTTCATGCTGGCCGACTACGAGATTCATTCGAAAGCGTCTCTTAGGAGAGCCTTTATGACTTCAGTCGTCGAGCACATATCCAAGAGATTCATAGGCCTCTTGCGACGAGCCCCTTAATCACCACTGCTCTAGAAGAGACCGTTTGTCCCATTCCAAACACTCCATGGGGACCCTCTCCTCCGCTGAATCCCTCTCTTCTGCCTAATCCCCCTCTCCCCGCCTCGGCTATATTTGGAGAACGTAGCTGGCCGGCCCCAAGTCCAGATGTTTGGTCAGGGCCCACACCTGCTCTCAGTACAAGGCAGCTGGGAGAGAGCCAGAACACCCTTCCTCTGCCTGCGCAGGCTTGGCGCTATCGGCTGCCCTCAGAGCCACGATCGTTTCAGTGTTTACTTCTTACAAAGGAGTTTAGACTTTGTGTTTATCCAAGTGTCTGAATGTAAATGTTCTCTGCTGCAAAGAGCAGGGCTTAGAAAACGATTTTATATGTAAAGTTCCATCATTTTTAAGGCCATGTTTTATGAGTCATTGGACATTCACTCATTTATCTTCTGGGATTTTGGGTCCCAAGTCTGTGACTCATACTCAGTTCCAGGGTCATGGTTCCTGGATTTGATCCTCACCTTGGGTCACAGTCTTAGCCACTGAGTGGGTGTCCTCTGGGCGCTCTGGTGTCCTTCCACAGTCCAGTAACATGTTGGTCGGTGGACTGACAGGTGTGAATGAGATATAGGGTGTGTGTTTTGAAATTTTCCACAGGTGCGCATCTGTCAGTGACGGGGCGAGTGCGTGAACTTGTCCACAGGTGTGTGTGTGTGTGAAACTATCCATAGATGTGGGTGTGTGCGCGAGAGATATCCAGTGATCGAATGGCACCCTGTTCAGGGTGTGTTCCTGCCTCACGCCCAGTTATTCCAGCTAGGCTTTGAATCGACCACGACCCTGACCTGAATGAAGCAGCTACAGAAGATGAAGAATGAATAGGTCCAGGTGAAGTAGCAGGTGTACTAAGTGTAAATTGATGACAGGATGCAGGCTGTGACCAGAGTTTGTTATTTGCGAGTATGGCACAGCACTGAGTGCATTTATGTTCTCAAAGGTGCAGGTCTAATTTTATTAATCCTTGGAGAGACACAGAGGCGCCACTCTCCTGACTCACTCATTACCAAAAGTGAGAAGACTTGGCTCCAAAAACCAAGGGCCCTGCAGCGGCGGTACAGTTCCAGCAGTGTCTTCTTACCTCTGAGCGAAGTGGGAGAGGTCCCATTCAGGTCCCCAAGAACAAAGAGGAGATTTATTAGTGCCATGTTGAACCCTGTGGAATCCAGGAAAGCGTTTTGGAATCAAGGCCAGTCACTCTGAGTCACCCTCGCTATCCGGTAACATGGATTTGCAGGAAAGATAAAAAGGTGGCATGTGCAGTGCTTGCGCATAAAGTGGTGTACTGTGCTCAAGCGCAAATGACTGCACGCCTACGCAGTCCGCGCCATTGTTACACAAATTGGTGGGCAGCCACACAACTACAGGGCGTTGGGGTTGTGGGTTCAATCCCCTTCTTGGGTCACACTCTGAAGAGTGTGAGGAGCTTGGTGTCGGCATGTCTAAGATGTGTTCCTGGAATTTGGTGGATCAATCAGAAGATTGTCCCTTTGCTTCAGTAACAGAGTCTACGTTTCTCAAAAAGCTTTAGGCATTTGGAATATTTCTGTGAGAATTTGATGGCTTTGAATCAAGCAAATTCAGGTGCTGATGGAGGATTAGTTCGGGATCATAAACACCACTCCAGACCACATCTCAAATGTATTAAACAGAGGCTTCTTCACTTCAAAGCTGGGAGGACATCCCATGATGAACATTAGTCTCATGAAACTGTTACCATGCGCTGTGCATTCACAAAGCTGTGTCAAAAATCAATGCATCTTGAGTGACTGTTAATCACTCAGCAGGACTGTCTTCAAACCTCTGGATTTATAATGCACGGGCTGGTTTTGGGAGTGAGCCAGAGCGTCTTGTCTGTTCATTCCTGGGTAGTTTCATTTTAGCTTTCCAGCTTTATGACAGAAAGAAGCATTTGTGCAGATGAATCACAAACTAAAAAAAACAGTGATGCACTAAAAACATGGAACAATGCCTGACAACCGGGGTAGTACTTGAGTATAAGCATGTACCAACCCACAAACTGTGAAATACAACAACCCAGTATGTTTTCTTGGGCTGCTTTAGTCATAGGTTAAAAATGGGTCATTCTGATTTTGTGCTACTTCTTATTTAGAGTGCAGACACTTAAGAAATGTTCCGCCTTCTTGTCCGAGTCTTTCCAATCCCAGCGCTGGACCTGTGTTTATGTGAGAGCACAAAGACAAGGTTAAAGGCTAAGCACCAGCGATATGAAAGTGTCAAACAAATAAATACAGTGGAATTCGAGTTCCTAACTTGTGTTTATTGATAGTCAGAAAACATGTTATTTCTTACTAATTCAAGGAATAAGGTTTAAAAGACCGTTGGTGCCCCTCCCCCCAACGGTGTTTGGAAACTCTAATAGGCGTCTTGCCTGTGACGTAGATGGTGGACAACAACTCTAAAAGCTGCACTTAATTTTAATGCAAAATGACGAAAAGGTGTGTTGTTTTTGGCTGCAATCATTCAATGTACAGTGGGACATCTGTGCACAAATGGCCCAAAGATCCCAAAATATCCAGAAAATGGACTAAATTTGTCAACTTTAAACGGGCACTTTGGAAAGGACCATCCGCTCACTCCGTTATCTGTAGCTCATTTCACTGGCGCTTTTCCAACAATATGGGCATGTAAGGACACCAACGAAAGGTGTTCAAGAGCCTCTGTAACATGGAGGTAACAGGGTAAGGACACTCACTTCACCTGTTTTAGTTGGTGTTAGTTAACGTTAGCTTGACTTGCTAAACTCGGTGGCTCAGATTATACTCGGGTACGTAGCTGCATTATGGAGGTTTATAGTGTCGGATGAGTTAGAGTTCGACTTCGATCACATTTACAAGAATAACGGTACCTCTACATTTGAGTTTAGCTTATTGCTAGGCTATTGTCATGAATAATGTTGGTTATTTAGCTAGATACTGTCATAACAGTCAGTCATAGTGGTGTTTTACCGCGGCGTTGTTCAGCTGTTGTCCACCAGTGACGTCACAGTTGCGTTCAAGAATTTCCGTAGTGAGCTCGGGTTTTTCCGTCAATTTAATAAAATTGTCAGTTTTAAAGCAAATTAAGCTGCTGTTTTCATTTTAATTCATACTGATATATGTCAGTAACTCAAATAATGTGAAATATTCATGGAGGTCCATTAAATGGTGCTTAGCCTTTAAACAGAGCAAAACTAAAAAAAAATATATATACTGTTCAAATTAAGGAGAAAATGAGAATGGAGAGGAAAGAAAATGTAGTGAAAACAGCTAAAATCCAGTTCATCTGCTCCTCCTTCCTCACATTGACTCTCGTGCTGAGCTCTGTCTCATTATCATTTAAAGGAACATGGCTGTTTAGACATGGGTGAGAATGGGTCCGTTTTGTTTGTCAGAGACACTTTGGATAATTAAATAAGTAAAAGACAAGTTGAAATCTAGATATATTCACTCTTCTGACAACATTAGAACTCACAAACCATGAAATACAGAAAAAACACTTGTGAAATCAGGCTTATTTTCAAGTACTCGTTTATTTAAAAAAAAAAAAAAAAAAAAAAAAAAACCAAAACAACAACCATTAGTGGCACCACAGAAAATGGTACATGGGAACAATAACAGCTTCCTCGGGTACAGTCAGACATCTCTTTAGTCAGGTTGAGTTTTCTTCAGCTTTGTTTCTTCAAACTGTACATATACACACACAGAGAGCTGATGAGATGTCAACCCCGACCACGTAGTGTCCCGCAGACGCAGACGTGAGCCCTTCGGCACATCCTCAGAACAGAGAAATCTAGTGTGATCCCCTTCATGTGAAACACAAAGGTTAATAAACGGAAACGGAAGCGCTTTGCTTGTTCAGTATGTGAAGCGATATCGAATGTCTGGGTATGTATGAAGACTGTATGTCGGGTTGAGTTCAGTTAAAAGGTTAGAGAAGCACACGCCACAGCAGTTTCACCAAAGTATAAAACAGCCAGAAATGTCACAGCTATTTACAGACAACATAAAATGGCCAACTGTGAACATACATCAGTTACTCATTTAATGATAAAAAAATAATTTACATCACAAAAACCAACCTGTTATCAATGAGTAGACACATTCATGTATTAAAAACAATGACATCAACGACTTAAATAGAAAAGGTCAGGAAATATTTATGCTTTAGTGTGCAAAGTATTGTATGTTTATATAGACTGGTTTGTATTGTACATAACTATAAAGTAATGCCATTAGCCTTGCTGTTTCCATCTGTTAGAAAATCTATATTTTTACGGAGTGCATATCGTAGAATTAAGTGCAAATAAACTGCCTCGTTATTTTGTGCATCTTCTAAAAATATTCAACAGTTTTTTTTGGCGGTTCTTTTGCATCTCACAAGCAGCAAAACGTCTTTCCTTTTCAGAAATATATCCTCTCACTGATTCAACTTGTAGATAATCTTAGTATCAGCCTCGAGTTCTTTAACAGCTAGTGCTATTGCTTCATCTGCACTGAATATAAAAAATTAGATAAGCTCTCCTGAAGCCAAGGTCTGGAGCAGTTGAGTGGAAACTGGCAGATGGGTAAAACAGACCCATCTAATGCGAATAAGCACAGTCCCACAGAGGACTACCGTGGCAGTGACTCCGCTGCCTGAGTACACTCCTTATACTGGAAAAGCGAGGAGCTCTCCACACACCCTCCTCTTGGACAGGCACTGGGGGCTTTGCTATGGTCCTACTAATGCACAGTGAGTCTCCCTGCAGGGAAGGAGACGGTAGTGATAAGAGGTGAGGAACCCGTCCCAGAGTCCTCTCAGTAAAGTAGGCTTTCAAGCGTCTGAGATGCAGTTCTGGATCTTATCCATCCACTGCTGGGCGCTTTGAGCGTTTTCTGCACAGAAGTTGTACATCCGCTTGGTGGTCTTCAACTGTGGAGGAAATGTGGATTCAAGAAGGTCAAGCAACAGTGGACGCATCATCCCTGTCTGAGCAAGACTTCACGAAAGTCAAAATTTGACATAAACTGAAAGCACCTGCTTACAATATATATATATAAAGGTTCCGAAATTACCTTCTGTGTTATACATTCCTTGGAGATCCAAGGTTTTCTTCCAGTAGCAGATACAGGGGTTGGACAATGAAACTGAAACACCTGGTTTTAGACCACAGTAATTTATTAGTATGGTGTAGGGCCTCCTTTTGCGGCCAATACAGCCTCAGTTCATCTTGGGAATGACATATACAAGTCCTGCACAGTGTTCAGAGGGATTTTAAGCCATTCTTCTTGCAGGATAGTGGCCAGGTCGCTACGTGATGCTGGTGGAGGAAAACGTTTCCTGACTCGCTCTTCCAAAACACCCCAAAGTGGCTCAATAATATTTAGATCTGGTGACTGTGCAGGCCATGGGAGATGTTCAACTTCACTTTCATGTTCATCAAACCAATCTTTCACCAGTCTTGCTGTGTGTATTGGTGCATTGTCGTCCTGATACACGGCACCGCCTTCAGGACACAACGTTTGAACCATTGGATGCACATGGTCTTAATGGTGCAATGGGCAATTAATGAAGATTGGCCACCAGGCTGTTTCAGTTTAGCCATAAAACCTCCCACACTACAATGACAGGTGTTTCAGTTTCATTGTCCAACCCCTGTATATGCTAGAAACTGTACTGAAGGAATCAGGGGTGTGACGGTACCAAATAAAAAAAAATGCACGACTTTGCTCTATGGTTCAGTATTAATATGTGGAATATGATAAATATGTGGTAATTTGTTTATGAATGTATTAATACCCATCAGTTTAATGTCGTTCTTCTAGTCGTTTGATTATAAATGTGCGCACAAAATAACTTCTCCTTTCTCACGGCACAGTTCACTCTGGTAAGATTTGTGTTGTTTACTGTGGGTTAAGTCAAAGATGACAGACAGGATACTCTCTTAGACATGATGATGAAAACTACTGAACCAGTGACCGGAAAATATTCGAATATTTTTCGTTGTTTTATAAGGTCCTGAAAAAAAAGAGCAACAAAGCTACTCACATCAAAGAATGCCTTCTCGCTGATGTTTTTAGGGGCTCCTATGGTTGGTGTGGCGATCACAACTGATTCAACCTCAGCCAGGTCTATATGGCCCCTGGAGTTGACATCTTCATCCGTGTCGTAATACCTCAACTGAAGAAAAAACGTCTGTCAGCTTCTCTTTGCTCAAAGTGTGAACACATACGGCACGGCACAGGAAACCCAGGCACTCACCTGATGTTTTGTTATATCCAGAACAAACCATCGACGCTTCCAGGCTTTCAGTAACGCACCTCTCTTGTACAGGACACCTTCAAATGACCTGCACATGCAAGAACACAAACTCTCTATGTTTTTACAATACGTTTTTAAATTCCAAATAACTTTGTAACTGTGCTAAAGTCCCACCTGTTCTCCTCATTCTTGGGGGTGAACTGATTGTAAAGCGTGGCAGCTCTGCGGCTGACTCCGTTGGCCGCCGTGGGACTGCTGTCCTCACCCAGGCCACTGTCAGGCAGGTGCAGCATGGAGTGGCGCTGGTAGGCCTGCAGACTGGAGGTGGGGATCAGGCCTGAGATAGACACTGACTGCTTCCGGAGCTACAGCAGTGGGATGTAACAGACAGATACAAGAGATTACTGCATTCTGCAGCAACGTCTATATCCCAAGTGGTCTGTTGAAGGCATATAACGACTTACATTGCCCTCCTGTTTGAGGTCTTCCTGCACACTGGCCCGCACTTTCTCCAGAGTGGACTGCCATCGCTCAGGTACCTGACCCAGCTCGCCTTCCAATCTCTCTATGTCCTACAAACACACATGTCCGGTCAAAGCACAATGCAGCACACTTCGCTGCAGTAGAGCTGGGCAGTACATTGACTTTTCACTGTATATTCATAATGATAAGATGTGGCAATACTCTTCATTTCAATATAATTTGATCTCACGTTAAAATACATTATCCAATGCGAGCGCAGTTGCATACGTTACACAGACCTGATTCTTTTCTACTTTTTCCTGAGACATTTTGGTTATTCTTCAAAAAAAAAAAAAGTTATCAAAACAGTTACAGACCCTCTCTTGGCATTAACAACAGTCTGTTTAGTAAAAGCGTTGGTTCAGCTAATGAGGCAGGACTTTATTTCCCAGCAGCTCAGAAGACTACGAGAAGTAAAAGGAAAACAGTGTGGACTTACAGCCAGCAGTTTTGTGATGGCATCTGGCTGAGCACGTGCCACACTAGAGTAACAGGGCCAGACTATCCGCCTCTTGCTGGTGGCAATAGTATCTGTTTCTTCTGTGCTCTCTGTGGGCACTGCCAGCATCCTCCAGTCATATGAGGGCCCAGTGGAAAGAGTCTCGTCCGTGTAGAACTCCCATTTGGTCAGGTTGGGAATGGAGATGGATGGTTTCAACACAGGCTACAAAAACACACCAAAGAGACGAGAGGATGGGGCTAAAATATAATACATACAGGTGCATCTCAATGAATTAGAATATCATCAAAAAGTTAATTTATTTCAGTAATTCAATTCAAAAAGTTAAACTCATATATAGGTTCATTACAAACAGTGTGATCTATTTCAAGTGTTAATTTATTTTAATGTTGATGATTATGGCTTACAGCCATCAAACACCCAAAAGCCATTACCTCAGAAAATTATAACACACCATGCATGCATATCCACCCAAAAAAAATAAAAAAGTACACAAGTACGTTATTCTCAGTTGGCTCGTGCTCAGCTCTGTATCATTTCATTTTTTTCCCCTGTTATAACTAGTCCCAACATTTTGAGCTGTCATAGTCTTCCATATCATCTTTAGTTTATTTGTATTATTTCTTGTTTTTTATATTTGTGTATCTATGGCTCTGTACATCATCCTCTGCAGTTATAGCCTCTCACACTTACCACTACATCAAGTCCATATCTGAGGGAAACTACAGCTTTATACTTTGTTTTCTTTTGTTATTTTGCAAGTTTTTGACTTATCCATAAATGTGCCATGTGTGTATTCCATGTCTGTGGACAATGTCCAGTGTGCTGTGCTGAAGGCTCCCTCCTGTGCCAATGTTAGTGATATTA